>NW_008795017.1:1046430-1058117 GCF_000699145.1 Aptenodytes forsteri
AGGAAGAAAATTAACTCTATCCCAGCCGAAATCAAGACACTGTGACACATTACATCCTTTATCACTTTGTAATTGAAATGAAATGAAAACTGAGGCTTTTGCTTTAGCACAAAGGTTAAGCAGAAACTGTCATTGAGAACCAAAGTGTATGTGGAGCAGGTGCCTGTCTTTGGAATATCTCTGTAGTTTTGATTTTTTTTTTTTTTCTTTTTCTATTCCTCCCCCTCAATGCAGCACTGAGTATAAGCAAATGCAAGAAGACACACTTTGTGTGTTTTTATTTAACTGTGATTCAAACTAGTGAATAAAATCTAGTTTCTTGGTTTATGAAAAAAAAAAAAAACATTACTTTTCTAATGCATATATTTATTATCACGTCATGTCTCTAGGGGCTTAGTGTAACTTTCCCTTGTTTTCTTTCATGTATCTCTATAAGAACACTTGAAGAAAATGTCTACAAGATTGCTGTTTCTTTGGCTCAGCGATACAGTGTTCCACTTTGGGAAGTTTATATGACGCATTTGGAATTTTTATTCACCGACAGTGGGTAAGTTGTCTCCCCTACAAATGCACAAAGGATTCTGTTACACAGAAATATGTGCTAACCTATGAGAAAATTGAAGTATATTGAGGGTAGAGTGTGGTTTGTGTTTTCATATTTCTTGTGTTGTGATAGTTTGGGAATTTTTTTGTCTTTTCTACGTGATATTTTTGTAACCCGGCACGAAAATAGGTGTTACAGGCAAGGATGGAGTCCATATGTGTCTTATTATTCTTGTAAGTATCCCCAGACTTTGTTTCAGTGTTTAGGTTTCCACGGCTTTGAATGCTTAGTGCTCTCTTCCAATAGCAACTTACCTTGTAGTTATTTTTACAGTGCCTTGGAATATCTCCTGAAGCTTGATTGTTTTTATATGGTTATTTATTTTTAAATAAAGTTTTGCTATTTATTGATCTCTCTTCTACATAATAACAAAGGAAATAAATATATTGGCACTTCCCATTCATCTGTTCATCTCAGTTTCAGTTTTTTATAGAACCACTTTTTTTACAATATTTCTTTGGAACTCTTCTAGTCTACAAGATTATGGTAGACCAGACCTGGCACTGGTGGGGGGTGTGTGGGGGAGGGATGCTTTTCTTTTCTATTCTAAAGTTAGTTCCAGGGCCTTTTTAAAAAAAAAAAAACAACAAAAAACAAAAAAGCACCAAAAAAACCCCCAAACCACCAAACAACTTTGACAACTTGTCAGTCAGACAAGTACTTTTTGCCCACTGAAAGATGAATAAACCCATTCGATGAAAGACTAAGATACTTGCCTGAGTAGTGCATTCAGATGTCAGTGATGTAGAGCCCCCTGTGTAATACAGCAGCTCTTATCTACTGTTCTGACAGACATGATCAAATTAGTATAGTTAGTTTCAAATTTTAAATTGTGAAAGCAGCTTTAGCTTGCAGCAGTATTTGTACTCCTCTTAACATAAACTATTAATTAAAAAGCATTAAAATGTTTTATAAAACATGAGGCATAAGAAAACAAAGCCTGATAGACATTGGTGCAAGATCTGAGAAGATGAAATAGCATTCATAGATTTTCTTTGCTTCCTTTAGAAAACAGAGAAGTCATACCCTCTAAATTTTGATGCTGCTAAATTATTTAGTGCTTTAAACAAAATAGGCAGTCAGGGTATAAACATGGCAACACTGGGGTGAATGTGAAAGAGCCAGCTGACTTCTCTGGGACTAGAATATTACCCAAGGTGTTTTGCAACAGTTTTCTACCATTTTCTTTGTTCTTGTCCTCCATGAGTTAGTATTCATAGAATTGTGAGATCACTGAAGTACTAAGTAACAACCTTTTCTAACGAAATTCAAAAAAGTCTTGAAAATTGATGTATAGTAGCATAATATGCTGCTGAGCATGTTTTTGTTGTATCATAATCTCATTTTAAAGTTGATTGACAGCATATGGCCATTACAGTATATTTTAGTCTTGGGATTATGGCATTAATAATGCATGCCTTGTTATGCATTCATTCTGAACTGAAAAGAAGTTTATTCTAAGACTTAATCTCTTTAACCAAATATGCAGTATTTCTATAAGCCACTTTATGTAGGGAGAAGCTCAAAAGAAGCGTTTACGTAGTGTCTATTAACTATTTTTTTGATTATTTGATGGCAAATAAACATCACGTTTTTCTGTTATGCTGTGATTTTGAGTCTGAAAATGGTTTAGAATTTTTTTTAATTGAGTGGAAATTTAATTGTTTCTTTGGAAGAATGTGATCAAATTTGATTACCAAAAATCATACATTTTATTATTTCAGTGAAAGGAAATGTTATGTTTGCATGTCACAGAATCTATTATTCCAGAATCTTTCTGAACAGCATAATGAACCCTTCCACCTTCCCCATCCCCCTACCCATCCCCGCACCCCAAAAACACACTGCAAACCTCTGTAGATCCTGTCAATATAATTTAATGTCCCTCTAGCCTTTAGTCTGAACTTTGGGTGTGGACAGAAAAATGTATTCAAATCACACTCTTGAAATACATCAGTCCCAAGTGTCTGTTTTTGTCTTACATAAAGAGTGACTGACACTTTATTTCCATTAATATCGTACTTATTTCCATTAATGTAGTAGAACACTTAACAAGAATTTAGAGTCTTAAAATAATGCTTACAAGGTTAACCACCTAATTGGGGTGGGTTCGAGATGTAAAAATAACTCAAAATAACTTATTCTCCCCCAGAAATCGGAGATTCATTTTAAACTGAGAGAAGGTTGTGTTTGTGGTATTTGTTGCAAGAAAATCATCTTTAGGAATGAAACTGAGATATATTTTACTTGGCTAGCAAAGACAAACACTAACTTATATGTGGCATTTATACATAGGAGAAATTCACGTTGAAATTCTAATTTAATCAATTTTAAAGGTTTAAGAAATTCAAATGGGATTAGAAGACATCAGATTTCCAAGTGAAACATGCTACCTAACATGGCATATGGTTGGACTTTGGGGAGAGTCAAGGTGGTAGTCACCCATAGCTGACTTCTTTCCTCAGTTTTTAGGTAAAACTTTCAGTTGAGAAAGGTATAAACTTAAGATGAGACTTCCTTGATATGCACCCATTTTTATCTCAGGTGAGGAAAAAAGGAGTGATTGCATTCAGCTATCTTTTATGTAGCCAGCTGGAGGTGTCTGAATTCATGCTGTGAAAGAGCTAATTATTCTTTTCAAAAGGGTCAAGAAAAAAAATTTCCTGAAGCAGTGAGACTGGCTGAGGTCAACCCAAGACTTGCTGATATTTTCCTAAATTTTCATGGATGTCAATTTGAGAGGCAACTTGATAAAACTGTCAAATGAAATATGCTGAGCATGAATAATAATGTCAAATAGATTGACTAGTGGGCAAGAGCCAATTTTCAGTGATAATATCTCTCAAAGCATGCACAGGTGCTCATCTACTACAGAAAATAGAATGTAATAGATTGGGAGAGCTTCTAATTGGGGAATAGGATATTCTAGCATCTCTCAGCCACAAGGTTGGTGGGGTTTTTTTGTGTTTTGTTTTGTTTTGTTTTTTTTAAAAAAAAAGGCTTCCTGTACAAGAAGCTCTGGACATATGTCTACTTTTACATATAGCTATAATTAGAGATGTGAAATGCTGCTTTGAATCCCACTTCAGTATTCACGACCCTTAATCTGCATGTCCAAATCAACAGATAGCAAGACCAGGAAATACAAGAGCTCCTTAGCTTATGTTTATGGAGGATAACAGCTGTCTAAAAACTTATTGAAGGGTATTTACTTTTTCAAAATGTCTTACAAAGTTGAACTTTACTGCTTAAATAAGGGAAAGTATTGTCCTGTCTCCCAGGTGTGCAGCTGAAGAATCTTTCATGGCATGTCCAGGCCTTTAATGCCATAATTCTTTCTAAATGCAGGTTATCAACACTGGAAATACAAGAAAGAGCACAAACTCTTGGTCTCTTTGAGACTTTGAAAACCAATCCTGAAACCTTACATGAACACATGGTTAAATATGTTTACCCAAGTATTGAAGGTAGAGATCACCAGCGATTGCTTTACTATTTTACACTCCTTGAAAATTGTGGTTGCTCAGAAGTGGTGAAGCATGCTGTTAAACCTGAAACTCACATCCGACTCCTGAAAAAATTTAAAGCAGTTGCACCAGGTAGGAGAGTTCCTGTTTCTTTTCTTCATAGCTGTATTTATTATTCTGTTAAGTGAGTGTCGACATGATTATGCTTATCTAGTTTATACCCTCCAGGTAATTTTTTTTTCAATAAGCATATCAGATGAACGCAAGTAATTTAGTTGGTTAGTCATGTCTTATAGGAGTAAGTTCCTTCTCTTTGTATTAATGGAAATTTAGTTTACTTTATCACGGCAAGCAAAAAAATATTTAAAAACAGGTTTCTGTTGGTGATGCAAGTTAAAATTATTGGCAGTGGTTCATAGTGAATTTTTAAAGAAAAAAATACAGACCCCACAGAGCACAACTTTTAACACACCAAGCTTAACATGAATATTCTCAAAGAACTTAAGACAGTGTACCTTTTAAAAGTCTGAATTGCATAATATATCAAGAACTCTAAGCATTTGTTTGTTTTAAAGAGGGTAATTTTATTTTGTGTTTTATCCTTGATGTTACCTTTTGCTTTTGCAGAACTATAACATTATTTGTCCTCCTACATTATCAGACAATGCCTATAAAAGTGAGCTGCTGGAAAGCGTTCTGAAATTTTGAATGCTAGTTTCAATTTGCTTGTTAGTCAAGTATTAGCAGTATCTTGAATTTCAGTTGAGTAACTCCAAATCCAGTTTCAGAATGAAAAATACGCACTGTATGGGATTACATGCTGTGGGGATGAATTAATTGTTCAATACTGGAACCTCATGTGTATCAGACACTAAATTTGCTGCAGAATTTGGAGAGATTGTGCATATGAATTCATGTATTGCAGGAAGAAAAAAGGTGATAATTTTTTTTGGGGGGAGGGATTACCTTCGGTTCTCATTGGCGTGTTTAAACACTCCAGTTCTATGGTGCTTGTCGAAAAAAAATCTGTCAAGAAGTTATTGTTTGCCTTCAAAGTTATTTTTAAATGTTGCTCAAAAAAAAGTCCTAGGACCATATGTCAGACATAAATTAGTCACTTTGTATGGTAAAAAATTAAATCTATTTTATTACAACCCTAATTAAAATTCTCAGTGTTCAGCATAATTTATAGATAGTAGGCAAGGAACAACATCAAAGTATTTGTAGAGGTAACAGGCCCTAAGTATATGAAGAAACACATGGCAATAAAGTCAGTTGTCTTAGGAATTATATGCATAGAGAATAAAGTAGTATTGTTGCAAGAAATATTTTGTTGTTGCTAGAATAATTTGCAAGAATTTTCTTCCTGTAGGAACCAAAGTAGTAACAGGACTCTTGTGTTGTAGATCCATTTACATGAATATCTATATATGTCCTGTCTCTAGTTGACCTTACTTAGTTTACCTGTGGTTAGTGCCTTGAATTTTTGCTGAGATAGGTAGTAAGTGCCAATTGTTACACGATCAGAATACATCTTTTTTTAATAATGAAGACTTAACTAAAGAAGTGAGTGCATGAGGTTTTCTAGGATTTATATTAAAAAAATAGTAGCACGATTCTATATACTATATATATATTCTTGCTTCTTTGAGAATCTGCTCTTTTAGTTTGTATCGATATGTAATGTTAAAGTATGTTCCAGGGACTGAGAGATTTTACATGCATCAGGACATCATAAAATCCCAGTGTTACCTGTATACAAACCTGTCTTCCTCCCTGGTCTTGTCAGTATGTATGACTGTAAAAGGAGATGGAGTAGAGTCTTTCTAGTTCTGCAGATACTGGTTTAGTACTGATTGTTTTACACATAAACGTAGAGTTTGAGTAGATTTAACTATGAATAACTTTTATTTTGTTTGCCTCTTTCTCCTTCTGTCAATAGGTCTTAATTACAAGAAGCTAACAGATGAAAATGAAAACCCTCTGGAAACACTGGAGCCCATCCTTACAAGTCAAAATATCTTATCTATTTCCAAACTGGCTCCCAAAATTCCTAAAAAAGATGGCAGTACGCTGTCACCGAGCTCTATTTATGCTGTCTGGTTACAAAAACTTTTTTGGAATGGTGATCACCATCTCATTAAAAAAATACCAGAAACCATGGATGAGTGGCTACACGCATATGATACGTGTTCAAAGTACTTGGATAGACTTGATCCAGATGATATTGTCACTTTTATTGACGAAATTACCTTTTCTTCAAAAGCTGTCACAAAGGTAAGCAGATATATTTGAAGAATTTCAGGCCTTAGGTGAGGCACAGTTGAAAGTAGTATCAAGGAGAAAGTCTCAGCAGATTTTTACATTTTTCATTTTACAGTTTTTAAAGATAAATTCATAAACCTACCTTTCTCTGCCTACCTCTTCTTTTTATGACTGCCAGTATAGAAGAAGATTTTTATTCAGTTAGAGGAGTTAGCTCTGTGGATAAGAGAGTTTTTGATGGAACCCCAAAGTCCCTGTATTTTGGTTCAGCAGAGAATAAGATATTCTTCTTGTGTATTTATTTATTTTACTTGTGCTCATCCTAAAATTCATTGTGCTGCAGGCTTGTGTTTAGTACCAGGCTTTTGCATTCTGAACAGGATGCTCCACAGGGAAGCATTCAGGGCCAACACATATGGTTTCTAGGCACTGTAATAATATAAATGATAAACTCTATCGTAATCTCCATCTGGCTGAAAGCCCGTTATTGAAAGAACGTGCTTTCATGTCCGTAACATATATTACCAGATTTGCAATTTCTTTTTGCCCAGTGAAACCTACTTATAAGGAAGTTTCTAACGTAAAGTTTTACCCTTGCTTTCTTATGTATCTTTGCTTCCAAGCACAAAAAAGAGATGAGATTTCTTAGATACTACCTTATTAAAAGATCTTGAGATGTCTTCACTAACTTAATCTGAAATGAAAAGATGATAAAGAAGAGATGTTTTGTGAGGTTTTTTGTGTCTTTATCTTCTCTATTCTGGATTGTGCTCGTTTTCCAGAGGTGTTTATTCACCCCGTTCAATGAGGTGTCATTTGTTCCCTCTCTGGATATTGTTTTAGTGTTCCTATGATATTACTATAAATTTATTAGAACCCATCTAACCTGTATCTATACCAGAATTTATTGAAAAAAATTTGCTATTCATTGAAATCCTGGGAAAATGAAAAGCTTTGTCAGCACCAAATTTATGCTTTGATCTGTCATGCTACTAATAGACCAACACTTTTTATCACTAGTCCCATCAGCTGTCGCTTAAGCCTGTTCAGCAGAACCGCTGTCTTGTTTAAGTGTTTTGATCCTTTCTATCATGTAAACATAGTGAGTGTTTCATGCTTATCAGGAAAGACTGACACTCATCCTGAGATCTCAGTTGCCAGACCTGACCCTGGACGGAGGTAGCGAGGGGATGGTTGTTGTCTAATGAGAAGGAAATACTGCCTTCACATATGATCTCCGCTAGTGACTACTTGAAACTGTTGATGTATCTTGGGTGTTTCAAGATTATTTCTCATTTATTCCAGATGAATGATGCAGGGAGAGGATGGACAGCCTCCACTGTGTATCTGTTTTGAAATGCATTGTTTATTTTCATTTATTTATTTCTGTTCAGGATTCCAAATCAGTTACTCTACTCTCTTAAGATGAGTAGGATTTGGAGGAAGGAAGTATTGATGGCAGGATTATTGTGGTTGGTGGCCAAGCAGAACTTCGTAGCAGAAATCTGTTAGCTTTTTGGCCATGAAAGATACTCAAGAAGTGTTTGAAACCGTTGGTCAAATCAGCTGATTTAGTGTGTCCCCTGCACTGGGTTTGGGAATGAAACAGCTGTTTAACCAGCTTGCAGCTATTTTTGCCTCAGGATCCCATCCAATTTTCAAGTGGAAGTGTGCAATGAAAAATCATTGTAGAACCTGAAAACTTATTTCTCAGAGATCTCTTTCCTCTAACTTTGATTTGAAAAATGCTTCATACATAAAGGTGCAAGCCGAAAGGCAGCTTTTTACTTAAAGTTTTATCCTGTTTTCAGGGTGCACTGGTCATGTGAACACTCTTTAAATTTCTAATTCAGCACTTTCTTCCCAGCCCAGTTCTGTGTCCAAGTACTTTATTATATCAGTTTCTCATTCCTATAACAGATGTACATTTCTGTATTTCATGGAAGCACTGATATTTAATGTATGTAAAGGACTGCAAAAAAACATGGTAATTACCATGAAATAATCTGTGCTGTCACTGAGACAGCTGAGTTTTCTCACATACAGAAAATTTGTGGAGTTCTTTTAAGTGGACCTTGAGAGGAAGCTTAAAGTGAGATAGTGTAAGTAGTTTTTTAGGAGTGCCGAGAGGTGAATTGGCTCTTTCCCCCTTTGAGGGGAAAAAACCAAACAAACAAAAAACCCAACTGCTGCACACACATCCCCCACCCCCCTCTCACCCCCTCAAAATTTCAAAAGGGGAGGGGTGGAAGGGAGAGAGAGTAGTCCAGGGAGCGTGATGAAATGCACTCCATCGTTATCCTTGTGAAACAGCACCTCAGTCTAAAAGCTCCTCTTGGTCAGAAATGATCAAGAAAAGTCTCGAGTGATGCAGTGTAATGGGAGGTAGGCTACATAGCAGTGTAGGCTACATGAGTTGAACTTAAAGGGTACCATTGCTGTTGTCACCACATGGGAGCTTAGGAAGCAGACATCAGAATATCCCCCACTGTTTCAATATATCAACAGTAGTAAGGAGAGGCAGGTGACGGGCCACCAAAGCAGTATGATGCTGCTTCTACTTGCATGTCCCTTGATGTGACAGAGAACCTGGGAGCAGAATGCGTAATTGTACAAAAGGGAATGAAAGCACAGGAGTTTAGTGCTGACTTCAGAAACTTCTTGTTCTTAGTGAGAAAGACAGGAACGTGCTGGGCTTTGCCAGGGGGCCCTCTTCTTCACCTGTCCCTTTCTACTCGCTCTTCTTTTTACTTTTTTTTTTTAAAAAAAAAACCCAACAAACCAAACATGTTTTAGCATGAGACGCTCTATTTGTGTGTAATGTCACAATAATTACAGCATGGAGCATAGGTTGGTAAAGAAGAGAGGGCAGCTGGAGGTCTGATTTATTACAGAATCTTCCTCCTGGTCACATAGAGAAATAGTTTGTATTTACATTGTGTGAGGATGCTGTAGCTGCTAAGTGCGTTGTTGTTCCTTCTGTGCTACTAGTAAACAGACGTCTGAGAGGAAAGAGGTAGTATTGAAAATTGAAGGATAATTAACTTTCTGATGAGTTGGGCCAGCAGTGACTGAATGGAAAGGTGGATGAGTGAGCAGTGCTCGACTGGGCAAAGGAGTCAGGAGAATGTCTAAACTGGAGAAACGGATGGGGCGTTTGCACTAGTGAAAGAGCAACTAACATGCTGACATGTAGCTTAGGGTGTGACGAGGTTTTAGGTGCTCTTAGCTCTAAGAGCTCAGAGATTCTTTCCTCCCATGTTTACTGCAATCAGTAGAAATGAGTTACCTCCTGGAAGATGAGATTCAGTTCCCCAGCCTTAAGGGTTCAGAGAAGTGGCAACATTGCATGGTGGGAACTGTGTGAGCAGAGATGCATCCTAGTGGGACTTAAGAAATCATAGACCCAAAGTAACATGGTTAATAGACTGGATATTCTGTATGAGACAGATCACACTGCTTCCCAAAATTTAGTATTTTTTGACCTGCAGCATATCCTATAGGAGATGTTTTACAGTTTTTGAGGGGTTAAGGGTGACTTGTGAATCCAGAGTAATCCTTGATTGCTCTAATGGCTAATTATTCACTGTTTATTTTTTAAAAATGCCTTTCTTTGCTAAACTGAATTTATCTAGTTTTGAGACAAAACAGATCTTTTGTCTGCTATACTAAAGAGGTAGTCATCAAAGTTTGCTTCCACAGTCAGACATTCAGCGGGTGCCACTTAAACTTGACTTTAAGCTGAATGGATTTGACCTTGGGAAGTTTTCTGCTCTTTTTTTGTGTGGTGTTTTGTTTTCGTTTTTTTTTTACAGGGGGGTGTTTGTTTTATCACAAGTTTTCTTTGGATCCAGTATATCAGCATCCGTCTTCAATTGAAGAAGGTAGAGATTGATGCAATGTTCCTGTTGTGTTTGTGGTAAATGAAATAGGTGAAGTCCTTTACTCTTCATCAGTACCCTCCTCACACATTGAAGGACTGAAGTATTGATCCTTAGACCACAGCAGCTCACTGCTGCAAGCAGTGAGAGGGTTCCTGCTTGTGTCACTTCTATTCAGAAATGCTTTTAATTCTAAATAACTATTCAAATTTTTCTGACTAAATAATAATTCAGTCCGCCTCCGGAGTGGTAAGCGTAGGCTATTTGCACGTATGGAACAGATTTCTCCCTAAAAGGGAGATACTCCAAATATTCAGTGGAACTACTGCTTATATTTTTGCACGCATTTTGAGTCTGTCATCTTTTCTTCCAGCAGCTCTATTTACTTTTAAATAATGCTGACTTCATAGATTCTTAATTTTAGTAATGATCATATCAACTTTTTTATCTTGTTGATTTCCTTTATATTCCCCTTTGTGTGATCTGTTTGAAGCATTTTAGGTAATTTGGGGATTTTTTAATTTCTTTGTTGCCAGCATTTTGTTCGTTGTGCTAGGTAGTCAGTTATGTCTTCAAAGAACCATCTGTTTCAGAGCTCATAGGTCATTGCCCTGATGTTTGCTGATTAACAGTACATTGGGAAAAAAAAAAGCCCACAACTGAAAACAATTACTTTTTTAGTTGCTGTGTTTTCATTATTGAATACACACTACAAATGGGGATGGGCACAATATGTTGATTAGGAAGAAAAGACAACATTTTTAGACAGCAAAAGTAGAATAAAAGGTATCATCAGTTAGGTTTTCTATAAAGAAAGAGAAATTGAAATTTTCTTTACACAGGCTCTTCCTTGCAGCCTTCCATAGGCTCGGCCACATTCATTCAAACTATGGCTGATGATATTTTTTGTTTATTATTCCATCCTTTATAATTTCTTTTGTAACTTCTGATGCAAAGGAAGAAATTTGCTTGCAAATAAATATTTTTACAACTTAATATTTTTAATTGAAAGGTTGACTCTTATTTTCTCTGAGTCAGTAATGCTTTTTTGACCATTTTCTTCTTGCTTAAGCAGGAATACGATGTCCACGTTTTGACCACAAACCAAATGAGTGTGGAATGGGAACCTGTTACGACTGGATATTAACTTGCATCATTTTTTCTTTCAATTTTAATGACTTTAAATGCCATTTTTAATAATTATGTAAAAAGCTCAGTTTTTTAAAAAAAAAAAGCTCAAAGTAATGTTCAGTATCTTTTGTCTGGCTGAGTGACTTCTTAACACTGTATAAAATGCTAAGGAAAAAGACAAGGCATGACGTTGCCTGAAGATGTACAAGAAATGTGTTAATAGTGTTCTTACATAGCAGTTAAATCCAGTTGGCGGCCGGTCACGAGCGGTGTTCCCCAGGGCTCAGTACTGGGGCCGGTCTTGTTTAATATCTTTATCGATGATCTGGATGAGGGGGT
>NW_008795017.1:1058759-1089556 GCF_000699145.1 Aptenodytes forsteri
CCCCATCCCTGGAGGTATTTAAAAGACGTGTAGATGCGGTGCTTAGGGACATGGTTTAGTGGGCATGGTGGTGTTGGGTTTATGGTTGGACTCGATGATCTTAGAGGTCTTTTCCAACCTTAATGATTCTATGATTCTATGACTGCATTCCGATGTTACCTTTTGAATTACTTGGCTTCTTTTTATCACTTTTTATCACTGTGCTCCAGTTCAGTGGTTTGTCTTGTATGACCGTGTTTTCTTCATGGGTATCGACAGTACGTCTTTTTCTGATATCAGTACATTTTTAGATACTTTCTTGTGTCCTGCCATTAATACAGTTATTTTAATTAAATCTGCTTCAAGACTGCATAATAGGAAACTTCACAAATAATGTCTTTTCTTTAACTGGTTCCTTACATGCATTAGAACTTTTACACTGATCTCCAGACGAACTGTACTGGGTCTGGCAGGGATGGATTTAACTTTCTTCATAGCATCCCCTATGGGGCTGTGCTTTGGATCTGTGACTAAAACAGTGTTGATAACACACCAGTGTTTTGGCTGTGGTTGAGCACTGCTTGCACAGTGTCAAGGCTTTCTCTTTTTCTCAACAACCCAGCCCTGAGTAGGCTGCAGGTAGCCAAAAAGTGAGGAGGGGACACAGCCAGGACAGCTGGCCTGGGCTGGCCAAAGGGGCGTTCTGTGCTATATAATGTCATGCTCAGCAGTAACAAGCAGGGGGTTGGAGGGTGTCTTCAGAAATGGTTGTTGCTTGGAAATTGTCTGGGCATTGGTCTGCTTGTGGGAGGTGGTGAGTCATTGCATTTGCATCACTTAGTTTTGGTTTGTTAATTTTTTTTTTCCCCCTCTCCTTCATGTATTAAACTATCTTTATCTTGGTCCACAAATTCTCTTGCTTTTTCTCTTCTTTTTCTCTCCCCCCGTAGGAATTGGGAACCAGCTTTTATTGTTCTGTAACTGTTTAACCTACTTCTGAATTAACAAATGTAATTTGCTTTCCATTCTAGTATATCTGGTTGGCTTGTAGCTACATGACACTTGGTGACTGATAACTGGCACAGGTTGCGCAGAGAGGTTGTAGCGTCTCCCACATTGGAGATATTCAAAAGCCACCTGGACACAGTCCTACGCAACTGGCTCTAGGTGGCCCTGCTTGAGCAGGAGGTTTGGACCAGATGCCCTCCAGCGGTGCCTTCCAACCTCAACCATTCTGTGTTTCGATGATGCTGGGATCCCAAGTTCCTCTGGCTTTAAAAGGAGGGGAGTTGTTTCCATCATCTCAAAGTTGCATGCTAATCATTGGCAATAAGAATGGCAGGGTCATCATCTTCATGTGCAAGTGAATGTTACTTGTGCAATACTTAGAATCATAGAATCATAGAATCATTGAGGTTGGAAAAGACCTCTAAGATCATCGAGTCCAACCGTCAACCCAACACCACCATGCCCACTAAACCATGTCCCTAAGCGCCTCATCTACACGTCTTTTAAATCCCCCCAGGGATGGGGACTCACCCACTTCCCTGGGCAGCCTGTTCCAATGTTTAACCACTCTTTCAGGAAAGACATTTTTCCTCACATCCAATCTAAACCTCCCCTGGCGCAACTTGAGGCCATTTCCTCTCGTCCTATCACTTGTTACTTCGGAGAAAAGACCAACACCCACCTCGCTACAACCTCCTTGCAGGTAGTTGTAGAGAGCGATGAGGTCTCCCCTCAGCCTCCTTTTCTCCAGGCTAAACAGTCCCAGTTCCCTCAGCCGCTCCTCAGAAGACTTGTTCTCCAGACCCCTCACCAGCCTCGTTGCCCTTCTCTGGACACGCTCCAGCACCTCAACGTGCTTCTTGTAGTGAGGGGCCCAAAACTGAACACAGTATTCGAGGTGCGGCCTCACCAGGGCCGAGGACAGGGGCACGATCACTTCCCTACTCCTGCTGGCCACACTATTTCTGATACAGGCCAGGATGCCATTGGCCTTCTTGGCCGCCTGGGCACACTGCCGGCTCATGTTCAGCCGGCTGTCGACCAACACCCCCAGGTCCTTCTCTGCTGGGCAGCTTTCCAGCCACTCTTCCCCAAGCCTGTAGCGCTGCATGGGGTTGTTGTGGCCGAAGTGCAGGACCCGGCACTTGGCCTTGTTGAACCTCATACAGTTGGCCTGGGCCCATCGATCCAGCCTGTCCAGGTCCCTCTGCAGAGCCTTCCTACCCTCGAGCAGATCAACACTCCCGCCCAACTTGGTGTCGTCTGCAAACATACTGAGGGTGCACTCAATCCCCTCATCCAGATCATCAATAAAGATATTAAACAAGACTGGCCCCAGTACTGAGCCCTGGGGAACACCGCTCGTGACCGGCTGCCAACTGGATGTAACTCCATTCACCACAACTCTCTGGGCCCGGCCGTCTAGCCAGTTTTTGACCCAGCGCAGAGTCCACCTGTCTAAGCCGTGAGCCGCCAGCTTCTCGAGGAGAATGCTGTGGGAGACAGTGTCAAAGGCCTTGCTGAAGTCCAGGCAGACCACATCCACAGCCTTCCCTCATCCACTAGGCTTCATTAAGAAATACTTACATATTCTGAAGGAAATGGGCTTCTGAGATGAGTTTTTTACCCTGAGGAGTGAAATCTGTTGAGCTGAATTTGTATGTGATGTTCCTTGATTTGAAAATGAAAGAAAACGGATTTTTAGGATTTTTCATTACACATAGCCTATAGAATTAAAAATCTTTTTAAACTGTAAAAGCTTTTTAAAAAGAAAATTTTACTTCACATGCAAACAAAGATTGAACTAGCCCCTAAGCTACTATTTTTATCACTGGGTATGATACCAAATCTCATTACTGAAGCTGACTAGAAATACGGAGGATAGCCATTCATGTTTTGGAATAAAATAATCAGAGAAATGATATGTTGGTAGTGCTGCATTTTGACACTATGCAAATATGAATCCCAAAATTAAAATAGTCTTGGGAAGAACCTGTATTCTTTTTTTTTTTTTTTAATGCTCTATTCTGTATATGTTTATGGCATCATGACTTCTAAACTGGCAGTATATTCACACTGTTCTCTAGGATATAACAGTTAGATGAAATACTTAAATTGTTTGCCTTTTGTGTCTCTCAATTGCATTTTGAACATTAGAATGTACAGTAGAAAGGAAAAATGAAATATGTAGCTGTTTTCATCTTTTATCAGGTTTACAAAATGGATATATAAATCCATCTGTGGTCATTAAATTTTAATGTGATATGAAGTGTATCATCTTTTCCCTGCTTATAGTAAAACCTGATATTGAGACCTTGTTCAAAGTAACAAAATCATACTTAATTTCTTTTGGTGGGAATGGAACTGAGTCGAGTTTGGAACTGAATGGTAAAATACCCTTTTTATTTACCCTGTTAATGCTGGCAAGTTTTCTTAGCTTTTACAATAATGTCCACCCATTTTGCTTTTAGTATTAAAATTGTCCATTAGACCATTACTGTGGTTTTCAGCAACAGCACTAAAAAACAGGAGTAACCCCTACATCTTTCACTCTGTGGGGCTTTTTTTGGTGGGGATAATTTAAATATATAAGCTGTAAAACTTTCCACTAACTAATTCTTATCAAGCTTTCTGTGTCTTTACAAGTAGATACTTTAATTCATGATGTAAACATCAATTTGGCTTTCTTATGAAGAATGCTATAGCAGTTTAATTTTCCTCTTTCTGCAGTAATTTAGACTCTTTCCTATTCAATGTGTCACACGGTTTCAAGCTTTTTTTTCTATTTCCTCTGTGTTTCAACTTGAAAATTAAAATTATTTGTATGTCTTTGTCCAGTATTCTGGTAACTAAAACACCTGAGGTTAGAAGTACCTAATGCTGTGGGTTTAGGCAGAGGAGAGCCCCACGCGTTGGAACGTGTATTGCAAGCATCCTAAAAACTGTACTTGAAGTTGCAAACTAATAAATTATACATGAGTTTTAAAAATAATATTTCAGAATTTGTTTTGGATTTATAGCTGAAGCTGTGTCTTTCCTGACTTATAAGCACAACAGTTTGCTGCAAGTACTGTGTATAAAGAGTATTTCCATCCATATCTTTTTCCAACATACTCTTGGTTTCTGGAAGCTTGAGAATCTGTCATTGCTGCCCAGGCTCTGTTCTGAAGTCCTAAATTCCATTCTGATGTACTGGAATGACCCTTTCATGCAAGATGGAGGGGTAGGGGAAAGCTTCATTCGGTGTATGTATGACTCTCTTTAAAAATTCAAACTCTATGAGAAGTGTAATGGGAAAAAAAAACCCAGACTTCTTTGTTTCAGTTTAATGGCTAGATACATCTAGTTGTACAGGTCTTTCAAAATAGTAACTTGCGGTTTTGTATAACTTGTGCTTTAAAGAGATTGATTTAAAAGTTGTAGACTTCCTACTGTTTTTTTGCTTACGATTATGGTCTTAGGGATATGTTTTAAACAGTGATGTAAACCTGACAAAACTAACCTTTTCAGCATTTGGGATTTTCAGTTAATCTTGTAAAACGATCCCCAGACATCTCTCAATGCAGAATTAAAAAACAAAGTTTATAAGGTGGTAGTCTACAAAAATCAATTATTATTAGGGAAAAGAAGTTTCATATGGTTTAAAATGAGCCAGATTCAACATCAATAAAAGGAAGGACAACAGAAGAAAGTAATAGAATACTGATCCTTTTTAAATAAATTACTAATAAGAAATAAAACTGTTTCTCATAAAATACTTCATTTAGTTTTTTGCTGTGCTGTACAACAGTGGAGCCACCTGACCTCTAGGCACTGCTGTAATACAAATAGTAGTGTACAGATGGTGAATGATTAAATATCGAGTAATCTTTTTCAGCTGCCAGTTGAAGCCAGGATAGAAGTGACTAAGAAGGCTACTAAGGCAGTCAAACATCTTTCTGAGAAATCACGAAAAAAGACTTCTGAGAATGACATGGAAGATGCTGAAAATCCATCTGTTGCTTATGAAGAAACTCTGAAACACTTGCAGCAATCTCTTGCTCATCTGGAAACACTCACTCATAGTTTTATCACTTCCTTGAAAAACAGCAAACAGGTAATGATTACTGATCAGATGCTTCTTTTGAGTGTTACCATGACTAGCAGTGATGGACATCAGTCTTCTGTCATATTTTATTAATGTTTTGTACCTTTGTTTTTGTTGACCTGGTTTTTGAAAATTCACTTCCATCGATCTTTTCTTTTTCGTACTATATGTTATATCTTGGTAGAAAGAAAGACTCTGAATGATACATCCCTGTAAATAAAGAGTACACTGATTTGTGTTCAAAAATTATCTGTTCACAGGATACACTACAGAAGTATGGCTATTTATATGATTTGTCAAGGTGAGAGAAAGAAAAAATCCATGAACAAGCAGTAGCTATGTGTATAGATGGTCAACCCCTGGACATGATACAACAGTTGTTACAGGTGGCCGTTGGAGATCTAGGTCTTTCTCCCAAGGATATTGTCCAACATGCCATTAAAAAAATTGTATGTACGTTAAGGTAAGTACACTGCCACAATTAAGCCCAAAAACCTTCTGGGTTTTTGGGTTTTGGTTTTTTTGTTTGTTGGTTGTTTTGTGTTGGGTTTTTTGTTTGATTGTTTTTTTTGTAGAGAGTACTTGTTTGCTTTCAACATCTGTATTTTGCAGAAAATCGAGCAGTAACAGGAAATGAGTTCTTGGATTGTTTATGCTCCTGTTTACCTATAATTTCATATTCAGATAAGACAGTTACATTTTTCTGAGTTTGGGAAGCCTGGGCAATCTGAACAAAGCAAGCCACAGAACTCATTCTATTCGCTGGAGGGTGTGTTTCAGTTAAAAAACTTGTATTTACAATATTGTTCCTTTATGTGTGTGTGCACTTGTGAATTTTTGGCAAATTTACAATTGCACATAGTTCTTCCCACTTAAACAGAGTCAAAAGGCATGTTTGTTGGAAATGGTGGGTACAAAAAGAGCTTGTGCAGGGTATTTGGGCAGTAGAGGCCTAGCAATGGCTGTTGCCACAACAGCTAGTCCTACAGGAAGAAGTACAGTTTCCATCTTTGGAATAACTTGATGGGGTATTTCTGGGAGCTGTTTTTTGGGTTGGTTTGGTTTGTTTTTTTTTTTTTTTATTTGCAAGGTTTTGAAAAATGTGTTTGTCATTAAAATATAGGCTATACATTTTTCTTCTTTGTTCTTGTAAACAATGCTTCTTAGAGTTTTTGCTCCTCTTCTTCCATCTCCCTTTGTGTCACACCCTACCTCCAAATTAAACAGCAAGTGCAAGTGCTTTATGCTTCCTGCAGCACTTAAAAGCAACAATAATACCCTAGAAAAACCTCTGACCTGCTAACTTCTTGAGAGAAACAGGTCTCTAATGTGAGGAAGGGGGTTGTTTTGCTCAACTTTTTCAGTGTTGTCATTGTTACTGTTTCTTGCTGTTATTAGTGCCATCGTACTGTGAGCAGTCCCACACACTGTACCAGAAGCAAGGCTTCATCTCCATCTTTTTCTAGGATTTGCTGCCCCAAACCTCAGCAATTCTCTTCCATGTCATGACACAAACCAAACAACCAACCTGTTCATGCAACCCCAGCAAACTGGGGGTAACATCTCTTATTTTAAAATTATGGAGAAATAGGCTAGGAGAACAGAAAATGCAAAATAACTAGCTTCCACACAGTTTATACTTACACATCCCCGGATAATTCTGTTGAGATCTGGGCAAGACCTGGGTGATACAAAGGAACATGAAATACAGTTGATGCTGACCATCTTACTCTTGTTAACAGTGAGTTTAAAGTTTGCATTAACTTCAGTATGATGCTCTTTTAATTGAATATATTCTTTATAGTCTTGCTTCCAAATTACAGTTCTAACACTTGTGAGAAACAGCCTAAAACTACTGTAGTCATGGTGCATTTCCTCAGTACTAGTCATGTCTTGGGCAAGGGAGGAGAGAAGCGTCCTGCATTGAAGTCCTGCCTGTTTGGTTAGCTGCAGCCTCTCTACTTCATGTCTTATAGCCCAGAAGGGACATGGCTTTTCTTCACAAGTCTGAGGCTGAAACTGTTTTAGTTTGTCTGGCATTTGGGAGAATGTAGTCATCTCTGGGAATATAGAACTGTTAAAAATACCTGCTTATGGACAAGTTTACAGACATGGTGAGGATGTGGACACAGGTGAGGGAAAGCTAAGCGCACTATTTGAAAAGCCTTTCAGTGAAATAAGGTGCTTTTCCTTGATTTTGTTTGATGCTCAGCTTGCCACTTGTTAACACCCTCTGTTAAGGTGCAATACTTGCATTTCACGCTTGAACCACGACAATGGGCAAAAACTACAACTAAAGAAGTAGTCTTGCCTGTGTACCTGGAATGACAAACTACTATTCAATAAATGTAACATTTCAAGGGAAAACTCTTCAGGTTTATTTATTGGAGCTTTGTGTTATACAGTGTGGTTATTTTATACAATAGTTTTGAAAGAGATCATGTTGGAAAATTCCTTCTTTGACAATTAACCTTCAAAGTAGCAGTTGTAAGGTTATAACACTGAGCTTGGATTTTCTGTATCTATGGTGACACGGAACGTAATTAAGGTATTGTAACCATAAGTGAAACAAGTCTGTATGGATGTGCAAAATTATGGTAGTGTCAGTGATTTACCTGAAAGTTAAGCATCAATCCACCACTTCTGTGATTGAAAATATGCATCCTTTCTTTCAGTTTCATAACTACAACCCCCCTTCAAACACAGTAAAATATCTTTTGTTATTAGTATATTTACTGACTATTGCAGAAGAACCTTCTAGGAAGTATTGCTTTTATTAAAGATTAATTAAGTGACTTTTTGGCTTCATTTTTCAACAGCATACAATATCACAGGCTTAAAAACTCTTACACCTTCTGAGAAACAGAATTCTTGTTAAATATAACATACAGTTATTTGTACCCTAATATTGGGTACCTATATTGTAATTTCAAGAGCAGTATTGTCCAGTTCTGTTAACTACTTTTATCTCCCTTGACTCTTTAGTTCTGGCACACAAAACTCAAAGTAGAAACTCTTACATTGGTATGTATAAAATCTCTCCAGCAGAGCACGTTCGCATACTTTATACGACTTTATATGGAAACAGCTACTATAAATAAAAAACAGTTGCATCTTCAGTAGAAATTATGAACTTCTGAAAAAAACCTAAAAGATTTTGGTAATGCTGGTAGTCTGGTTAGATTTATCCAAGATTCAGTTTAAACCATTACCTAAGATCACTCACATGATATACGGGAGAGTTTCCGTGACGCATGACTGTAGGCATGTTCGTGGATGGTTAGCCAGGGAAGACAGTTTGTCTGTTGAAGACGTTATGGCCTCCTTCATTTGCAGCTCTTATCTTAGGTGTCCAGATGGATGCAGCATTTCATGAAATTTTGGAAGTATTCAGCAGGCAATGAGCAGGAAAGGTTTGGTGAAATTTTGACTTCTTGTTTAATGGCCAGTGTTTCATGAAGAAAGTAAAAGCAGCTTCATTAGACTGAGTAGCTAACTTAGAAGGAAAAAACAAAACAAAACAAAACCAGATTTTTTACTGTCTCATCTCACTTGAGCAGGGGTCATACAGAGTAATTTTGTAACTTGGATATCATAATTTCATGGTATTTCTGATGGAAACAATGGTTTGGCATTATGACTTTTTTCCCCAGCTTTGAATGATCACACCAACAATATATTATTTCTTATTTTCCTGATATTTAGAGGAAGCACAAACAGAAAGGGGAAAATAAGGCTGGAGAAATAAGATGATATCAAGTATTTTCAATGAATACCATAATTAGGTTAAAAGATTTAGATGAAGTTAATTTATTCTCCTGTCAAGCATTCTTTGTACTTTATTGTGTTTGAGAAACTTGGTTAAATATGCATCACTTTTTCTGAAGCTGAACTGAAATAAAAATAAGCCTTTATCAGTGTAATTACACCAGGCTCATACGTAGGAGTTTTGAGGTGAACATTGAATCCTGTTCTGTTGTTTAAAACATGCATAAAATAGCATATAATCTGTGCGGAAGACTAATCCTTGATTAATTATATTTGTTTCTGTTAGTAGCTGCTTATTTTTAATCATTAATTATTAAGAAAAGAACAAGGCAACAATCTGTGGAAACTTGACACGATTATTTGGCTCATGAGCTGTAATTTCTTTTTAGTTTCTCTAACCATTAGGCAGTAAAGGCAATATTAAGCTTAAAAAAAATGCTAGCTTTCAGTCTTTCTAGATTTCTTTTTAAAATACTTTCTTATTCTAGCTAACTTTAACTTAACTGCTTAGATTCACCTTTTTTCTCCTTTCCTCCTGCTTAGTAGAATAGTACCTGTCTGTGTAGGACAAACTCGAAGCTTTCTGTAAATGTTCATACATCTATTGTGCTTGAGAACTGGCTTCACAGACTTACTGTCTGAAACAGTGGTTTTCTGTTTTCAGAAATGCCCATTAACTTTTGGGTATATGTTTCTTTTGACCCGAGTTTGTTTTTTTTGAGGTGCTCAGAGCCTGGTTGTAATAGGAGCTAAAGACTTTCATTTCTAATTAGAGAGATGAAGGGGTTTTGAAGAGCAAGTGCTAGAACTGTTCAGAACCAGTCTCCAAAATTGAGGCTACCCAAAATCTAAGGTTTGCTGGTCATTCTCCTTTGATATAAAGTTGCTTATGTACACTAAAGATAATTCAGGGTAAGTAGAGCCAGTAAGATCTCCATTTCTGTAGTCCATGTCCTATTCTTTTCTATTTCAGACAATCATCATTCTCTTCTTTAGTCTGTAAGCTTTATAAGTGTTCTTCTAGTTTTCTTTAGATATGCCATGTTAATGCCCTTTGATGTCTTTTTATTACTAACTTAATTGAAAAAACACAGAAAGCATAATAATACAGGAAAATTTAGATCTGGCCTGTAAACAGAACATTAATTAAGTGCCTTATATCTGTCTTCATTCTGGGAACATATCTTAAATTTTCTTAGCTTTTTTATTTTAAAACAAATTTGAAATCATCTCCTAATGCATGTAGCTGCTTGCGTAAAATGATTACTTTAATACTGCTGCTCTTTTTACCATTTCCACACTTCTGCAGTACTGGTGTAATCTAAATTTAATCTTTTTTTTTTTCCTAACAGACCATTCAGTCCTGTTGTCTCCTTTTCTGTGAAAAATACACTTTCTCCCACCCCCCCCCCCCCCTGAAATTTTTTATGTGTGTTTTGGTGAAAATAGATTTTTATCTTTTGGACAGACATTATCTCTCTGGATATTTCTGTACTATATATTATAATTTGATAGTTTTCAAATATTCTGAAGATGTTTAGGAAAATAGCTAGATTTAAACTTCACTCTTCTAAAATTTATTTAGCTGCCATATGATAGTATTGGTATTAAAAATGGCATTTCTTTGATAGTCATATGTAACAGTATTTTTTGAGAAAAAGGCCAGTGTTACGAGCTTTCTACTCCTACTTCGAATTTATGAGTGCAGTGTAGCAATATAAAATGCGTATACTAAGGTAAACTGAGTATATAAATGTTGCATTACATCATGCAACAAATTATCTTGCATCTGTTCTGAATGGAGTCACATGTTGTTTTTAAATCTAGTGTTGTTCACTGAAGTGCTGGTCACCTATTAAGATAAAAATAGAAAAGATGAAAGTTCTGAATGCAGTAAGACATTAAAGGTTGTAAAAATGCAGGTCCCTATGCCATATAGTATAATCATTTTTTAGGCAATATATTTATCTTTCTGAAGTAATAAATGACAAAATTATAAACACTCTCATAAATCTTGACAAAAAATTGTGAAAAATTGCAGTTACTTTTACACATTACAATCAGCTATACAGCGTATTTTGGCTTTAGACAGAACAGTCAGGGTAGTCTGGACATGTATTCATTTTTATTAAGAGATCAGCTAGGAAGAGGGTGACATTTTTAGTAGCAGAAGAGCTTTGATATGCTGATGAACTGTCGAGAAGATGCACTTTATCTCTGGGGTTTTGAATAATCTTTAGTAAACTAACTTTGGAACTATTTGCCTTTCTTTTTCTTTAATGCAGCATTGACAAACTCTTACGATAGGCAAAACTTGTTTTTTCTAGTTCATCCAGGTGTCATTGCCACTGCAGTGGTTTCCGTGAAGAGACACTGTGTGCTTTATTGGAGTACCAGTGCAAAATCCCTCCCTCTTTCAGCACAAAGTCACATCTTAAGTTTGTTTTGCTGAAAATCTTAGCAGAAAATGCCACTTTCATTGCATTACTGGAATGACTGATGGGCAGCATGATTAACTTTTTTCTATTCCTACACATGTATAGTGGATGTCATTTGATGGGTGGCTTAATCCTCCCCTTTCCCACATGCTGTTCTTGACCACATGTTCCCTCCTTTTTAATTTTGTTGATTCTGGTAAGCATCAACCTGGTTGATACAACCGAAAATGAATCTTGGACGGGGTGGGAAAAGAAGTCTGCTGAATCAGCAGATAGGATTCTTTTGAATCAGGTTATAGTCAAGTTTGTTTAAACCAATAGTGATACTGCAAGATGATACTTGAAAAGAAAAGATGGTGACATTTATGTGTAACCTTTAACCTGTTTAGTCAATATTGATGAGATCTTTAAGGTAATGAGATTACATGTGGATATTTTGCTGACCTAATCTGTGTTAGAAGTGCTAAATTTTAACTATTCTTTTTCTGTCAAATTTCACTTAAGTATTTTAGTATTTCTCTTTCCCACGTCTTTCTTGTTGCTCCTCGCATTACTTTGACATAAAAATAAAGGTACTAGTTAAGCAGGAAAAGTGGAAAATTGCTCTATTGTTGAACAATTCATGTAAATCCTACAGGTGGATAGAATTAGGTACGATATTAAAGACCATTTTTATGGTAATTTTATGTCTTCCCTTAACAGTGGAAATGGTGGCTCATCTACATCAGTGAAAGATCCACTTGGAATCCTAGAAGGCATCGTGTCTGCAGTGCATAAAAGTGTTGAGAAAGGGTAAGAACTTACTGTATGGATTCTTTGGTTAAGACTTTGAAAGACACTTCTCATGAAAGCGTTGAAGGTACGATTCTGAATACGGATGATTTTTCTTCATGGATATATATATAATGGGTTTGCACTTAATTTTCTAAGACTTTATTCTGGAACAGGCTATCATTTATGAGGTTCAAAATCTGAGTCCTGACAGAAGCCTTTACTTGATCATTTGGAAGAAAGCAAGTCACTGAACTGAAAATTCAGATAACTATGTATCACGGTGATTTGAGAAAATGTTTTTTCTGCTGTGACTACTGCAGATTGTATATCTACCAGGAGTACTTCACTGCTTTTGTTTCAGTTTAGTAGATAAATTACAAATAATAATGACTCACTTTCAGATACCTGAATTTAGGGATCTAAATTTGTCAATATTTGTAGGGTATAGTGCAGAAACAATTTCACAAATGCTGTATAATGCTTCACCACATTTTTTTCTCCTCTTTTGGGGATGTCTTTATTTCAGGTCACATAATGGTCTGTATGTCTCACTGACATTTTCCATTGCATTTCTAGTAAAGACAAGGAAAAAAAATCGAACAGTTTTCTTTCCAGATGTACAAACTAAGAACTCATGTATGATAATAATAAAACCTCATACTCTCTGATAGCCAACAAAACCCATTACACTATTGTGTGGAGGCTTCTCCACTGACATTAAATTAGTTAAATACTGGATACTGAAGTAGACTGAATTGATGTCAAAACTTAGAGTAAATCTCATTTGCAATATTATAAGGTGGAATGGGAGAGTCGGTACTATTTTATTCTGAGATGCACTTTCTGGAATCTTTTATTTGTATACTTCATCAGCATTTAACTGCTGAAACAATAAGCTGGAGTGAAAGTCATTGTGATTACAGGAGGTTGTTTACATTCATTTAAATACTTGTTCATATTTATCTCTCTAAACCTCAGCTAATCAATTTACAATATAAATCTTTCCCTCAGGAAAACATATATAAACATCAGGGGTGAGCTCTACAAAACTCTTGAAATATTCCAGCAGGTCCTCTTAATTACCAAACTTTTAATTTACAGTTTGAATGCCAGCTGTTTGACAGAGGCATGTCTAATTTAGCTGAAGTTCTGAGCTAACAGCATAATTCAGACAATATAAAGCCTAAGTAAAATTGAAATCCTTGTAATATGAAAACCTAAGCTGTCAATGTTTATTATTTCAGAGCTGCAAGACAGGTTAAATTAGTGTTTTCTGTCTGATATTATTTTCCTGTCTGCCTTGTTAAGACAAATAAGGGAACATTAGTTATAAATCACACTCCACCTGGAACCGCTTTCTTGATTTTTTTTTTTTTTAAAGGAAAAAAAATTAGCTTTAGTTTAAAATATTACTGAAAGATAGTAGAATAGCATTTACTGATTTGTTACATGCTAGTTTATAGCCTCTAAGGGGTATAACAGATTATTCTGTCTGCAACTGCTAGCTGGTTGGTTGAGTTTGTGGTAATCTGTGTACTGTAAATGCTTTCACACAGTTAGAATGTATTCAATATAATACACTTTTTGAATCAAATGATTTAATTAAGAGTTTTTCTAATTAGCCAAGTCAGGAAAACCCAAAACCTCAGGTTTTTTAACGTCTCTTTTTTTTCTTTCTGGGGGCTATGGGCATTCTGTAATCATTATCATACTAGAATGTACAATAGTCAAGCTTGCTAGAGATGGTACAGAAAAAAATAAGAAATGGCTAAAGCTACAATCAGGAGAAACTAATTTGTGTATTTGGAGCATAAAGAACGGATTTGTAAAGAAAGAGAATATAGGACAATATGAATAAACATCAGATATAAAAATGTCATACTTAAAATGCAAGGAGCCAAGCTGGTTTTCCATAAAGTCAGATGGGGTGGAAGTACAGGCATCAGTCAGGACCAGACACCATAAAAAGGCTTGGATTTTCAGGTGCTGAAATCCAGCACCGTTACGATACAATTGGCAGTCAAGGTAGTATGTGGGAGAATATGTAACTGTTTAGATGGATTTCTATGGTATTACACGGTTATTTGAAGTGCAAAAAAAGTTCTTACACCACTTAGCTTTAGGAACCTGATGTCCGAGGGCTAGTTTCTCTGCAGCCCCACAGAGGTGAGCTCTTCCATTTCCAGCGTTATGTATTTGTTATGTATTGAATGTACTTGTTAACAGCTTTGAAAATACATGTAGTACTTTCATTAGACTATTTAACACAGTATTGTTTAATTACAGGGAGAAAATAGTTTCTTCAGATGACCTTCTGGAGTGGTTGAGACCTTTCTGTAGTGATGACTCTTTAGCAGTGAAGCCTCGCATCAGAGTATTGCAAATTCTGGAGCAAGCCTTCCATCTCAGTGATGAGGATAGCAAGCTACTTGTGTACTTCAGGACGCAAGCTGTTCTCAGAGTTTGCTGGCCTGAAACAAAGGTATTAATATTGATTGCTATAAATGGTAGCGTAAGACTGGTTTTATACACGCATTAGATGATGAAATGCTGTTTTGCAATATATGGTTGTAATGCATTCTGTTGGTATGGGAACTAATCCTACCTTCCTTTTGAATCGGGTTTCTAATACATTATGATTCTTTGAAAAATGAAGTTATGTAAAGTTAATGGACTCCTCCGCTTTTGTTTGGGATCAGGAGTACATAATACCGAACTTGATTACACACTAATGATTTTCCTCCATGTCAAGCATTGACTTTGAAGTTTTTGTATATTCTTTCTTTTCAAATGGGAAGACTTAATTGATAGGTAATGCATTCGGTCATGGTTAGTGTGCTGTTGTCTTTTAAGAGGCAGCACCTAACTACTGAAATACAGTAGTTGCTTAAAAACAGTTCATACCTTTAACTGCCCAAGTGATAATTTTAAGTCTTTTTCAGTGTAAAGTCAGGAAAAAAATAAGGTAAAATCACTGCTGAAAGAAGTTACTCTTAGCTATATTTATTTGTTTCCAACTAAGAGAGAGTGCTTCTAGTTCAAACTTTCAAGTCTAAACCAGATTAACTTTCCTTCTGAATTAAAGGATGACAAAATGCCTAACTTCCATTTTGTTAAGTATATGTAAAAGTTGATCTAAGACTAATAAGGATCATCTAGTAAATGTTCTCAGGAGTGAAGATGCTTGAGTTTGTCAAGTAGAATATTAAAAATTCCATATATACTAAAAGGCTCTTGTTGGTTATTCATTAATATTTTAACTGCTTTATTTCATGACTCATTTTGGTGAAGTGCTTAATATCAACGTACGTATTTTTAGGGGTTCTACATTTCTAAGTACAATGAAAATATACGGAAGGCTTAACAGGAGGAAGTAGTCTTGTCTTTGAAGCTTGTGTCGTTTTGAAATCAGATGAGTATCACTTGCTGCATGTAGAATTGTTGAAAAGCAGAGTTACTTTTCATCCATTTTCTAAATGCCTTCCCCCGTGCCAAGACCTTATGGAACTAAAATAGAATATTTCTAATAGTTCCTCAAAAAAATCTGTGCACAAAACCATTTTATATTCATATAAAACAAAAGCAATATCTCAGTTTTGACTCACTGTGCTAAGATCATCCAAGGGAATAATCATAATAAAAATCTTGAAAGAAAAAGAAAATGCTTATCTCTTGCTGTCTTTAGAAATTACTTTTTCTCTTGCATTCACAATAATACCAGCGATTAACTCCTCAACTGCTCTTCAGGTGTCTGTCTATGATTGGATTCTTCATCTTCTGTTCAGTCCTTTGTCAATATTTGTGTTGAAGCAGCCTGTGACCTGCTTACCAATCCAAAAGCATTTCAAGTCTAAAAGAGTCAACCAGAGTATGTTTTAAGAATAAAGCTATGGATAGATAATAGCTTTCAGCCATGTCTGTATAAGACAGAAAAAGAGCCTGTATTTGACAGAAACCTTGTGAGACTCATTACACTTACTTGAGAAATATATAAGATCAGATCACTTTTATTTTCTTCCATAATCTGGTGAGTCAAAATGTACGTAATTCTACGACATGAAACTCACATCCATTTGCTTATGTCTGGTGATGTTTTAGGAATTAACTGAATGCATTGCATATGCTGCTAGCTCACTTGTAGCTCACTGCTCACCAGGACCCCCAAGGCCTTCTCAGCAGAGGGTGAGGCTGTCCCCACCTGTGCTGTCCTGGGTGCAGCATGGCTGTTAAACCTTGTGCGATTCTTGTTGGTCCCATCTTCCATCCTGTTTAGGTCTCTCCACATAATCCATTAATAATTCCTGTTTCCTGAAGTGATGGATTTTTAGAATACTCGTAGTTTCGAGCAGGAAAACATACCAGTTACAAGAGTCCTGTTGGAACATATTTTAAAATTATTCTAATTTTCATGTCAGTTCAAGCTAAATGGGGTAGATGAGAACCCTTTATATTCTTTTTTTGTTTGTTTGTTTTCCATATTTTGTGCTATGTAACTAATGTGTGATTTAGATAGAAGAATCACATTGGTTTGTCTGTTAGGTAGCAGTCATTGAAATTCAGAGTTCTTCACAAATGTCCAAGAAAACAAATGAGTGATCCATTACTTAGAGTATTTTCTTTTTTCTTTTTTTTTCTCTTCTAGTCAGCTGATGTCAAA
Organism: Aptenodytes forsteri; assembly: GCF_000699145.1. Classification (NCBI taxonomy): domain Eukaryota; kingdom Metazoa; phylum Chordata; class Aves; order Sphenisciformes; family Spheniscidae; genus Aptenodytes; species Aptenodytes forsteri. The sequence continues at coordinate 1,075,471 of NW_008795017.1, forward strand.
TGCTAGTCTACAAGTTGATATTAGAAAAAGCAAGTGGTGACCTTATTTGAGGATTGTTTGCTTATTTTGTGTGCTAACAATCAGGGAAAATAGCATAATAAAATAGTATATTGAAAACTGTGTACATTTCACAATCCTTCATGTTATGTTAGTGAAACAAGAACACTGCAGAATTCAGTAGCTACGTGACTGCTGAAAAGCGAAGAGAGATTTGTATATGAGCTTTTGGCAAAGCATTAATTAAGCAAGTTTCTCGTGCAAGTTAATGCTTCAGGTGCAAAGACCTTCAAAAGCAACCCCGTTCTACAGAAGGGGATGTTGAAGCGCAATTTAAAAGTTTTATCAGGTTGCTGGGTAATCATGGGTGAAGCAGGGTCAAAAAGTAGATATGAGGAGTTACATCTTTCAGACGTGCTCAAACTGCTATGTTAGTCTGTCTGCCTTGTCCATAGGCATCAATTTCTCTAACATCAGTACACCTTTATTAATTTCGTCATCCTTTCTTATCCAGTGAAGTAGTAAAACCCTTGATCGTGTTTAAAAGAAAAAAAAAAAAAAGAGGGGTGTGTTTGGATCAAATACTATTTTTAGCTTGCAGAGGAATGCATTTAAAGGTTTCTTTTGGGTTTGTGGGTTTGTTTGTTTGTTTTTTTCTTAAATGAACTTTAAATTGTAAATATTTCAAAAATGTATTCATTATCTTACTTCCAGATTGTTTTATCCTTTCTTGCCTGACATTTCTTACATGCTTTTAGGGGATCCCTCTTTTCCTTTACCATTCATTGGTACAAAAAGGGACAGCAGATATTGTAAAGGGTGAATGTGGATTTCTATTGAGTAAAAATAAGTTTAATGATATTGCAGTGTTCAATTACCAGAAAATGCGTGAAAGCCACCCTCAGTGTGTCTGCTAATCCTCTTAGTCAGACTTTGCATACATCAAGGAGGGACTTAATATTTAATTATGCTCTAGGTGCTGTAAGTAGTGGTCCCACAAATCAATGTGCTGCTGGGAAACAGGCCAGCTCTTACAAAATTAAAAGTGTACTTTATGGAAGCAGCTACCTATCAAACAGTCAGAAACACAGCAATTTCCAGTTCTCTAATGATTAGTTAACACAATTAAAAATTCAGGGGTCCTCATTTTTCAAAGGCTTGAGAGTCTTTAATTCACATTCCAGTAGCATCCCACGCTACTGGAGGGAGGAGGCATGCGTTTTTTTAATCCCCTTGATGAATTTTATCTGAGCTCTTCAGGTTTTGTAATTTTCTAGTTAACTGGTGCATGAAAAATATGGGTCAAAATACTGACTTTTTTATATATAAAAAAATGTTGGAGGGGTGAGAAAAACATGGTTTAGAATGTTCATATAAAATGTTAGCTTTATCCATCTAAGATGGGAAATCCATTTGTTTTCATATAATATATAAAAATGTAGTCTGTAATGACTCACAGCACTAACATATGTAAGGTATCAACTGACAGGTTATGTGTGTGTACATAGTCGTTCAGTTCACTGACTCGTTACAAGGTGTAAGTTACAGTAATACAAGTTAGGGTTTTGCCCCAGGAAGTTGACAGCGGCACTGACAAAGCTTCTGTAGGTAAACCAAGGGTTAGCTTAAGATAAGAAGTTAATAATTGTGAAGCTTCTGTAAGACACACCTTGTCTTAAAAGGATTGTTTAATTATTATGCAAATGCAAAACGTAATTACTATTTGCATGCCACTTAAATGCAAATAGCTTTGTTATTTAGAGAAGGTAATCTCATTTAGCCTTTCCCCTCATATTGTTGTATTATGGTTTTTCATGATCTTGGGTATACAGAGCTGCTGAGGGCTAAGCATTTTTGAAAATTGGATGGGGATATCTAATATGAATTTAAGAATGTAACTTTAGGCACCTTTCTTATTTTGTCTGAGGTTTTTCCCCCTAAAGTTTAGCTTTGAAAAATTGCCAGATTAATTTGTATTTGTGTTGTGTACATCGCCCACACATTTGCCCTTCCTTATAGAGGCAATTTGTGTATGCCATATGCAAGTTTTATGTGTCTCAGCAACCTTAGTAATGTCTACATTAACATAATGACTTTAGGAGGACTTGGGTATGGCTGTCAAGCCTCCATTGCTCTTTTATCCCTCTTCCCCCAGTATATGAAAAATGTATATCTGTTTACATGGTGTTTCTTCATATGACTTCATAAAGAAAGGTCTCAATGGGAATAATTCAGTGTCCTGTGATTTTCAACTTTTTCCCATTGCCTGTACTTGTGTCAGCTACATTTAAACCTAAGTACTTGGAAGGCAGAGTGAGATTTAAGAATTCCCAAGTCATTTTGCTGAAGTAATTTATCAGGTAACAATGACCTGTATTTAGCTTGATCTGGTAAAATATAGGTGAAGGAGCTGTATCTGTTTAATAGTCAGCCATCTTTATTTGTGAAATATGCTTAATTAGAAGAAAGATATGTGGTCCTATCAACTTTGAGTAAATTTGTTACAATGTTGTTTATAATTCTAGAGACATTGTTTCTCTACTGGTAATGCATAAAAATTAAGTTTAAGAAATTTAATTTAAGTTTTAATTAATATTTTGAAACACTAATTTCCATTCCTTGAAGATGCAATTTATCCATAGGAGAACATGTGAGATGTATTTTTTCTGGGAACATAAATTGTAGCGTGTATGATTAATTAAATACTTTAAGATGCAAATGAAATATTTTTGCATTAACTACACAAGTAGAATGGATAAGACAAAGTGGAGAGAAAAGCAGTATAGCTTGAGTGAGCACGACAGTTTCGAATGCGAGCCCTGGGTACTACGGTATCCTGCGGCTAGCAGCAGTTGCTTCAGAGGAAGATAAGAGTGCTCTGGAGTGGATTCATGGGGGATAATTCACTTTCTGTAATAGGTCTTTTGTAATGAAGGTATAAGTGGAGAATGGTTTAGACCTTACATATTCTGCTTCTATCTCAGTTTCAGAAAAATTAAGGGCTCATTAGTGATGTATTCAGAGTTCTGTTGTTATGTTGCAAAGAAATTGGTTGATGAACTGTGATTCAGCCTTGGGTGTCTCTTGCTAAATGCTTGGCATTGGTACACCATACAGCATTAACTGCAAAACATGTTGAAACTTTGTAGAAGGATTTTTTTTTTTTAACTTCTTTATGTGATTTGGTATGTGGTGGTGTTCTGTGTTTTATAGGATAGCAAAATCCAGAAAAATCAAAGTTCCTGCTCTGTTTTATCACTTTTTTTCCCTTATTCTGTTGTTTACTTAATCTAAGTAAACAATTCCAGTCGTGTTACCTCATCCACAGTGTTATCTATGTCTGTAACTATTCTCCCCTCTATCTCAGAGCCCACTGTGATATGCAGTATACCTCCTAGAAGGAGATAATTGGAGAAGTGAATGTGATGTCCTTGTGGAAATTAACAGTCCATGCTTATGCATCCCAACACCTTGATTGCTCTCTTGACTTTAGCTGTACATTAACCAGAGGTCTTTTAATTTCATTCAGTGAGGCTCAGGTTCCTGTTTTGACTTGATGAGGCTAGTTTAACATATTTGAAAATGTGGTGGCTTTACCGTTGTTACGTTTTATTTGTCATCATATGGTCATTTACTTAGCCTAGATTTTTTTTTTAAGTCAATTGGAGGTTTCTTTCTACAGTGTCCTTGACGAACATAAGCTAGCTCATTTGTGTGCAGTATTATCTATTCAATGCTTGCAGTCTTCCAAAAACATAATTTATTTTATATAAGAAAAGAAGCAGTCATAAAATCATGAGAAATTCTACTTTTTACCTTTACCATTTGCTCATAAACTGTTTTTTTTGTTTGTGTTTTTCAGTTTTGTTCCTCTTAGCAGATCAAGTTCTTCAGTGATTTCTAGTCAGGACTGTTGTTAAAAGCCTTTTGAAAATATAAGTAAACTGTAAAACTGTTTTTCTTCAGGCATCATTTTGTTAATATCTTAAATGAGTATTTTTGTATTAAGAACTGTGACATTCAGTTGATGCCATGCTTTTTTTCAGTCTTATTTTATTCCATCAACCAACTTGCTAGCTGACACTTTTTATTTAGAGGTCTGTAAGCTCTGTATCACCTGAGGAGTCCCTCTCAGAATCAGTTCTTACTTCATAGTAATTTCTGATAGTTCATGTTGATTGAGAGAGTGAGGGTTTTTTCCACATTGTTGCTGTTATTACTTAGTGACTCAGCTATAATGACTGTGACTGCTAGGACTTTAATAACATCAAATCAAAAAGAAAACCACTGATTGCAGTGCTTGCATAACGGCATTTAGTATGACAGTTGCATGATGCTGCCTACCTTCTTCTGATTATATTTATGGCCGCAACAGAGCTACTAATTTATTTCAATTTTTACAGCTGAAATAAATATTAATTAAAATCGGAGTCAACGTCAACAACCTGTTGTTCCTAAAAGAGGGTATCTTAGTTTATTGTGGGTTGTTCTTTTTAAAAATGCATCTTTTACTTTGTCAGTTTAGCCTATCTGCAAGATGACATTTTGGAAAGATTAATTTTGACAAGTTTTCATTTACATGAAAACAGCTTTTAAAATCATTTTTCCTCTATCAGCAAGAATTGTAGACTTTGATTATCAAGACACCAGTTGTACATACAGTTGAATACTGGGAGCTTGTGCATGTACTGCTTCTTGATGGTAGTGATCAGAAAAGGTAAATTGAAGAGCCACTTGTATGAGGTATGGGGGGAAATGCCTGATGCTAATTTAACAGTTTAAAGTTAAAAGTAATATTTAAGGATTAAAACCTTGTCATTTCGAGGCTGTGTCTTCCAACACCCTTTTCTGTTCTAAATGTAGAGTATCTGTATTATACATAGATTATGAAATATGAAACAGTGCTTAGTAGCTGGCACATACAAGTAAAATGGCTGACGTTTTTAAGTCCCTTGTGTTGCACAGATGTTAGTTGTAGCCATGATTTACATAGATCCAAATTTTTACCTATTAACTGACACCTGGTCAATATACATTTGAAATTATGTGTATGTTAATCCTCTTCCAGTTTTAGCTAGCTAGTTACATAAATCTTTCAAATGCATAATTTTGTCTTTATTTGCCCTTATCTCTATCAATATCTATGTACAGTCTTCAGAGGTTTTCTCTGTGCTGAAATGTATTTGCAGATTAGGACATAGTCTCCTGCAGAATACAAATGAATGGATTTTATTTTCTGCACGAGTTATGCATTTTTATGCATTAGGCAACGCACTTGTGTTTACCAAATCTGTATGCATTTCTTAGTGAGCTGCATATCAAGCAGATAAGGAATTAAACAATATATAAATCAGTTCAGAACAAAAAAGTTCTTGGGTTTTTCTACAAGACAGGCAACTGAACATGTGGCTGAGCCTTTGTTTAATTCAGCACCAGTAAGCTTCTGGTTGATTTGTTTTTAAACTTGAATCCCATAACTTGCTTATCCTGTTCACTGGCTTCAGTTTGAGCAGGATTTGACCTGGGAGATTATGTACATCCCTTTAGTATCTGTGTGCAGCAGGCTTTCTTCTGTGGTCAGCACTCATATTCGTAACAATTTTTAATATGTGAAGCCCAGCTTTGGGGGAAAGTGCAAGAAAGCCTGACCTCAGTGTTCTCCCCACTTTGGGGTAGAAGGTATGGGTTTGTGAACATAGTTTGTCATGCAAAACTCTTGACTTCCGTTTTAATTTTGTATTGATTGCTCTAAGACTGTTGTTTTGATAGCAGACACTTCTTTCTAGTCTGTCAGGCAGTGGCTGTTTTTCCAAAGTCTAGGTCATAGCAGCCCACGTTCTCCTTGTGAGTTCAGGACTTGGAATATGCTCCAGCAAGAACTCCTGCCTGCTTGTTGGTCTTAAACTCAGGTGGAGGGGAGATGTGAGGTAGGCCTTTGCATTGCTGTCTCAGGTTATATTCCCCCTAGTAATGGAAATGAACAGTATTTTGAATGTGGTGGTGGTGTTTTTTTGTTTGTTTTTGTTGGTTTTGGTTTGTTGGGTTTTTTAAGTGGAGAACATGGGCTGAACTGCATCATAACATACAGGTTTACTGATATTCCTTAATGAAGTTGTTGCTTTTTATTATTTGGGATAACTCCATAGGCATAGCTTCAAAGATGCTTCTTTCAAGCAAGGGAATTTAATCTTGGTCCAGGCTCCAAACCAGACTGTGTTTTTCCTACAGTATACAGTAATAAAATAGAACTAAATTCCATCATTGTACAGGGGCATTTGTGAGCCCAGTAGAACAGTTTTTAAAAAGTTACCATCTCTCAGCTTTGACTTACTAACATGTAATATATTTCCATTTACCAAGATCCAAAATGGATTGAAAGTGGGATTATCCACATGTGAACTTGGGCAGGTGGAAGAAATAAGATGAAAAAGTCTCATTTAAAACTGACAGGTTCCTCTGCCATGAGGGGAATATATTTGGAATATATTTCTGAGAAGGTAGAACTCATCTGTGCTAAAGAAAAGATGAACTTCTCAAATGACACACATTGGCATACAAAATTTTTTTTATGTAACTTAGTTCAAAGGAAATCTTTGAACTTGCCAAGTTTACTATAAGTGGAGAACATGGGCTGAACTGCATCATAACATACAGGTTTACTGATATTCCTTAATGAAGTTGTTGCTTTTTATTATTTGGGATAACTCCATAGGCATAGCTTCAAAGATGCTTCTTTCAAGCAAGGGAATTTAATCTGCAACATTGGTCCAGGCTCCAAACCAGACTGTGTTTTTCCTACAGTATTTTTTCATAAAATAGAACTAAATTCCATCATTGTACAGGGGCATTTGTGAGCCCAGTAGAACAGTTTTTAAAAAGTTACCAGCTCTCAGCTTTGACTTACTAACATGTAATATATTTCCATTTACCAAGATCCAAAATGGATTGAAAGTGGGATTATCCACATGTGAACTTGGGCAGGTGGAAGAAATAAGATGAAAAAGTCTCATTTAAAACTGACAGGTTCCTCTGCCATGAGGGGAATATATTTGGAATATATTTCTGAGAAGGTAGAACTCATCTGTGCTAAAGAAAAGATGAACTTCTCAAATGACACACATTGGCATACAAAATTTTTTTTATGTAAATAAGTTCAAAGGAAATCTTTGAACTTGCCAAGTTTACTATTTAGTTGTATGTATGTGCTCTTCAAATTGCACTTTTCTTATCCAACAGTGGTGTGAGTAAACTAATACTTTTATAATCTAAACCACAGCTTTCCATGGGTTTTCTCAAAAGTAAAAGTTATCGGCTTTCCAAAAAATAGAAAGTAAGTGCAGTACTAAGACTGAATGCTGAGTAAGGAAGCTGAGGCAGTATATGTCAGTGCCCCACAGCAGTCATTTGGCAGTATTCCTTTTTCTAGGAAATCTTTTGAATTTAATTCTAAAACACTGTGAATATTTAAAGTATATAAAACCTAGTGCTGTATAAATGTGTTCTGTTAATTATATTTCTTAACTGCCTTTAACTCTGTACATGGCAATATGGTGCTAGGGCAGAGAGTGAAAGGTACTATATCGCATTATTGTTTAAACTTCAAAATTTTGATAAATACTGGGGAAAGAACTTGAAGGAGATACTAAGTTTGAGTGAAGTCTGTAAAATAGATCTTTGAGAAGCAACTTTCACTTGACCCCATTGACTCCTGTTCAGCTACCTTGTGAGAGTACAAGTTTCACATATTGAAAATGGTAAGCTTGCTTGAGTCCCTGTGTTTCCACAATTCCACTTGGAAACTGCATATAACAAAATATTGTGGGCCCAGTGTGTTTCTGTAATGTAAATTTTAATTAGTGTGTGGGCATATAAAAATGTCAGTGCTGGTTCAGATCAAGGTCCAGTCCAGCCCAGTATTCTGTGTCCAACAGTGGCCAAAAAACAGATGTGGAAGGAAGAATAGGAAAAGTATATATGAAATTTACTCCAGTATCGTCTTGTATCTCTGAGTAGTCAGAGGAGTTTAATTAGGAATAAGAACGAGCAACAACTCTGTGTAGACAAGCTGTAAATTCAAGTGTTAGCATGGCAAGATCTAGTAAGTGGAGTCTTGATGAAGTCAAATTAGGAAGAGTTACCCTTTGAGTGATAGGTGGGACTAATTTACCAGAAAGATATTTAACTTGTTTACTTGTTTACACCTTAAACTCATTTACTTAAGTCAAAAAACTAAGTCTATTGGGAAGCATTCTAGCTCAAACAGAAGTTATGATTTTAGTGCAAAATTATTGCATAAAATTGTACATAGAGATACGTAGATTATCAATAATGGCCTCCTCCATAAGATGTTTCAATATGTGCTTGTGGCTTTGCTTTGTTTCATGAGTATGTAATGTGTCTAACATCAAGGTTGATGGGATGTCTAGCGTGTTGAAACAGTTTGAAGAGAATGAAATAAATAATAGCCTTTAAAAGCTCCTAATCTTGTCTTTGCAGGGTCAGTAGCTATACATTTTCAGAAACAGTTGTACACTTTTGCAGTTTGTTTTTACTGGTGATTTTTTCACATTTATGTTCATATTGTAATTAACTTTTAAATATCTATTTAGCTTAGTTTGTAATTTTATATGTCCTTTGTAACAAGCTTTTAGCTTTGCAGCCTTGCACTGGAAGTAGGTTTCAGTAACTTACGTTTGTGCAGACTTTTCAGTAGCTGCACAGATACCAGCAGAATACGGAACGACAGACTGCAGGTTGACCCACAAGATGGGAAAGTTAAATTCTTCAGTGACCAACCCTGTCTGGCCTGTTTGTGTAGGAAGGACTGTATTTTCTTTGCTGATTTACCTGATTAGATTGTAAGCTCCTGTTGTAGTTTTGTACCATGAATAGCACACCAAGATGGCATTTACAGAAATTCTATCAAATTGTTATCAATCCTTTCAGTCATTGCTTATAAACCATGTTAAGCCCTGTCTAATGAGTGGAAGCAAGTTTTAGCATCAGCATTCCCTATCTCAAATCTGAATAAAATCTTTCATGTCAGATCTGCCTATTATTTTGAAATGCAGCATAGATGAATTCTCTACCACTAGAGCTTGGGGGGGGTGGGGAAGGTAAGTAAAAACGTAGTGCATTTTACAAGGGAGTCTTGACGAACTGAGAATGTATCATAGCAATAAGGGACTACTCAAATGCCTGCTTAGTGTTTCTATTTTCAATGCCATATTAATTCAAATTTATGCTGCAGTGAGAAACATGAACGTATTTTGAAATATTTACATTTACAGTCTGGTGGATGTAATAAAATGAATTTTGTAATCACGTAAATCACTAGGTTTTTGGTTGCAGCTCTTGGAAACCACAAATGTCTCTGCCTTTATTAAAGGGAGTTGGTTTTAAGCACAGATGTAGCTTCTCTCAATGAACAAGCGTTTATAATGAAGGAAAATATTTTTCTGATTTCTACATCCCTATTCCTTGGCTACAAACACCCTTATCAATTATTTCCTTAGAACATTAGTAGTGAACAAAATCTGTTGATGAAAACCATGGCTCTCCCATGCTCACAGGGAGTAAAAACGTAATTTACAGTACAGATTTCACTGGGCAGAGGGAGATAGAGGTCTGTCTGCATTACTTTTCCTGCTCACCATTCTTGTATGTAAATAGGCAGCGTTTTGTATTTTCTTGGGGGAAGGAGAGGGTTGGATTGGCTGGATCTTTTTATTGGCATTTCCATTTATTAAACAAAACTCTCTCTAGGTTATCAGCTAAGTTGGTCAGCGCCAGATTCTCAAATTATATAGCTTTAGCAATAAAGCATTTACAACTCTATCAGGTGTCTCTGTCCTTTAGGATTAGGAGAACATTATATAGTGGATATCTATGCCTCAGGGACACAATTTAGATACATCAACATTCCACTGTTGCTGTCAATAGTGATTTTAAACTAACTTCACTTTCGAGAGTGAGATAATGTACTGAACTAAACAACTGATCCTGCGGACTGCCATGCCAAAGGTTTTCTTTATCAGTCATGTATGATGTCCACAGCTTTATTTAACCTTATCATTCTTCAAGTGTAACATCTTACAGTTTTTATAAAATGCCAGGTTTCTAAAAGCTACAGAACAAACTTTTGAGGGAACTTTTCATATTTGGACTCCTTCATGTGTGTCACGTGATGAGTAACTATAAAGCAATAACAGAACTATGGAACAAGATGATGAGTCAAAACTTTGTGCATTGAAAGTAGATAAAGCATGTTGAGCGGTTTCAACATTTTGGGCATCTGATAGGATCTAATCTGTGCAGGAAGAGAACTATATAATCTTTGAAAGATTTTATCAGGCAGAACAGTTTGGGGTTTTATTTGAGGAGGGATTGTAAGCGCATTAAGTTTTTATTTCAGCACTGGATATAAAGAACATGCCTTCCAAGTTTGCTTAGGATGGCTGAAGTCAGATAAAGGGTATGTTTGTGCTCAGATAATGTACTGTTGAAGAGATGCAAGTATCTCAACCAACTGCCAGATTCCTCTTATCATTTGTACTTTAGCAGTAAAAGCAACCATACCCATATAGTTAACGTGTTTTTTATATAAAACCAAATGATTTAAAAAGCTTGTAGGAATCTTGTCTGATGTAACTTCCTACTAGCAAAATGATGCCAGAACTGAGATATTTTGGCCAGTTGTTTGATAAATAAGTGAACTCCAGCAATAAAGTTTTCAGCAGTGTTTTAGTTTCATTAAGATTTACAAGTTACAGCAAGTTCACAAATGTCCCTGTAAGAGGATGGGGGATTGAACATATGCTATGTCAAGTCTCTGCTACTGGTAAGCAGCCCATAACTACTTGAGGAAAAATAGCTGTTCTGATGGCTAAAATCATGTAATTCAATGAAGTATACTGTGTGGCCATGCTCAAAGACACACAAAATAATATATCTCAGCTAAAAAGAAAATCGGACCTTTGTCTTCTGGCATACCATAGCTGCTACATGCTGTATCTGCAGTTTGCACTCCCGGTCAGAAATGTGGTTAATTTTCTGTCTTGGTCAATGTTTGAGAAAGGTGGACAGATTTTCACCTTTATGAAGCAGCGATAATACGGGATGAGTCAGAACTCCTTTATGGGCCATCCTAACCACTGCTAATTAATAACATGAGAAACTGGGAGAAGATGTAAAAGCAAAGTGCTCAGGGGGAGAACATATGATTAAGAGGAGTTTACACTGGTTCAGACAGCTGGTAGTATCTAATGCAGTTTTAAGCAATGCTCAGTGCTGTTTGTGTAGCCTGTATTTTGCTTCGTTAATTTCCTATATTTTTTTTAAGGAACATTAGCATATGCAGATGTTTGCATAGTCTTGATTTTAAACATATGTAGTCCCTCATTGATAATGAAATTGTGTATTTTAACAGTTTAACATAAGGTTTGGTTTTACTTAATTTGTATTTCATTTTATAATCTATCATGAGTATCATTTCTAAAATTAATTCCCCTAATTGACATTCCCATTGTGGTAAATATTTGTGCAGCCTTTTATTTTAATGAAAAACATGAAACCAGCTGTGTTCTACTGCCAAAGAGAAGGCATGAAACTAGGGAAAATCAAGACAGAATAGAGCAAATCTGTTGTTAAAACTCAAAGTCCTTGCTTTCCTTTTCCTTGCTTTTGTTTTTTTCTTTTTTCATATTCCTTGGGATCATCTGAAGTTCAAGCATACTCCTTACTGCCTTGCTAGAGGCCTCATTATTCTGTTTAGCGACAGATTCTTCTTTACAGGCACTTGTGCTATCAGGGCTCTGAGCTGTTCGTGGCAGGTTATCTTTGCATAGCCTTTGAGTATTTTAGAAGTATGTTTCTGGTTTTTGTTTAAAAAAAAAAGGGGGAGGGGGAACTGAGTTATAGGATCCCATGATCATACTGGTAAAAATGCAGTGCCTTGTGTGTTACAGCATTCAGAGTCATCTGAATAGATCATTCAGAGTCACTACAAATAGTGTTCAGTTAAAAGTCGAAATTTTAATCTTTTTGCTGTGTTATTAAAACAAAACAACAGGCTTAACTAACCGTGGTAACTTCACCTCAGCTAGCTTTCCCCTCTGTTAAGATGAAATGTCTACCTTTTAACACAGAGCATGCTCTGTTTCTGCTGTGTGAGGCGGCTGCTTCCTCACCATGCTCTCCCTCAGCCTTGGAAAGAGGAGACAATACAGAGGAAAGCCTATGTTCTCTGTGTGTGTGTGTACATATGTGTGTATATATACACACACACAATACAGAGGAAAGCCTATGTTCTCTGTGTGTGTGTGTACATATGTGTGTATATACACACACACACATATACATACACAGACACACACATATATGTGGAGTAAATATAAATAGGAAAAACTCATTCCAGTGTGCTGCTTCAAGTTATTGTTTTCTTTTAGCAAGGGATTATCACTTTTTTCGTGGTTTGATTGTAACTTCTGTTTCTGGAGAATTACAAGGAAAGAATTAGAGACAGGGCAAGGTATCTTGTCATACAAAACAGTGCGAAAACCATTTAAAGCAAGTGCCTTGAGCCTTGACATAGCACTGATATTTAACTTAAAATGGACTCTTCTGTTTTTTAGGAATAACAATACTTTGAAATGAAGGTTTTAAAGACACACACATATATGTGGAGTAAATATAAATAGGAAAAACTCATTCCAGTGTGCTGCTTCAAGTTATTGTTTTCTTTTAGCAAGGGATTATCACTTTTTTCGTGGTTTGATTGTAACTTCTGTTTCTGGAGAATTACAAGGAAAGAATTAGAGACAGGGCAAGGTATCTTGTCATTCAAACTACAAAACAGTGCGAAAACCATTTAAAGCAAGTGCCTTGATTTACTTCATAGCACTGATATTTAACTTAAAATGGACTCTTCTGTTTTTTAGGAATAACAATACTTTGAAATGAAGGTTTTAAATGTTTTATTGTTGTCTGTGTTTCTGGTACATAGTATTGATCTTCTGCTCGTTAGGATTTTTCTAGTGATGCTAGTGGGCAAATCATGCATAGATTTCCATCATCCATTGAGTGGTTAAACATTGGAACAGGCTGCCCAGGGAAGTGGTTGAGTCACCATCCCTGGACGTATTTAAAAGACGTGTAGATGAGGCGCTTAGGGACCTGGTTTAGTGGGCATGGTGGTGTTGGGTTGACGGTTGGACTCGATGATCTTAGAGGTCTCTTCCAACCTTAATGATTCTATGATTCTATGATCTTGATTGTGTAAAGGCATATACACACAAGTTAAATACAGCTGCTTCTCAGAAAGTACAATTTTAGGCATTGTGCAATCTTATTTAAACTAGTAAGACTACTTATCAACGTGTAATGTGAAGTGTGGACACAATCTTTGCAGAATCAGCGTGTATTTGATGATGCTTCAACTCAGGAATACTTTTGAAAAATACTCCTGATACAGTCAACTGTGTGACTGCTGTCACACACAGTCAAGCACTCTCAGTGTTAAAGCATAGGTTTACATCTGAATCTCAGCTTTTCTTTTTCAAAAAAAAGTTATTTTAAGAACCATGTTGTCATAGGAGTGAAATAATGCTTAAAACATACTTGAAACGCAGATATATATGTGGAGTATAGGGACAACTGATAGATGCAACAGAAGCATAAGATATATTGAAGAAGGGAAAATAGCTAGGACTTAAAAGATGGAAGGGTGTGGAGTTTAAGGTAGGATAACACTTTTTTTTTTCTTTTCTAAAGTAATCATACTTGTCATCTACCCATCAGTACTTAGGTGTTTTCCATTTGTTGCTCTTTCGTTAACCTTCCATTTCCTCTATCCTTAGTGCTGCATTTTATATCACCACATGCACTCTTAAAGGTATGCATACCTTTAATCGGTGACAAGTGGTGTCCCGCAGGGGTCCTTATTGGGACCAGTACTGTTTAATATCTTCATCAATGACATAGACAGTGGGATTGAGGGCACCCTCAGCAAGTTTGCAGATGACACCAAACTGAATGGTGCGGTCGACACGCCAGAGGGACGGGATGCCATCCAGAGGGACCTGGACAAGCT
>NW_008795017.1:1090222-1095006 GCF_000699145.1 Aptenodytes forsteri
TGCTCATTGCGGGGGGTTGGACTAGATGACCTTTAGAGGTCCCTTCCAACCCAAACTATTCTGTGATTCTATACTTATACACTGTGTTGCTACTTTCTACTCTCACCTGTTTCACAGTAAATGGAAGTGACATGCATTTAAAATGCCATATAAAAAGTGAATTTTTCAATAGTTTTCTTAAAAACTATAAATAACTAACACGGTAGAAAGTTCACTTTATTTTTATTACTCTTAGTGGGAAATGTAGGCACCTTGAAAAAGGCCATTGTAGAAAGAAATATTGCAGAAATGCACATCTTAGAATCATAGAATCATAGAATAGTTTGGGTTGGAAGGGACCTTTAAAGGTCACCTGGTCCAACCCCCCTCTTGGAGAAAAGAAAGGTAATTCTTTTGACTTACTTTGATCGTATTAATATGTGTTTTGTTATGAGCAATCATGTTGCAAGGATCCAGCTGTCCAAAACACAACATTATAATGTTAGATTAATTAATCTCATAAAAATATGTAAACCCGAGTCTGTAAAGATGCATTACTAGGTAGAATTATTGGAATTCAGTTCATATTGAATAAGATGTCTGATCCTCTCATCTACTCTCTGCTACTAACGGCTCAATTTCTGTGAGAGCTTTTCTCATCTATTGTCTGTGCTATTTCTTTCCATTTTTACGGTTATCATTAGAGAGAACTGAACACTTCGTGTTTTGAAGTAACATGCTGTTTGTGCAAATATATTAAAATGTACTCAGTGGATCATCCAGAATGCTACTTACTTGGTTTAAATATTTAAAGAGCTAGTTGTCTGAAAAAGGAGTTTGGGGACAGATGAAGCAATGTGAGAGCTTCTGTTGTCTAGATAGTACATAATTTGCTGAATTGCTAAATATTTTTGATCCTTAGAGGTTAGCATGTCTTATGTCCCTTTTACCCTTCCCTGTTCTTCTCCGTTCTCTTTCAGCCTTGTGATTTAAATATTGAACATGATAATATTTTTATTAGCAGATATAGATGGAATTTAGGGAAATTACAGGTGGGTAACTGATGTCTGCTATGTGACATTTGCAGTACAGAGAAGTATTTTAAATAGATGGATCTCAGAAACATTTCTTCACTATCTAAAATGTTTTAGTATATGGTGCTTTCAGATGTACCCTGGAGACAAAAGCGATCAGTTTTTCTGCACTAAATATTTTAAAGTCACAAATTATGTAGGCAACTCAATAAATGTGTCAGTAATCTTTGTTTTCCAACCTCTTTTGAAAAATTTGCCCTTGATGTATCAGAGTTGCTTTGAAAAGATGGGAATGCGATCTCTAATCTTTTAGAGTAGCTGTAGAACTAAGGAAAACTTTGTCCATGTTTGATGTCTTAGAACTGCTCGGGCTGAAACAGAAAAGTTAACAGTAAATGCTGTGTTTCTTCAGCAGAATTATAAGATGAAACTGAAGTGTTTTGATATTCTGGAACATTTCAAACTTTGGAAGAAAAATTCAGTGTCAGAAAGTGTTACTAATGCAGAGGAAGCTACCTTGTTATTGTAACAAATTATTTTTAAACTCCAAGAACTTTTGTATGTCAGGTAGACAGCGAATAGCTATTCCATTTGTGAAAGCCCTCCTAGTGTGATAGCCAAACTCTTAAACAGAAGCTGCTTCTCATTTAGTAGCAAGTTGGTTCTCATTTATAGCAACCTTCCTTCAACAGTCAGACCTTTTACCTTGTACTTTTTTACCATGCAAACTGCAAGCAGTAATTATCTGTAAAAGAACCTATCATCAACTGAAGTGAATTCAAGTCCTGCCGGAAGCTGCAGGTTTTAAACTTAGACGGACACTTTTCCTGAGATAGTGTTGTCTGGTGGCTGGCTGATGGGGTGTGGGTTCTTGTTTTTCTTAGGTTCAAACACCTATACAAAGAAATATTACAGTACTTGTCACCAAAAGTTCTTCGCTAGGTAAATTAATTTAGAATCATCTTTTACGGCCTTTTCCTGCAGGAGAAAAGATTAGATGCTGTAAGTTCAGATAAAACTACTGAATTTTCATAGGTGAGTGAGAGTAATATATATTAGGGAAGCACTAGACATTCCCATTCTTTAAAAATACATATATATGTGTGTGTATATATATGTCTATGTATCGAGAAAAGGAAATTTAAGCGATTTTTGGTTGTTTGAAGAACACAAAGATAAGATCCTCTGTACTAATCAATGAATGTACTTGTGTGGGGTTACATTGTTTTAGGAACATACACCTAAGTCATTCCCCAGTGCCTGTGTGTTCTGTTTTATTTGCATGTAACTGAAAATGGGAGGTAAGAAAATGGATTGCTGGGAAAACTACGTTCACTGTGTTCCCGTGTTGTTTTACAACAGTGATATCTTTCACAGATAGTTTGTTGATTGCTTTTAAATCATTGATTTCTTAAAAAAAAAACCTGTTGGTTTTTTTCTGTTTTTGTTTGTTTGCTTTTTATTTCAGGTAGAGATAACAGATGTTGAAAATGAAGAAAAAAGGTATGATCTTTTCCTGGGACTTCTGGAGTCTAGTCACAGTCTGTCTGAGTTTCAGCACTTGGTTTTACTCCTTCAAGCTTGGCCACCGATGGACATGAGCAGTGGGTGAGCATTTCTTCAAACAGTCATGTAACAAAAGAGTTCTAAGTCTTCTTGCTTGATAATATCATGTAGTTTTCAGTCAGTGAATTCAAACATGGCTAAGAGGAGTATGACCTTTGGAAAGGGTCATACTGGGAAAAATAAATGGTTTATTTAAAGCAGAATTGAATCAATCAGTTTCTTGTAAAAACTACATATACATATGTAGTATGCATCATGGAGGAGGCAGAAAACCATTTTAGTGCCTCAACTGTTGCACAGGAGGGTTTTCTATCTACTTAAATTTAAAGTTCTTTATTTTGCTCTTATTTTGGCAGTATTTACAAAAACCATAAAAAGGAATAGAAAGTTCTGACTGTTTTTTCCATTCAAAGTTACACTTCGCAGAAAAACCTTTGAAAGTTAATGTTCAGATGGCTGTGGCAGACAGTCTGCAGGAGGTCTGTGAGGATAATGGTACCAAGCAATGGTGCTTCTCTTTTCTAGATTCACTGCCTATTATTTCTGTCTCTGAATAAAGTATCCAAAAGTAAAGATATATACTAGGGCAGACATATCCTAGCCCAACAATTTAAAATACAATAATTTTTTAAAACTTCAGCATTGCACCCAACAGAATAGGTATTTATTGAAAGTGTTAATTTGGAACATATTAACTACATTTTTTTTTTTACCAATTCTTTGGTTTTTGTCTGTGACTTTCTGAACACATTTAAAGGTAAAAAATTTTAGCTGTTTTATTCTAGAACTGATGGTCACTTCTAAGATATAAGGATACATATAATGTTATGTTAGGAGGCAAAAGTCACATATCTTTCAAGGAGAGCAATAATATTAATACATTTTTTGGCTAGTGAGTACAATGTGCCATGTTTTATCTGATGGTAGTTAGATTAGAGACATGAAATGATGCTTCCATTGGATTAGCTTGGAGTATTGATTACAACCTGTTTTAACTTGGGGACTACACTCCACAAAGTGTTTATGTGCATTGATTTGTCAGAAAAGTTAAGGCATATCTTTTTCTGAAAAGTAGCTCTTTGGTGTACTCGTAGAGAACTGGTCCATTAGAAAGTAATCTGTAAGGGTTATTCACCTTCAGGCCTGCAGTTTGTTTGCAATTTCTGGATGAGCATTAATCTAAATTCTTTATGACAGTTTTATGAGCCAAAAATTGTCTTCAGTGTATTAAGAAGCACAAGGACTGCTGTGTGATTTGTCACAATTTCATATTCAACTTTCCTTTTTAGTTTTGTTTTAATTGCAATTGAAAATTGGATGCCTTACAGTGTGTGGGAACTGCCAAACTTTGTTTAAGGTAGTGTTTATATTAAAAAAAAAAAGAAGTTTTAAACTTACGGAACAAAGGGTCAAGTGAAATATTTCTGTAATTAACAAAATTCTCTGGGTTGAACGGAAAGACTAAAGATCTTGTGAAAGGAGAACACTTCTTGTATATAGACAGTTCTTGTCTACTGCTCTGTAACAGAGGAAATTAAAAATTACTTAATTTTATTTCCCACTTGGTGTTCTGTTCCTTCAGGCTGACTTCCTAAAGTGAAGAAGAGAAAACAAAATAATGATTAAATGCGATTTGTAGTAACAACTAACAGTGGATTAAGTTTCAGAGGTGGGATACCTCTTAGTTCCAAGATTGGTGAAGTCTGAAAATTTGTGCAAAATACTTAGATCACCTGTATCATAACTCATTAAGGGTCTAAAGTAGTTAGTATAGCTCGTAGGCATTTACATAGTCACAATTTTGACGTAAATCAATTTGGCTAAGATAAGAGGCAAGAGAACGGGGTAAACTAATTCACAACCTTATATGTGATTCTGTGATTTTCATAGAATCATAGAATCATTAAGGTTGGAAAAGACCTCTAAGATCATCGAGTCCAACCGTCAACCCAACACCACCATGCCCACTAAACCATGTCCCTAAGCGCCTCATCTACTCGTCTTTTAAATACCTCCAGGGATGGGGACTCCACCACTTCCCTGGGCAGCCTGTTCCAATGTTTAACCACTCTTTCAGTAAAGACATTTTTCCTCATGTCCAATCTAAACCTCCCCTGGCGCAACTTGAGGCCATTTCCTCTCGTCCTATTGCTAGTTCCTTGGGAGAAGAGACCAACACCCACCTCGCTACAACCTCCTTTCAGG
>NW_008795017.1:1095289-1116292 GCF_000699145.1 Aptenodytes forsteri
TCTTCTTGAGTCACCTGCCCCTTCTTCCACAAGCGGTAAACTCTCCTTTTTTTCCTGAGTCCCAGCAAGAGCTTCCCGTTCAGCCAGGCCGGTCGTCTTCCCCGCCCGTTCTTCTTACGGCGTACAGGGACTGCCTGCTCCTGTGCCTTTAAGACTTCCTTCTTGAAGAATGTCCAGCCTTCCTGGACCCCTTTGCCCTTCAGGACCGTCTCCCAAGGGACTCTCTCAACCAACGTCCTGAACAGGCCAAAGTCCGCCCTCCGGAAGTCCATGGTTGCGGTTTTGCTGCCCCCCCCTCCTTACTTCACCAAGAAGCGAGAATTCTACCATTTCATGGTCGCTAAGCCCAAGACAGCCTCCGACCACCACATCTCCCACCAGTCCTTCTCTGTTAGTAAACAGCAGGTCGAGCGAGGCACCTCCCCTGGTAGGCTCACTTAGTTAACTCAGGAAGTTATCTTCCACACACTCCAGAAACCTCCTAGACTGTTTCCTCTCTGCTGTGTTGTATTTCCAGCAGATGTCTGGGAAGTTGAAGTCCCCCGGTTTTTCATGTATTTAGCAATAGTTGAGGTCAGAAAGGATCTCTGGAGATGTCTACTCCACCTCCCCTGCTCAAAGCAGGGTCAGCTAGAGCAGGCTGCTCAAGGCCATTGCCTTGAGTTTTGAATATCTCCAAGATTGGAGACTCCACAACAACTACAACAAAGAGGTTTGTCTTACATTTTAGTAAAATGTACTGTGTTTCTATTTGTGCCCATTGCCTCTTGTGCTATCATTGGGCATCGCTGAGAAGAGTCGCTCTTCCTCTTCTCTACTTTCCCCATCAGGTATATGTAATTGATAAAATTCCTCCAAGCCTTCTCTTTTCCAGGCTGAACTAGTCCCAACTCTTTCATCTCTCTCAGCCTCTGCTTGTGGGACAGATACTCCAGTCCCTTCATCATCTTTGTGGCACTTTCCTAGACTCACTTGTATGTGAGTATGCCCATGTCATTTTTGTACTGAGGAGCCCAGAAGTGGACTCGGCACTCCATATGTCTCACCAGTGCTGAGTAGAGGGGAAGGATCACCTCCCTCACCCTGCTGGCAATATTCTTCCTGATGCAACCCAGGATGCTGTTGCCTTTCCTTGCTGCGAGGGTACATTGCTTACTCATGGTCACCTTGTCTATCAGGACCCCAGGTCGTTCTCTGCCAAGCTCCTTTCCAGCTGGTTGGCTCTCAGCCTGTACAAGTGGTTATTCCTTCCCAAATAGGGAGTGGACTTTGGATTTCCCTTTGCTGAGTGTCATGTGGTTGATCTCTGTCCACTCCTCCAGCCTCTTAAGGTACCACTGAATGGCAGCACAAGCATTTGGTGTATCAGCCACCCTCTCCCAGTTTTGTATCATCTGCAAACTTCCTGAAAGCACACTCTGTCTGATGTTCATCCTGGTCCTCAATGAAGATGTTAGAGTATTGGCTTCAGTATAGACCCCTGGGGTCCACCAGTGGTCACTGGTCTCCAACTGGACTTTGTGCTACTGATCACAACCATTTGAGCTTGGCAGTTCAACCAATTTTCAGTCCGCCTCATTCTCCACTTATCTAGCCCATAGTTCATCAGTTTGTCAATGAGGATGTTGTGGGAGACAGTGTCCAAAGCCTTGGTGAATGAATTCAAGGTACATAATGTCAGCTGTCATCCACCAAGCCAGTCATTTCATTGTAGAAGGGTATCAGGTTGGTGAGGCATGATTTCCCCTTTTGAAGTCCGTGCTGACGATTCTCAGTCTACTTCTTGTCCTTCATTTGCTTGTAAATGTTTCCAGGAGGATTTGCTTCATCTTCCCAGGAACTGACGGGAGGCTGACCAGCCTGTGTCTTGAGACTTTATGCTAAGAACAAACCACAAATTTTATCCTGTGATTAGATTTTTTTTAAATTATTATTTATTTAATAATTTCTGTTATTACTGAAACTTCAGTGCCTCTCTTCACTGCTTTAACTTTGCCAGGAGGCTTTGGAGAGCCTTGGAGAAAATTGCCCCCTTCTCTTTCACTAGTAATAGCCACTTACGTTGGTTTCATGGAGAACTACTGACTCTTACCATTCCCAAATGTGATCTACACTGCAGACTCCCAAATAGTTTTCCGAAGCTCCGCACTAAATTCACAGTCATTATCTCCAGGGAAATAAAAAGCAGTTCAGATTTGCCGGGTTTTCTTGAGTTTGCCTGAAACTCTAGACAACCAAAAAATGAAAAAAAAAAAAAAAAATTAGTTAGTGGAGCAAGCAATTGTGTTCATAGTATAGGAAACAATTTTTTTTTTAGGTTTGTTTTTTTGTCTTTTTAAAGAGTGGTGGGCACAGGGCATGGTTGCCACTGTTGTTTCATTCTTCAGTTCTCTCTGCTAGCTTGAAGGGTGGGAAAAATCATCTAGTCTGTTCTATTCCCTGCCTTAGCAGTGTTTTTCCTGGGGAGAAGACAATTGAGGCTGCATCTTGAAAGAAATGACAGAGTTGTAGTTCTCCTTCTGCCTTCTTCCCTCCTTTTTTCTTGGTTCTTTTCTCAGTAGGAATGTTGCATCTCTGGTTTCTTTTATTACTTATTTATTTATTTGAGTAAGTCAATGATTGTTCAGTTTTTCCCTTCCCTACTAAGAGTTATCCCAATAGAAAAATATATCATAGTGGGACATTTTCGCTCCCTGGGGTCTTTCTGTGTCTATATTCCCATTGCTTTCCTTTTATTATTGCTTTTGTTTCCGTTACTAACAATTCTTGCAAGACTGATAATTATTTTATAAATCCTGTGTCAGCAGAAATACTCATTGTGGCTTGAAAGTCCTTTGTAGCTCATTTCTAGTGCTTTCAAAGAACATACGTGATATTTTAATAATAGACAGCATGATCATAGTTATGAGTCCTGTTTGTAAATTATCTTTTCCTCCACTTAGTTGTATTGGCTTAGTCAAATATATTTTGGAGTTCTGGGGGTTTTTTTAGGGTGCTTTGGTTTTTTGTTCTGTTTTTTAACAAGTCTAAAGGACAAGCATTAAGTACTTGTTATAAGCACTTAACCTAAATTTAAATCTAGACCATGTAATTACACATTTTATATAAAACTAAAATGTGTATTTCTTACTTTTGTCTACAGAAATAATATATTTGGTGTGCAGAAATGTTCTCAAATTTTGACTTTCATAATCAGTGTGCTGTTATTAAAATAAATTAGAGTGAACTAAAAACATCTGTCTTAACAGATAATAGCACTCACGAAATGAAGTTCTGTCCTCAGTCCACCCTCAATCCCACCACCTCAAGTATGATTGGTTTTAAAAAGTAAGGTACAGCTCTCTTTAGAATTCCTTGATATGTGACAGGATTAATTTCATAAGCTCTCGTCAAGTAGATAAATTCTCTTGTTATAGTGTGCTGGGAATAGTTTATATTTCTTTTTTATTATTTTGAATTTTATTAATTTGTATTACTTGACTTTGTAAATCCTGGAATTACTCATGTCAGTGAGGAAGCAGAGGCTGTGCTGAAGTAGGAGGCCCAGCAACAATCAAAACAATCTTTGGTACTTTTCGCCTTCTTTATCTGAACCTTCTCTCCTCTCTCTCCCTGTTGTCATTGACGGTCGGTCGCTATCATACGCCCATCTCTGCATCTTTGGGAAGGCTACTGCAAGCGTGCTCTGCTCTGGGGTCTTCTCATCTTCTTGCATTGCTCATTCTTCCCTTTTCTGCCTCTGTTGCCTACTTCCATGTTAACAGCATTCAATTATGCTTACCAGCCTAGGGGTTTTTTTATATGTATGTTCCTGAATTCGTGTTTCTGAAAAACCTACCTTGATGGCTGGGTTGGAGTAAGGAGCAGGAACTGTTTTGTTAGTGAGGTTTGCAACAATCTCTTTTTAAAGCAAGTTGTATTAAGAAATTCTTAAGCAAAGAGGAAAACCGCGAGCAGTTAAGCCAATTGTTTAGCCGTATGTATTAAGATTTTTGTTTAATCTTCACTTATTTTTTCCTCCTCTGCTTCAGAAAAGGGTCGTTGTTGCTAACTGATTGTTTACTGCCAATGTAATGGTATGTGCAGGATCTGGGGAATTTAAGTCTGATTCATCTGAATATTTAGAATTTTGGTTTTCAGCCTAATAGTAAATATCTAATACTTATAATCGAATATAAAGCTAGAAGATACAATTTACATTCTATAAAGGCTCAAAAGGAAGGAGAAGTAAAAGAACTGCAGTTTGGGGGTTTTTTGGTAGCCTTTTTTTTTTTTTTTTTAAAGAATTAAGAATTTTTGTGACCTCTCTGTTAATGGTAAGTCTGTGCTTTTTAATGTTTTTTTGAGTTCTTGTATTTTAAAACACTCCAGTTAGAATAATGCTCATTTATTCATGTGCAAATATGATTCTCTTCATATCATAATATGCCATGTTGACTGTGAGGAAACAGAGGAGGTAGCTTGGTTGTTTCAGTCAGCACTACAAACCATATACTTTCTAAAATTCTATTTTCACACCCTTGTTATGCATGCATGCTTTTCCGTCTAGGTGTCTCATATTCAGATATAATTTTAAGCACTTCATAAAGAAGTTTTTAAAAAAAATGATTGACAGTACTTGAAGCTCTGCAGTCCTTTGGAACTTGCTGCCTACATTCAAAAGGCATTTTTAATATTTATTTTAAATATTGATAAGGTGTTTTGGAACACAAAAAGACCAGCTTTTAGCGACTCAATACCTTAGTTCACCTTTCTTTTTTTAACTTAATCCAAAATTTTCCTCCTTTGGTTCTGGGCAAAAAAAATAATGCATTCATGCTGAGTTTTTGAAATAATGACTTTTTTCACGTTGAGAAATAACTTTTTTTTAACCATAGTTGAACTAAGGTAAAATTCAGGAGAGAAGAAAACTGAATTCTCCCTGTAGGTGTCAGATTTTTGGTTAATTGAATCTTGTTTTTATTTAGAAGTGGCAGATAATGGACAGTTGTTAATAGTTCACACAAGTATTTGAAATAATTATAAGGAATTGTGTTGAGAAAAGCTTTATATATGTAAAGTATATATCTGATACTTTACTTTAAACAAACCTGCACATGGCAAGCCTTGTGGCCTTGCATCTTTCTGATTATTTCCAACTTCTGTGTTTTGTAGTGTGATTTTTGTTTTCTTTTTCTAATGGGAAATTCTTATAGGTTTTCTTAATGTACTCTGGAGGCAGCAGCTATAAAAATGGAAATTCAATATGACTCTCCGTGCCTCTAAGCAAGAGATGGATCACATAGCAGGAGCTATCAATTTAACCAGTGGCCAAGATGGAGTTGCAGGGGTGTTTTCTCCTAACCTTACTGGGGGTTCATAGCTTAAGTGCATCATGTTCTGCTTGTTGAACAAGCTGGCATCTTTGGGTTTGACCTGTCAGGTTGGAAGGAGAGGAGAAGAGAGGAGAGGAGAAGCTCTGCTGTTCCCAGCCAAACATGTGGCAGCTCTGTTTGAGCACAGCTCAGTGCTCAGTGACTGTGACTGATGAAAGGCTCAATTAAGTTGTCAGAAGGAATAAAGATGATGACTTCTATTTAGTTTGCATTCAAAGTTACCCACTTCTAGTATCTCCGTCTGGTTTTCATGTTAGGATATAATGTCAGCTTCATGTGGAGCTGGTTTTATTTGTTTACAGTATATACTTTTGAAAGTGGAAGATGAGCAGGAGAGAGCTTTTATATATGAAATAGTAGATATTGGCGGTTGTCCTCTCCAGAGTTGTCAGACCTATTCCTTGATATATGTCAATCCAACAGACTCTCTTAACGGACTCCATTTACAGTGATATTAATGTGTTACTTTTAACAATAGCTAAATAATATCTTTGAGAAGCAGTGCTTTGACAGCACTTTACTACTCCTTCCCACATGTGCTGGATGAGTATCTTAATTTACACTAAACTGTAAGACCAACCTGCCAGATTCGGTCTTGCTATGATTTTTTTTTTTTCTTTTTTTCCTTCAAGCTAAAATGAAAAGTTTTGCACATCTTTGGGATGCTGATTAATGGCCAAAGAGGTTGATGGGGTGATTTTTAAACCACCTTTTGTGCCCTCCTAAGTTTATGCACAGATGAACATAGTGGTTACATTACTGTGGCTTAATATGATCATGATCTAAGCTGTGATTGTGAATGATTTTAGCCCATTGTAGATGAGAATTGAAATACATTAACTTAATTCACATTAGGAAAATGGCAGTGTGGATGTGTTCCAGTGTTTACCCTTCATGCTATCATTTAAAAGCTCCAGCCTGCTACCCGTTTCTGTCCGCACATCCAGTCCTAGCAAGTACACCTATCTCTAACAAAAGTAGCCAGGCATCTCCATTATCTCTAGCAAATAGCGGCTGTAGGCCAAGAAATGTTCCAGCAACAAAACTTCATAGTAAACATTGCTTTTGCCATCATGTGTGATAAAATTTACTTGTATCTACTGTCTGCCATCTGTTTAAGTCTGACTGTGTAATGGTGACACTGCATAAAGTTTTGAATGGAATGAAAAGAACATTTTAAATACATAAAAAATGTATCTGCATCCATATCTACTAACAGACAAGTACAGATGCATGTACTTTCACTCTCCTACCCTGTTTGGGTGGGCTATAAAAAAAGTTTATTTTAGTTTGTACTTGTTGGACCTGAAAATTAAAATATGAATCTTGGAAATAGTTTCTCCACTCAGAAGCAAGAGACAGATACTTGAGAGACAGATGCTGTTCGAATGTGATCAAAGCAAACAAAATTAGGAATGCTGGATTCTTGTCACCCCTCCCTCAATACCATTCTGCTTGGGAAATTAGCTGGTATAAAGCCAGGAGAAGCTGTTCCTATGCTATTCCAATTTGATCAGTCTTTATCTGGTGCGTGATTCCTCAGGGATTATAACAGCGTGTCATAATTCAGAATACTTTAAGCTTCTTTGTTGCATTGAAAGAATGATGGCATCAGGATAGTAGCTTGTCTCAAAACTTTTTCCTCCGTCTTTCATGAGGTTGTACTTTACTTCACCAAAAAAAAAAAAACAAACCACCCAAGAAACAAACAAAAAAAAAACCCTGACCTCCCCCTGCCTACAGAAAATGGTGGGGGGTGTATATTTATATTCTATATACCTCTCTGTTTTTTTTTCTGGGCAGATCATGCAGAGATGATAATCCCTGGGTGAAACTGGGGACTGTTATGCTACGCAGATGCCAACCCAAGGAAAAGGAGAACACAGGAAATGAAATTTTGAAAATCTGCCGTTCTTTGTATGAGACAAAGCACAAGCTCCCTGTTGAGGTAAGTTTTAACTTTGGGTATCATGGATATGAGTCTCGTTTTGGGGTCCCAACTACAAAAAAGATGTTGCCATACTCGATCAAGTCCTGTGGAGAGCTAACAAGATGATTAGGGGGCTGGAGCACAATAAATGCAGAGAGGCTGAGAGAATTTACTTCATTCTGTCTTAAGAAGAGATGGCTGAGGGAGATCATATTGCTGTCTTTAAATATGCGGATGAGGAAACACATAGAGGAGATGGATCCAGCCTCTTCTCAGAGATGCTCAGTAATAGGACAAGAGGCAATAGAGACAAATTACATCATCAAAAACTCATTACATACAAGGAAAATGTTTTCACCATTCAAGTGGTGAAACATTAGAATAAGTGGATGCCTAGAAGAGACATGGAGTCTCTGTCATTGGAGGTATTCAGAACTTGATTGAATCACGTCATGGGCAATTTGATCTTGTTGGACTTGCTTTGACTGGGGACTAGTTGGATTAGCTGATCTTTAGAGGTCTGTTCTAGTGTAAATTATTCTTTGAAGTATTTATAGAAAGGCTTTAATAGCACGTTGTCATTGACGTTAGTGTGGCAAAAGCTGTTAATTAAATAATCAGTAATTTTCTCACTAATAAATGCGTAAAGATTTAGTGAGGAATCTTTGAAAAATGTGTTGGTGATGAAAAAAACTAATATACAAGTAATTGCTTTGTAATATTTGTGGTGTTCTGTCTTACTTAACTATGTATGCATACTTCAATGCAAGCATCTCAAGTATAAAATTATTGAAGTGTTTTGTACGTAAACATTGTATACTAATGAAGACAGATTTGAGAAATGCTTAATAAACTTCACACAACTTTAGAGTAGTCGTGCATATTTTTAGTAGGCTGATTTATCCCTTAATCATCTTCACGCAATCACAGTCTGTTATAGAAAACAGCTCATGTTCAGACTAGAAGCAGAATAGAAACAACACGTTCTGTTTAAAATACAGACAGGTGGAGCGTGTTTTTTTTTAAAATAGTCAGACTGATTTGAGTCAAGTTCAAAATCTATGTAAAATGTGGTTCTAGAAGGTGTCAGTAAGCTGATACGATAAATACATTTATTCATTCATTCATTCCACCACAAATTTTGGTGGAAGGCAGGTCTCCCTATCCCTGGGACTGGCGTAAGTATATGTAGCTTTTCTTTGCAAGGCGTTGAATGGCACATCATATCTTGTAAACTCATGATCTTACTCATGCACAGGAGTAGTCAAACTTTGTCAAAGTAGAATATTCTAACTCACCTCAGTGAACGAGGAAGACAAAGGCCACCAAGGGTCACTGTCATACAGCAGTCAGTTCACCAAGAGTTCTGCTCAAGAATGGGTCATGGTTTGCTCGACTCTCTTAATTGAGTAAACTTTTTCTTGAATTCCGTAACAAGTCCTTATTTATACACAGTTTTGGTATTGGTTGGCAGCTTTGGCTGGAGGTGCCTGCCTTTTTTAATGGTATAGGATGTTGGAAGAGCCCTCTGTGTAGCAATAGGCGTGAATATACAGATACGGTATGAAGATATTCTGGTCCTCAAACATAAAATAGCTTTGGCAATGTAAAATACCTTTTTTTATGACTAGAATGCTGTACAGCAACAGGAGTTGCACTAAAATGTGTAATTGCACAGTTTCCTACAAACACAGGCTATATTGCATTAAGTCTCTACATGGGAAAAGGGGGAATGACATGGATAAATTTAAGTAACTTATTTGTATGCACGGCTATGGTACTTAAGTGCACAAATTAGAGAGCTGAGATCTCATGGCTGAATAAGATGAAAAGCTGATAACTGACAATTAACCTGTTTAGATGACTTCACATTTCAAGAAATACACTGATTAAGAAGACAGACCTAGAATGATGGAATTAAAAACTGAGAGATCAATTTATCACTATGAATAACATTTGCCATTCTGAAGTCCAAAGGTTGTGATGGAAAAAACCATTTAAATTCAAGTCATGATGGTCTAGAAGTTAGGAAAACTGTTTCTTTGGATGTAATCAGAAAGGTTTCTCTCTTCCTTTATTCCACCTCCTGCCGGTCTTTCTAGTTTTTTACAGCCAAGTTCTTTTTTAATGTCTTTTGGGGAGTTGCATAGCTTTAATTTTTATTATGTGTATGTGTGTGTGTGGTTTTTTTAATTTGCATTATTCAGTGGATAGATTTTTCCATTCCTTTTAGTTGAAATAAGCATTGTTTTATTTGCTTGAAATGCACATGTGTTTGGACTGTCTGACATACCCTGCACTGCGTGATTACTCTCTTTAGAAAGGGGCAAATCCTTCTCCCCCCAGTAAGTGTTAAAGTGTGACTCCTCTGAATATCTCATGTTTTTCTATCAACCTATGGGTCACTGTGTCAGTTAACATAAACACCTAAATGGGAGAATGCATCTAGTCTCTTATCTGTAATCACCCTGGGTCCTAGTGGCAATAAGATGCTTATCTCCTAGAATAATATAGCAGCCAGTTGTTCTCCTTTTTTCTATTTCTGTAGCTAGTTGTTCCCATTTTTTATATATAAGTTTACATTGTATGTTTTTCTTCATTCACAGTTGTCTCTGATTTTTTTGTTCAGGTAATTTTGAATTTAAATGCTGCCCTTTGGTCTGCTTTCAGCCTCTCCAGACACAATACTGTTTGTACTCATTATCCAGCCCTTCAAGCCACCCATGAAAATCCTGAATAATACTGGACCCAAAACAGACTCCTATGAAATCCATTTTATATGCCTCACTGGTGTTACAGTGAACCATTGATAGCTGCATAACTAGATAGAAGACAAAAGTTATCTTACAAAAGTTTCAGCTAAGTCCAGATTTTGATTACCTCTCACAGGTAACATCATACCCCCTCTAAACGCAGCCTCTCACCACGGGCAGGCAGACGCTCAAATGCTTTCGAGTGCTTATTGCAGAAAAGAAAGCCGCTTGTGTTGCTTTGAGAAGTGCTGTGGGTGGTGGCTTGCTGCTTAGGGTTGGATTTCCAGTTGCTGTCCAGAGCAGCCATGCAGTCATTTGTGGCAGACGTACGAGGAGGTGTTTGTACTATTTGGACAGTCTGCTTGGCAAGCTGTCCTGTTCCTTCCTGTGGGAAAAGGGATGGAGGCCACTCCAAGGGTTTGCAAGTTGGGCCACGCTATCCTACACCTTATTTCCCTGGTGCCTCTGACAGTGTTTCGTGTCACATTTTCAGTGTTGCTAAACTTAAAGTATGCTGTAGTGATGGCCTTATTCTTAACTACAGAACCTGTTGCAGGGGCCTTTAGGAACATATTTCTGTACAATGTTTTTGTTTATTTTTTCATTGTATGTTTTCATGGACTGGGAGTGTCTGATAGGGCCATAATACTTTTCCCCTTGCGTGCCTGCTTGCTTCCATATCTAAAAGACAGACTGTATTTCTCTTTTCCAGTCTGCTGTAACCTGTCATGTTCTCAAGGGTGATGTCTTGTTAACTTGATTTATTATTTCTTTAGGTGGTTTTGGGCTGAATTTTTCAGCCCCAGAAACATCTTTTTTTTTATTTGAGACTGAATTTTCAGTGCTGAAGTCTCACCTATTATTATTGTCAACTGTTAATTGCTTATTTGACTGACGACATCTAATAAGAATTAAAGCAAAAAAGATATTTAACACTTTGCTTTTCTTGGCTTTTTGTTACTGACTTTTTCATATCAGTATGTCATTTATCATGATGATGTATCATAAGTGTACCAGGAAAACAGAGGCAGTGCAGTCTTACTTTATAAAAGATATCAAGTGAAGAAGAGTGGATAAGAAGTACCCTTCTCCATAAACCACTAGTGAGACTGGCATTAAAATAAAACACCCTGTTAGTATAGCTGCATTTTAAGAGGACGCTGAAAAATGAGAGGCAAAAGAGACAACCTGCAAAAATCAGTGCATGGTGAAAATACCTTGAAGTAGAAGACTGAAGGAGTGCAGTGTATTAGCTTATCAGCGATCGAGAGGCAATTGATTTTATTCTGCAGATATTTTTAGGTGGAACAGAAGCTAATAAAACTTTCTTGTTTTACAAAGAAAGGCGTAACAAGAACCAATTGAGTTTAATTTACACTATTTCAGTTTTTAGCATAAGGCATGATATTTTGACAGTAAGTAGAATGAATTGTTGGAATGTATACTTCTCCTTCAAGAGAGATGATGGATTTTGTAGGTAAGACTGGATATATCTGCTAGACAATCAGGCACAAAGTTAATCAAGTCATCTGACTGGTACCTACCTGAAATCTAATGACATTTGGCTTCAAAATCTGCTAGCGTAAGATAAACAGAAGTTGATTGGATAGCTAAGCATGTGTTTTCTTATGTGGAGGCCTTTATGCCTCTGTGATGAACAAAGCAGATTGTGTTAGAACATGTCCCATTAGAATGTGTAGCCAGTACTAGAGTATAATTGTGAAGCATCTAAGAAGAAAACAAAATGCTGGCATATCATCGGAGTTAAATGTTATTGCTTTGAAAATAGCGATGTTAATATCTGTATTACTACATTTGCTTGCTGAGAGATAAAGTTTTTCTTTATTTTAAAGCGGCTGAGACAGCAAACTCTTATTCAACATCTGCATCTTTTCTCTCCCTGCCCTGTTGCTTTAAAAATGTGCAGTACCTAGTTACATTTTACAATTTGCTTAGTTTCCTTTTCTTCCTCTCACAACCCCAAAATATGATTTGAGGTTCTTTTAGAGAGGCTTTTTATAATATGGGTTATTTCTTATGACGCTTCTCCGTTTAGTTTTGAGACGCTTTCGGACAGAAAAAGCAAGCATGGTAAAATTGCTGTTTTGTTCAGGTTATGTATCTTATGACTCTCAGAATTTATTTTTCTGAACATAAGCTGCATTTATTGCCGTGGATACACCTTTTCAGGAAAAGGAGACAGGTAGTGTGAATCTCTAACTTTGCATTCATTAAGTTTGCTAGTATAGCAGGCATACTGCTCAAAAGAAATACAATGGAATATGAAACTATCAGAAGTTTAATAAGCATACGACTGATCAGGCAAAGCTTAACGTTTTTATTTAATCTTCTTATTCCTTGATCCTATATCATATCCTTCACCGAAAACATCATCAGTAGCAGTACAGAATACAAATTTAGAGGAACAAGTCTGGGCAAGAGAACAAGCCTTGCCTCAGTGACTCAGAGCTCAGTGTGATAGAATATATCCTTCTAGGCAGTGTTTCTTGAAGGTATAAATTTAGAAAAGACTGAGCAACATGCAGCCAGAGAGGTCCCTGTGCCAAGCAAGGCCGGGTGTCTCTGCAGTACGTTACAGTTGGAGCATTTAACATCTGTCCATCTTCAAATAGTTTTTAGGCTTTTAGGTTCACAGCTACTAAAACCGTGTTGCTAAAAGTGCGGTTACATTTTGGTCATCAAATTGTTACACTTGTCATTAAACTTCAAAAGACGTAAAAAATAGATGATTTGCATTCTCTCAATATTTAGCTGATGAGCTCCTTCGACAATTGCTCTTTAAATGTTGGAGTGAAACAGAGAGCACCTCTAAGACTTGGATACCATTTTCAAGGTGACTATCATACAATACACAGAGCACTTAGTGAAAGTTGTCCTGGAATATGGGACATCTTTGACGGGCCTCATTGGGAAGTGGTTGTGGCAAATGACCAAAATTCTTGGAAATGACAAAAAGGGAAAGGGAAGTTACAATTTGATTTATAACGTAATTTGTTAGTTGAAATACTTTTTGATGTATAAATGAATAAATCACTGCAATGTTGAAGAAAAACAAAACCACAAGTTACACGTAGGAGATTTAGAAATGCACAGTAGGTTTGTTGTTTGTTTATTTTTAAGATATTTCTCTGGCCACCCTCTTCTTGCAGAAGATTTATGACCCTAAATTTGTGCTATATTATAAAATATGAGAAATTAGATAAATGAGAAGTTAATTTTGTAAACTTTAATTGTGTATTAAAATTTGTATAAAATTTGAAAAGATTTTGCAACAGAGCTTTATAATGTCGAACTCTGGTATGTACTGTTATTTCCGCTTTATTTTGTTCCACTTTTATGATTGCAATAATTGAGTTACAGAAGTGTCACGGGTGTCTGTTAAGTTTCTTCCTGTGCTTTGCAGCATTTCAGTAAGCACAAATATATTAGTCCACAGAGAGCTGTGATTGCTCTGTTGATCTTTGAGTAAAACTCCGGGTTGTAATGGTGACTCAGAACCTGCCTTGTCTTAATATAACAAACATTGCACTTATAACCCTGTATTCCACTTTTTTTTTTAATTTGTCCTTTCAAGTTTCCGAAGAGTTATTTCCAACAGGGTGTTCATTTGTTTTAACAGTTTGTTTTCATTTTGCATTTGACATAGAGTTTTCATAAATTTTAGTGTGGATGATGATGTTAGTATCTCTAGAGATCTCACCGAATGAGTTTACTTTTATTTTCAGTGTATAAAAGAATTATGTTTGCTGCTGCTTAACCAGTCCATCCTGCTGCCATCCCTGAAACTGCTGGTAGAAAGCAAAGATCAAGATCTTCACGCTGTAGCACTGGAGCAGATAACAGCTGTTGCTAAGGTATGCGCGGTTGACTTAACCACCTTTCAGAGTTTGAGGTAGTAAATTAGCTCTTTTATCTTCATATAGTAAGCAGAGACTATTGAGACCCTTATCGTTATTAAGATTTTCCACAGCTATTGTGTCCACAGTGAGCAGTAACTCAGGGCTAGTAAGATCTTTTATATATTCTTGAGGTGATTAAAACTCATAGCACTTTCTTTAAATTATCTAGTATGCTATTTTAAGTCAGAGTGGTGGAACAGAAACTATTCTGTTATATTAAGTAGATTGTTTTCTCTGTGTTCGTATTGTACCACTTTGGGGGTTTTTTAAGTGATAATAGTACATAAGATGAGTTAGCTTGTTTCTGACAAACTTGGCAGTCTGTTCATATACATGTGGAGAGCTGTTACATCACTGGTTTTGTTGTAGAAAGGTTAAAATGCAAGATGGTGTGTTTGAGGACTTTCATGCAATTCTAAACAGGTTTTATTTGATACTGCAGCAAAGTTTCTGGAGAAAAAACCCAAAATACTGTCTTTTTTTGGACAAGAACGGAAAGACATTACTGGATATTTTTCAATTCTTACATAAAGTTACATTACTCTTTTTTTTCCCCTGTGTATTTGCTTCTCAGTTAAGAAGGAACACCTAAAAAGATGAAAGCTAGTCTCCTAGACAAAAGCATTATATTATCTTTTATCTTTTTTTTCTGAAAACTGAGGTGGGTTTAAAACTTCTTCAAGCTCTTAATTGAACTTGTGCATGTACAACCTGACTTTCCTGGATTTTGTTAGCTATGGTCTACGATCTAGCACTCTACCACAAAAGAGAAGGGAGGTATTGTCTCAGACCTTTATATGAAAGGGAATGGCTTTCCTGTCTGACTGCGCTGAACGTTTCCAGAATTACAATATTTACGTAGGAAAACCACATCTCTAATATTTCCAAATTCTGCACCATATCTTAGGGAGCTCTTGGTTGTGTATTACAATATAAAATAATAATTGATGGTAGATTTCCCGTATGCTACTTCAAAATGAAACTGTCCATATGGAAACAGAAATGGAACTGTGTATATCTTCTTAAAATAAGCATCCACAAAACACGAGAGCTTTTAAAAATGTGATTTGTAGAATTCAGACTGAAATTATAACTTTTTTTTGGAGACACACAAAGTGGGCGAACATTCCCCCATTTCTTCAGGAGCCTTCTAGGACAGGCCCTCTGCTCTAGTTACATTAATTGCAACAAATTTTTCAGATTCCTTGGTTGCAACAAATGGTGCAATCCTATCCCCTACTTTCACACCATCCTCTGTTCCCTAGAAAAGATGTTCTGCATCCTGCTCTTCCCAGGATTCTCCCTTAAGTCTCTCCTCCTCACTTAATCCCCCTCATGTGCTGAGTCTTTCCTTCTTATGCTGCACATTGTATTCCAGAAGCTTTCTCTTTTTGCATCCACTGGAAAGCTTGAGAAAGGATTTATCTCCTTCCCCTTCAGGAGGACTCCAGAACACAGCAGTAAAGACCAGTCAGAGAAGCAATAGATCTGGAAGCGTAGGCTCCATCTCAGATGTTGCTAATTTTCCTTCAAAGGGACTTAGTTACCAAAATGGATGAAGCACCAGCTTTTTTAACCTGTTCTCTATGAACATTTAAAATGGTTGCGTGGAAGGTGGCAGGGCATACGATATGTAATACATATCTGCTTGTATCAAAATTCCAATGTCATAGTTAGCATCCAGTATGAATTTGGAGTATTTCCTAGTTGAGTTTGGCATTCTAAGCAAAGAACCACAGGTTTTTATGAAGGTGTTCCTGTTCCCTTTTCCTTCCACAAATAAACCACAAATTTTCTGAATTTTCCACAAAATGTAATTTTATAAATATTAACCACTAAAACAATAGTAGATTATCTTAATAGTTTTCTTTTATCACCTGCAATTTTCGGTTTTGTGTCTGCAAAGCAAGGCTGTTTTGTAACTGTTTTTAAACAAGATGATCTCATAGAAAAGCAATCGGAGATCTGATATATGCATGCACTTTCTCATCTATATGTTCGTATTAACCTTTTAAAATAGACTTTTTTGTTAACAGATGAAAGCTGCTGCGTAAGTGACTAGCTCTGAAGCTTGCCAGCAGGAATTTGTATCGGAGTATATTTTATTTAACTATTTTTAAAGCACAATGCTGTGCAGTAGCACTTTGTGAATGGCTGCTAATTGTATTGCTCTCTTAACTGGCCTTTTCTTTCTAGTGTGCGATGGCTTTCAATTTTCTACACTCTAGGTTGATTACATAATATTGAAGTTTTAGGGCCAGGAAACATATTATCATCTTACTAATATAAAGCACTTTGTACACCTGTGCATGCCTAAAATAATAATCTTTTTGGCCTTCTTATGCAGGAGGCAGCTTGATAAGCTGTTTCTAGTTTTTCCTTCTAAGTTCAATATTCATTTGAGCACATAGTTCTGTAAGAGTGCTGCATAACCTAGAAATTTCAAAGCATTTAGCTTTGGTCTAATGTTTCGTTTTAAGTCAATGAAAATTTAACTATTGGCTTCATTACATCAGGCATGGAGTTTATCCAGTACCTTCAACGTGACATTCCACTGCCAGTGTTAGAAAAGCAACTAGTGCAGAAGAGTGCCATGCTAAATTTAAAAGCTGTTCTTCTATTGTTTAGAAAGGATCTCTTACTCCTTGTTTTATATGCATCTCTTATGATTATATTAGTTGGTGTTGTACTGAAAGTGCATATATTGCTTAGCTATGTCAATGTTGTTTATTCAGTATAATTTTGTATGTGTACTTTTTGCTTTTTAAAAACAGTATTCGGACTGTTAATGCTTTTTGTAGAATTCTTAATGAATTTTTCATAGGAAGCCCATTTCTGCTTACATTAAACAGGAAAAGGACAAATAACATCTGGCAAAGGGAAATCATAGCTATTGATTCCCTGACATAGTGCTAACACAGCTCACAAACATAGCTGTGAGAAAAATACAGCACTTGCTTGCTGATACGATGTATTAGTTAGCCATTTGTTGTATGTTGCTGACAGCTTTATGGATGTTTACAGTTAAGGATGATGCTGAAGTGCTGATACTAGGAATTGTATAGCTTTTGCCTGTAATAAAACAACCAAGATTTTGTGTAAGCTTTTTTGAAATTGCAGACCTCTCTTTTTATTGTGTATCTTTTTATAAACTGCCACTTGTCTTTTCTGGGTAACAGAAATAACTATTCTTACTCTGTGTTGCGTGGTGTGTGAATAATTTTAAAAATCAGTTTACTTAAATAAGCCTATTATTGCCAATAGGGCTCAGAGTTTGCCTTAAGAGTCAGATTTGAGAATGGTTTCAGTGTTGTCTGTTCACTTGGTTATCTTTCCAAGATTAAGACTGATTTTTATACTTCTGACAGAGCAAGTAAAT
Organism: Aptenodytes forsteri; assembly: GCF_000699145.1. Taxonomy (NCBI): domain Eukaryota; kingdom Metazoa; phylum Chordata; class Aves; order Sphenisciformes; family Spheniscidae; genus Aptenodytes; species Aptenodytes forsteri. The sequence goes on from NW_008795017.1 coordinate 1,112,647, forward strand.
ATTCTATTACCTGTTGGTAGTTACATAGTTTAAACAGCCAACAAATGGGAGTTAATATAATCAGTGCAAATACTTCTTCAACCAAAGCTTTAATAGAAACTAGAACTAGAAAATGCTTTTAGTTAATCTAAAATAATACCTTAGCTCAGTTTACATAATATACTTTCAATGATGAAGTACTGAGACTACCTTTGCAACATGATTTATTGAAATATGTATATATGAAGAATCATGAAGAATGTGTGAAATAATGGAATTTCCAGTTGTCTGCAATGTCTTATGCCATTTATGGCTATTTACTTGGTGTGGCTTACCTTTTAAAAGAAATCTTGTTAAATTATGTTTATATAAGCTAACAGTGATTAAAGTAAAATATCTCTCTCTAGTTTAGTTTTCTAGGGTTTTTTAATATCTCTTTGTTTTCTTCTTCCCTTATTTTTTTGTCCTATAGCTATAGACTCCATTCAAGAATAAAATGAAAAGCATTTTTATCTCCAGTAGTAGTGGAGAGCTAATACTCTGGGAAATAGCAGGTTCAGTTCTTTTCTGCTGTTACATCAGCAGCAGCTCTTATCTTTCCATTAGTATCCGTATTTCATAACAGATGGACATTATAATGCATAAGTTATGGATGAAATATTGCCTATTGCTAATACCAGAACCTCTAGACACCTGCACAAACAACACTGACAGGGAATTGCCCAGACTCTGACTTGCCCTTTAGTTAGGCAAAAGATACCACCTGACCTGCTCTTGCCTATCCGAAATTCTCACTACAGGAGATTCCCCCAGCCCCCCTGCCCCCTCGATACACTGCATCATAGCAAGTACAGGTACAATGTCCATGTAGGCTGTATTAGCAACCAGAAAAAATACTGGATGCTGATATAAGATGTGTCCTTGGTCTTGGAGGGTGGATCTACAAAATTCTTGATTCATGGTTGCATGGATTTGTGGAGGCCTCAGTGATTTACCAGTAAAGCCTTCTAGATGCCTCAAGTTCCTCTTCTGAGTACATCAGAAGAGGTGCCACCTGTGGCAAAGCTGATCTTCACCCACCTATTTCACACACAATCTTTTGCAAAACTTGCAGGCTCCCTTTCTCTGCTTGCCCAGGGGACCCGCTCCCTTGGTAGAGCTGAGTGCCTCAAGCCTGAGCCCCTTTGCAGGTCGTAACATTAGTGTGCTGATGGCAAAGCCTCAGGCATCCATGCTTAACCCTTACTACTTACGCACTGACAGCGCTGAGTTCAGCGTAAGACACAAACTGCCATTCTGATTCAGAAATACAGCAGTCAGCGTAGGGGTGAATACAGGTTGTACAACTGCTTCGTGTTTGGATCATTTCCCAAGGGCGTTAGGGAAACAGCTTGAATCCCATGTCCTCTCTAAGAGCAGCACTTAGTAGTCTGGGATAAGACTCCTACCCATCCTGCTGAAGATGTGCAGAAAGAGTGGATACATGGATACAGAGTGCAAGTGGGTCCTCACTTCTGTACGTCTTGAGGGGAACCTTGCTGAGATGTGGTTTTCCATCTGTAGATACAGATCCATTTATAAATTCCGCATTAAAGAGACATTTGATAAAATGCACAAGCCCTGTTTGAAGCAGAGTGCTGTAGCACTGCTTCAGTGGAAATTCTGAGTGCATCTGTTGCAATTCTGTTTCTATTCTGTCTCACTTTCTAGATGAATATGCATGTGTCTAGCAGGGAAAGGTATTGATCATCACAGTCTCAAGGAGTGAGCTAGTCATCAGAGATACCACTTGAATGCCTACATCCTGAAAGTAGGTTTCAGCCTATACCTAAATATGTATGTAAGTCAAGAAAAAAGAGTCAGGATTTCCTCTTCTTAGCATAATTATCCCCATTAATTCTTTTAGTTGTACATGTGCACATTGTGTGTGGGCACCACACTAAATCTGCACTGTCAAATCTTACTGAAGGAGAGATGAATATGAAAAAGTATTCTCCCATTTAAGCCTTCCAGAAGTAGCAGGTTTTACGCTAATGAAAAACTTAGCACCCTCAACATGGAAGTCTAGGTAGGCATAATGGCTTTTCTCCATTGTATATACTCCGAGTTTGTTGTCACTGTGGTTTATAGTGTATTCACATGTTCACACAATATGGAAAGTTGCTGTGTATTCATTTGTGCAGAAGATATCTGCACCTCTGAGACTTGCTTAAACTGCAGTCAGCTGCATCCTGTATCACTGGAACAGTGTTTCTGGGATCAGCGATAAACTTTGCTGGAACCAGTGTTTTAAGACTTAGTTAGGATCTTGGGATAGTAAGGGCTCTGCATATGCAGGCAGATCAGAAGTGACTCATTAATAAGATCCTACCTTTCCTGTCTGCCCAGAAGCAGCAGCTTTTTAAAACTGGGATGGTAAGGTTGCTTTTTAGTAATTATCTTAATCGGTTTTTACTCTCTTGTTTACAAGTCTTGTCAAAAGAGTGATTTTGAAAAAGAAAATATAATGCCATTTAGAGAGTCTGTTATTACTGTAGGATAATATTTGGTATGCATGCTAGAAGTATATACTTGCAGCCAATCTGTACTAATTTAAACAACGTTTCAAATATGATTGAAATCATTGACAAACAAAAATAACCCTTAAGGTTGTTTTGAATTAATATTTTTAAAAGGTAAAATTTTGAGGATCAAAAGTCCATCTGGAACAGTATCCTGGCTCCAACAGAGGGAAGAATTACAAGTCTAGCCAAGAGTAAGAATAGGGCAAATATATAGGCTCTTTTTCTGAGATACTGCTCTCCCAACTTCCAGTCATTTTCAGCTGTATGTATTTGTGTACTAAGTAACTGCTGGTGGTTTTCTTCCTCCATTTTGTCCGGTTTTTCTCCTTAAACTTGAATGAGCTTTTACATTCTGCAGTATGATTTGCCAAAGAGTTCAACAGTGTAAAAAGCAACTTTCCTTTTATTTACTCTGAATCTGATCCTACTAGAGTCATTTGATGCTTCTTAATTATTTTTTAATGACAGAATGTGTTTAATCAATCCCTGTATACTCTAATGATGTTGCTGTCTGCTCTATACCCTCTAAGCTGCCTTTTTTATAGATTGGGGAGTCCTAGTTTTGCTGAGTCATTTCTTGTACAGGAACCATATTATACTCTCTCTGGTGTATTTTTACTTTTAAGTATATGCTTTGTGTGTTTACCTTTATATTGTTTTAGTAATTTTTTGCTTTAATGCTTGTTACAGCTTATACACTGAGCAGCGATGCTTAAATAAAACTGTTAATTAAGGTTTTGAAATATACATTAATTTATTAGAATAGAATAGACTATTTCAGTTGGAAGGGACCTACAATGATCATCTAGTCCAACTGCCTGACCACTCCAGGGCTGACCAAAAGTTAAAGCATGTTATTAAGGGCATTGTCCAAATGCCTCTTAAACACTGACAGGATTGGGGTATCAACCACCTCTCTAGGAAGCCTGTTCCAGTGTTTGACCACCCTCTCAGTAAAGAAATGCTTCCTAATGTCCAGTCTAAACCTCCCCTGGCACAACTTTGAACATTCCCACGCATCCTATCACTGGATACCAGGGAGAAGACACCAGCACCTCCCTCTCCACTTCCCCTCCTCAGGAAGCTGTAGAGAACAATGAGGT
>NW_008795017.1:1116805-1141420 GCF_000699145.1 Aptenodytes forsteri
ATGGTGCATTCAACTCCTGCATCCAGATTGTTGATAAATATATTGAACAGGATTGGCCCGAGAATTGAACCCTGAGGAACACCGCTGGTGACTGGTTGCAAGCCAGATGTAGCCCCATTATTGACAATCTGCGTAGGTGTTGCTAAGGAATTTGTGTGTGCATTTGTTTTTATTTAAACTAATGACTGTTTCTTCATATGCAATTGATACCCAAAATGTTGACATGATCTGGAGTTGCAAAAATAGTTAATCTATCTTTCTCAGCTGCCTATTTTTATACAGATTTCTCATTAAACCTTTGCTTCTCTGTGTTCTTCCCACACCTGTTAGACTCTGCTTAGATTTAACAAAGAGTTGCAGAATAGATAGTGACCCTAGCTGTGTGAAATGCGTTCACAGGGTCTAGTTGCCATCTTATGTCTCCATCCAGTTGCCTGGAGACAATTACATTACAAAGGTTTCCTCTTTCTGACCAGGTCTTCAGACAGCCTTGAAGTCAGAAAATGGGAAATGTTAATCAATTTAAACCTACTGGACTATTTGAGCTTAAGGATGACACAGCCAAGAGCCTTTTGTGTGCTCTTTTGTCGTGTGTAAAGGCACAATGATCTCATTTATGCATGAGTACAGACAGGTTGCTCTGCTTCTGTGTTGCGTGCGGGCATCTTCATCCCCATAGTATAGCTCAGATGTTTAATGGTTTTATGCTAGAAAAGGTCTTTTACTTTCAGACTTGTCTCTCCAATTTGTAGGTTTTGGGCATATGAAATCACAGTCATCTATAGGACTTTTCATTAACTGAATAATAGCCTAAAAAACTCATTTAAATCAAACCTCCCATCTGCTGTTAATCTCATTACTGTAATTACTGTTCGCGTTTTGTGTTCACAAAATCAAACACTGAAGCCCTGTGTAAAGTTGCATCCTACATACAGGTCAAGAATAGAGCACAGGGAGCTCAGAGGTGGGGCAGGATATCCCTCCAGCCTCCCATTTCAGAAAGGATGAGAGCTGTTTGGATAATGGCTTAGTATGCTGCATGGTATGCTACAAGATGCCAATGCTAGGAATTTTATTTAATGATCAACCTGTCTCCAACAGGAAAACATGTCAGTAATTAACATATGACAATTTAGAGGAATTATTAAATTATTAAAGACTTAAAGTGGGCAACTTAAAGATTGGACATCCCTACCCTTCTTAGAATTGTTTTGTAAACTGGACCTATAACTGCTACACACTATTGCATTAGCTTTGTAATCCATAAGAGGTTTATTTAATTAATTATGAAAATGATGAAAGACTTGGAGGAAACCAAGTTTATTTTTAAGATTTCAATGGAAAGAAAACCACAAATATCTAAATGAAGTAATGGAAGAAGTAGCATGAGGGTGAAACAGCAGACTCTTCCTGGTTAACATGATAAAGACATTCTGTTTTTCTGGAAAGCTTCTGAAGTTCCAAAGGAAGTGAAAATAGTAAATTGAAAGCAATGATCATGTGTTATTAATGGTAAATTGAAGGTGATAAAAGGAGGTGTAACAGCTTTTCATGCTACAATATTTCATGTTTTGTCTTTTTCCTTTTTCAATTATGTTTTATGTTGTGTAGAGTGCATCTTTTCCAAAACAGTCCAACAAATTACTGTTTCTGTTGCTTATCACATGTATGCTTTCAGTCATCATGCTGACTTTTCAGCTCTTTCACACAAGCGAAACTTATATTCATTAGTCTAAAACTATTTAGGTACAATAAAGAACTTTCTTCTAAAAGAATTTGTTGTTACTTCAAAGGAAGTTCTTTCTCCTGAAGCTAGTTGCAAATTTCTCACCCACTTCAATGCAAGGAGCTACCTGGTAGTTCCTCATGATCTCTGTGTTCCTCTACATGCAAATGTAATATTGATTCCTCCAAATAAGATGCCAAACCTTGGGAGTCTTGCAATTCCATGCATTCAAGAGAAAATTATATACTTGTTCTGATTTATGCTTTGAGGAACCTGTTTCTGGGTTGACTGCCTTTATAGGGAAACTGGAGAGAGTAATCTCCCACAGTAGATGGTCCATGTTAAATGGTGTGCGTGATCTCTGACAGTGTATGTGTCTGAGTAGGTAGACATTTGGTTTTCTGGACTAATAGATCATACTTCTGTTCAGTCTTTCTGGAAAAAATTAATAATTAAAAAAAACCCCATAACTACAAATTGACACTGTTACATGTTACTGAGAAATGGTTGTGGAAACCTCATGGGACAGAGAATTGGGTTATAAGCAAGAAGTGGCTGTTGCAGTGTGCTCATGGTGACAACGCTGGGGCAAGGGGTGGATGCAGCCCATTGCACGTGAACATGAGGAAGCAAAGCTTTGCACTGTTTTAGCTTGAACTAAAACAGAGACAAGGAAATTTTAAATACTGTCCTGAAAAGAATCAGGGTTAAAAGTTCTGTCATGCTAATTAGATTAAAAATTGCTTAATTTCAACTGTCAAGTGTCAGTGCCAAATCTCTCAGTATACAGTAGTCATGTCCTGTGGTCCTGTGTAGCGGTTGAGTTGGTCTTCAAGGGTACGAAATCACTGGTACTTGCTGGTACACTGGTACCAACCATGTAAGATAGTACATCATTTTTACAGAAAATGAAACAGAGGCTAACCAGACAGATTTTTTTTTTTTTTTAAACCGAGAGGTTGTTTTGTAAATGTAGCATAATTTGATTAGTTTATTTGTAACTTGATAAGATGCAGTCATTGAAAACTGACTACTGTCTACCCCTCCTTTGGCCCTTTTTTTGGTTATATATATTTGTTTTATTGCACTTCTTGAAGTGGTAAGACACCTAAGCTGATTAAAACAACACTGCATTTCAAGAAACCCAGGAAAGACATGTCAAAATGAACTGAAATAGAATTTAAAGTATTCTGTAGTGTTATTTGTAAAGCTATAGACAAGATTTTCAAGACAATACCTGCTCTCATGTATCATGTAACCACATTTTTCTGAGGCATCCAGGGTGTCTCTCAGAGGTAGCAGCTCTGTTCTCCAAATCTTTTAAAATATAAGTTGTATTCTTCTGAAAATCTCATCCTTGCTGTGAGTGCTGAAACTCTGGAAAGTCTGGTTGAGTCTGCAAATGTTACATATCATATTAGTCTGTGGAATATAACATATTATATTAATATAAAGTGACCAAAATTTAATATACTCTGCTCTGACCTTCCCTAGGGTGTCATTCTTGATATGGAGGTAAATGGTGTGGTCTGTTCTGTACTGGGGCTGAGAACCTGTGAAAAATCTATAAAGCTGTTCATGTAATCCTAGCCAGGTTGTTAAGCATCCTTATTCCTTAACTTCGTGCGGGTCAAATATTTTTATTAATGTGATAGAGACTGTTAAAGACATACCTTTACATGTTCTGACATATGCAAAGCGTGTATCCCTGTTGTTAATTCATATAGAATACTCATCTCACTTTCAAGATCTGTGCAGTTAGAACAGTCATGACATGTTCTAGTTTATGGATGTATCTGGTAATTAATTACTTTGGATTTTCCTTTCTTTTTAGGTTGATGATTCCAGTTGTGACGCTGAAATACTTTCCTTGCTCCTCAATGCCAAGTTAGTGGTGAAGTGCGTATCTACTGCCTTCTATCCTCGTCTTATTGACCACTTACTGGCTAACCAGGGAGAAGGAGGCTGGGATGTAGAGGAAATAGCAAAACAACTTAAAGAAGCAGGGTTCAACGCAGAGGCTGGGTCCCTCTTGATGTCTCATCGAGGGACTCATCCTGCACTCAGGACTTTTACTACTGCCCTCCAGGCTATTCAGCATTGGATCTAAAAATGTTGGATTTATGCATTTGTCTGCCTTTTTGCTGGAGATCTTACACAAAAGGGAGAAATTGTTCTAATGAAGTAACAAAGTTAGTTGTTGCTTATGTTTTGCAGAAACTACAAACAGCACACTTACAGTGAATTCCTGTATACTTCTAATCGTTTTAAAAAATTGTTGGTGCAGACCATACCATTCTGTTATATGGCTAGCAAAGCATTGAATCTGATAATCCTTTTCAGATCAAAGTGTTAAATGGTTACACTCCGTGACATATAAATGAAACATTAGTAAGCTGGCAGGTTATATACAATTTGTCTTAATTTCTGTAAGTAATTTACTCTTGTCACAATGTAAAACTGATGTAAAAATATAATTATAAAGATATATGGAGAAAAAAAAAATCACAGTGAAGAATAATTTCTGAGAATTTCAAAACCTTGAAATTTGGTATTGTGCAATGTTGTTACCACAGCTTTTGTTTGCAATAAGTAAAATATTTTGCATTTATCGTAGTCACTCTTTTCCTCCTTTTAGACAGATAAATATTTTCTTTCTTCAGCCACTTTTTCTCAAATTCCTGTCTCTCCTCAGTGATGTTTATTCATAAGGACAAGCTGAACTTCTCTGTGCTTGCAGACAGTTCTAGTCTTTGAGGTATTTTTCTCCACAGTTTGGGAAGCCCCATCTCGAATCCTAATCATTTTTGATACCTTTTGTGAATGCACTTTCAAAGTATTTTACTTATATTTTTCCTGAGTTCTGAAAAATTACATAGGTATGTTTATTTCCAAATACCTTTCTGTCATAATAAGGCAAAGTATTTCTGATTGTTTTCTGAGATTTTTTTCAACAAGGGGACTGTCTATTACACTGCATTACCAGAAGGTTTTGATGTTTCCATGTGTTCGTAGGAATTTGTTTTTACAATTAATCTGTAAATCTTTTGCCTAATCTTGTGTTCTGTACATTATTACATCGAAATTAGATCTGAAACATTACACACGATAGGATCCATAGGACAATATAGATTGGAAGCAATCTCTACAGGTAATGTAATCTAACATCCTCCTCAAGGCAGGGTTCCTTTATTGTTGGAGCAGGTTGCTCAGGGCTGTATTCAGTTGGGTCTTGAAAACCTCCAAGGATGGATGTCCCACTGCTTGGCTGTCCCCGTGTTGAAAAGCTTTTTCCGCATGTCCTCTTGTTTGAACCTGTCTCATTTCAGCTTCTTCCAGTTGTCTTTCATCCTCCCACCGTGCACTCTGTGAAAAGCCTGGCTCCATCATCTTGATAACCTTCTTGTAGGTATTGGGTCCCCCATAGCCTTCCCTCCTCAAAACAAACAAAACCCAAAAGAAGAACACAAAAATAATTCTAGTGCAGTGACTGCAGTTTATAGGTGATTTAGCTGCCTGTACCATGCCTACGGTACAGACACTGGTGATGGATTCCATTAACACTGGTAATATTCAGTCAAAATTTGGCAACAGAGGGATCCAGTTCAGGTGCGGTCACTCTGTGCTTCAGTAATAACACTCTTACCTGAGCTCTCTGCTATTTGGGATAGCCAGCCCCTTCATTATGCAGTATAGTAACAAGCTGACTATTACTGAGACAGTAGTTTCTGAAAATCCTCCTTTTACCTAAATGTCAGCCTAAATCATAAAGAAGGAAGAAGAGTCGGTTAAAAGCTTGAAGTAGCTATTTCATTACGAATTTGTATTACTGAGTTCTTTCCTAGACTTCAGGGTTTAGAAACGGGTGATGACATCCGTGGAACCAAAACTGAGTCTTTATTAGCATTGTCTTTGACTTGAGATCTGCTTTGGTGTATCAGCTTTTACTGACTGAAAATTGTTCAGATGTTAGCCTTAGTTCCCACCTTACACAGGATTCTTAACAAGATTCTTAGCAATGCTTTAATTCTTCAGATTGTTAACTTATTTTTTGTACTTGCTGGTCCTAGCTGTCCTTCAGTGTTTTACGGAAGGTTATCTCATCCGTGTATCTGACATACGTATCAAATTCACATTTATATCATTCAGCCATATTGCCTTAATTCTGTTCTCTTATGTTAGCAGTCCCAAAAGCCCCAGACTAGTAAAGCAAAGGTATATTGGAATTGCAGAGAAAAGAAAGGAGAAATTTAAAAAAGGTAATGTAACTGGAAATCAGTAGATGTAGGCAAACCACAAGGTATACCTCCAGCAAGAAAACCTTGGATTGTTCTGTAGAAGATATTTCTGTACTTTACGATGGAGCATTTTGGTCTGTCTGCATGTTTTGTTCTCAGGTTAGTAAGTTCAATGCTAGATTTTCTGACCATTCTCCCTCAGGATCATGAAAAGTTTGTGTTTAGTGTCACTTTAGAGCTGAGCTGTAGATAAAGCTCTAATGAGTGTTATTGATCTGTCTGTTTTCTGTTTTGCTGGCATTACAAATCCATGATAAATGTTTTTCTTGCAGCCAGGACTACTCCTGATTTACTCTGTATTCAGAACTTTCATCTATAAGAGACAGTATATACATCCAAAATGATAAGCCTATATTAGTGTATGTTCCAAATAAAATAAAGTTTAAGAAAAAAAAAAAACAGTGAAGAGGCGGCACATAACAAGGGTGTGTGTATCCCAGTGCCAACCTTTTAGTATCTTCTGTATGGTAGAACAACATTTGAGGCTCTGGGAGTGACCAATATACACTAGCAAATGTTATCCTGTTGGGTTTGGGTTTGGGGGATTTTGGGTTCGTTGGTGTTTGGTTTTTGTGTTTTGTGTTGTTTTTTGTTTTTTGTTTTTTTTTTAAGGTTAAGAAACTCACCTTGGTATTATATTAATAGTTTAAGACAAAAAAAAAAATCACAAAAGAGCTGAACTGGCACTTGAGACAGTTCAGTTTTGTCAGTTCATTTGATTTGCGGTTGGGATCTGTTCAGGATACAGCATGAACTGATGTTTTTTTACCCAAAACAAGTCCATGCTCTGGAGATGCTTGTGCTCTCAAAAGTAGATGAATAAAGAGTTCAGTTGTGTCTCCAAGAGCAATGCTTCCTGGTGCAATTAATCCTCTTTTGCCTGAAAAACACTGATAGTGTTTGTATCTTTGAGGAGCTTTTTGCTGCCTGGTAGATGTACCAAAGCAGCAAAATATATCACCTTTCTTTTGGGTAAGTAGAACCAGAGATTAGGGAAGAAAGATCATAACTCACAATTTCCTTTTCTGCTGGAAATAGTAAGTGGAGACAGTACGTCATTACAACAGATGCAGAGTAGACACTTTTGCATTTATAAACAAAATAGCGCAATTCAGTGAGAGGGGAGGCTACATAGGATTTGGATATTTTCCTTGCATAATGTTTCTTTCTGTGATTTATTATTTTTGACATTCTGCACTGTGAAAAGGTGCTTGGAGAGGATGGCCATAGAATATGGATACCTTCATCATATGGGTAAGAATTCCTACACTTGCAAAAACACAATAATTTTTCCAAGTTTGTTTTATTTAGCTCTCCTTTCCCTTCAAAACCCAGCAAACTGGGCAAGTATTCTGTGCAAGGTCAGATTTCGCGAAACAGTATGCAGCAGGCAGTCACTGTGCCTCTGTTACCCACAAAATAAGGGGTGCTAGGTGAAACCTTGGGACATTGATGTTTCTTTTGTGATTTATTATTTTTGACATTCTGCACTGTGAAAAGGTGCTTGGAGAGGATGGCCATAGAATATGGATACCTTCATCATATGGGTAAGAATTCCTACACTTGCAAAAACACAATAATTTTTCCAAGTTTGTTTTATTTAGCTCTCCTTTCCCTTCAAAACCCAGCAAACTGGGCAAGTATTCTGTGCAAGGTCAGATTTCGCGAAACAGTATGCAGCAGGCAGTCACTGTGCCTCTGTTACCCACAAAATAAGGGGTGCTAGGTGAAACCTTGGGACATTGGCTCCTGAGAACGATGGTGGGTTACCACCCAGCCTGCTCTTCTCCCAGAGAATATGTTGCTTATGCAGAAGCACAGGACGGCAGCAGACCACATGGGAACTGAAGATTTTACCTGCTTTCATCTGTCAGCAGGCAAGTACCGAACAAGAAAGCTCTTGCTGGAGAGCAAATCAAGGGCAGGGCAACATCAAAACAGCCACAGCAACTGAAGTAAGTGAAAAAGGGGGCCAAGGCAAGGATTTTGCTAGGGTTATATTTCACTGCAAAACACACAGCAAGTAACATCTAACACCTTGGTGGTTTATCGTACTGATTGATCATAGACTGAGAGATTCTGAAGGAAGGGAATGAACACAAAACTAGAAGTGTTCCTTCACCTTCAAAATGGATTTATTACTGTAGCATTGCCCACCACGCCTGCCACATTGCCCACTTAAAAATTTGCAGGTTCCTAAATTCTATTATTTTTAAAAGAGTACACATTTTCAGTAAAGCCCTGAGACTTGTGTCTCACTTCCAAAGTTGTATGACTTGATCTGTATGCCCAACTTGTCATAAACTTGATTATCAGAAGAGCCACCTCCATTATTTATGTTTTCATTTTTCATTTGTTTCAAATGATGTCCCTACTTCCTAGAAAAAAACGAAAAACTAAATCACTGTTCACCCTCTCTGGTTTTATGGACTTGTAATATACTCAGACTTACTTGTATCTTTTCCAACCTGTTGAGTCCTAGTGTACTTGGTTATTTCTCTATAACCTTTGGTCATCCTCTTTATTTATCTCTGTATCTTTTTCGGTATATTTTTTGAGACATGGAAGGGAGGAGCAGAGCCATGCCTTGTATCAAATGTGGCAGATACACGAAAGGTTCATCTAATGGCATAAAGATGTTTTTCAATTTGATTGTTTAACTGTTACTGAGCACTTGAGGTAGTGTTTGCGTAGGACTATTTGGCTTGACCCTGAGCTCTCTTTCCACGCTGATAGCAGTCATCTGAGATTACATTACTTTATATGTTTTTTTACGATTTATTTTAAGATTATTTTTCTCATGTACATCATCGTAGTTACAGATTTAAGTCCATTTACCAGTTGATCACCCAGACAGTATGTTTCACGAAGGCTTTCAACAGTTTTTCATCCAGCCCTTGCTCTTCATCAGCACTCTTCGACACCTTTATTATTGGTCCCCTTTTGTACACACAGAAAATAGTAAACTTGAGTCTCTAGCAATTGCCTGCTCTTGAAAACAGCTAGCTCATTTTGCTGAAGATAAGGCACATATATAAAAGCGGAAGAGTAGATAAAGGTCCTACAGGTGGTCAGAAACAGACACTTTTAGCTTAGTTAAATCAGCTGCTGACATGGTTCCGTTCTCCCCAAGAGCTCAGTGCCTTAAACTTTCCTATGTTTGTTCTCAGTGATGCTCTGTTGCACTAGATGGAGTACTGAGTTTCCAGAGTGAATGAGCATCCCATCATAGAGCAGGAAGACTTTAGCAGCACAAGTATGGAGCCTCATCTTCCTTAGTGCTTAGGAGAGTTGGTTTTTAACTGTAACCAGTATTTTCAGTAGGTAATTGTAACAGCAAAGACTTTACAGAAAAAAAAAAAATCCCTCTCTAAACCTCTCTGACTACTTTGACATTCAGAAACATGAAAATCTTTCTTACTTTGATTTCTTCTTATAGTAATAAATTTCATCTGTCATTTTTCTTCACTTGCTTTGGGATTGGCCAGCGAAGGGGATGGCTTGGTGCTCGTGCTAATGACTATGCTATTTGAACAAAGCAGGGTATTTTATCATGTTGACTGAACCTTCCTAGGATATGCTAAGCTGTGCAAACAGAGGATAAAGTCTGAGGTTATGTCCAGCTCAGCCATAGCTAGATCTGACAACCTGGTCAGCATTTCTACCTAAAAATAGAGACACTGCTTTCTGAAGCTGCCTGGGAGAGGATGGCAGAGACCCCAACAGCTTCCCTGTTGCACAGCCATGTCATTACCAAACCCCAGCTTCCTGTATCGCTTATCAATACCAGATACATGATAGTAGACATTTTTTATGTATAATCAATTTATATGTGGTTGTTACTGAAATAGCTGTAGAAGCTGAAATATCTGAGTCACTGGTCAGCTTGCCTAATTCCAGCAAAGCTGAGTATTAAACCGAGATTCGTTCTTCTGAAGATACGAAATGCTAAAACATTTCCTGATAGCAGTTGGTGCAAGTCAGGCTCTTTTCTCTAGGCACAAAGGTAATAAAATACTAGACCTGGTGCACTATTTATGAGGAAAAAAAGGGAAACAATTAGTACTAATCTCCGAGGGAAATAAGACTTAATGGTGAAAGTCAGTATATATAAACCTTAACATAAAAAATGTGATTACCATTAAAACTGAATTGTCTACTTAACATGTATTCCTCTCTCTCTGAAATCAGCATCTTCTGCCAAGCTGTGCTGACACCCTGTCACTGAACGTCCTCTTAGTCTGCCCTCCTAGGCTTCCTTTGCTTGCAAGGCACGGTAACGGGGAAACCAGCTTCACACAGAGCTCTGGTTTATAGTCCAATGTCCTTTGCAACCCAGATGCAGAAAACTGCATGATGGCCTTTTTCTGTGAGAATCTTTATCTACATAATGTGCATGTAAAATATTTATTCTAATGAGCAAAGCAGGTGTATGCTGTTTAAAAATAAAAAGTAATGCTTGAAAACAAATATGCAGGAGTTTAGTCTAAATGGGAGAACAATACAGAACACAAACTGCGAATGAAACCAGGGGTGATTTTAATTAATCTGGTAGTACCATCTGCACTGGTTCTGGCTATAGAGGAAAAAAGACACAACAGTATCCGAATGCAACTTTCAGTAGTATGTACATGAAATATATATAGGCAGTATCCTATATAATCTTGAAAAGGGAATGGTAGTGCAATGTAAGGTCCAGTCCTGGAAGTGTTTCTTTTGTGACCTCTTCCATTCATTTAAGCACTTAATGAATGTTTGTCATAGTGCTGCTTTAAATGTTGTTTCTGGTAAAGACATTGCGGGGAAAAGCGGAGGAAAAACTAGCCTAGGCCATTTTGGACTTTGGAGCTATAAATGCTACAGCTGTTCTGTAACAAAAATGTTCCTAAGATGTGCTTTTTTCAGTCTTTGGCACTTTCTTAAACTGTTCAAAATTGCTGGATATAAGTGGATGAAAAACTAAGTGATTGTGAGATATGGCTTCCCATATGAAGTAAGGTCCAGTTTGAGATGATTCAAGATATTTAAAGATTTAAGTTTTGGGTTGTTGTTAGCTTCATATCCAGGTAAAATCTGTATCTCTTCAATGACTTGATAGATCTCCAGAGGAAGGAAACTCCTAGGTAAGTATTTAAGTGGTGTGGTTAGTTTTTTTTTTCTTGTTCATAATGATGGAAAAACAACTGGCATGACCACACCAAACAGCTCAGACTAATTGTGAGATTTCTAAAATATCTTATTTAACACATACAATTCAGGAGTTTTGAGGGATTTGGTCTGGAGAGGAGTGAAAGTAGTGTATCTTGCTTGTAGAGGTGAGCAATGAGCGAAGGTAAATGAATGAAGGGGACTACAAGCCACCATTTGTAATTAGAGCTCTAGGTTTTTTAATTAGCTGTTGATTCCTTCAGATCATTTTGCTTTTAGAGGGCAGTATTTATTATGGTGGTAGTCCCTGGAGGCCCCAGTAAAGAATCATACTGTGAAGCAGTATGCACAGAATATTTACATTATATGTTAAAGATGATGTGCTTAG
The DNA here is from genome assembly GCF_000699145.1 of Aptenodytes forsteri. Lineage (NCBI taxonomy): Eukaryota > Metazoa > Chordata > Aves > Sphenisciformes > Spheniscidae > Aptenodytes > Aptenodytes forsteri. Next base: position 1,128,366 of record NW_008795017.1, read on the forward strand.
AGAAAATAAGCAGTGAAGACATCTCGATAACATCTTTGCATAGATTCTGCTCAACATCTGCTTGGCCTTACCAACATGAACCATACCAGGTTGAAGATGTCTCTTTCATTTTGTTCACCAAATTGGGTTTGTTTCTTTCACCACCTTTATCTAATGATTCTTAGCTCAAACAAAATTTTGGTCTTATGTGCCAATTAGCAGGGAAAAATACTATGGGCTAGGAAGGATACACTGCCTCTGGTTAAATGTCAGCGCTCTGTTCATGCCCTGGATCTGGGCAATCTGACTCTCTCTCTCTTTCAAAGAAAATGAAGGAATATCAGTGACAGCTTTAAGAGAATCTCTATTTAGAAAAGAACAGGAAGTTATTTCGGAACTTCTTTTCTCAGTGACTTTCAGGAGGGGATGTGGAAAATAGAGTATTTCTTCAGATTTCAGTAAAGGTCAAGCAATATTATAGGAGCAAAAGCAGAGGAAAAGACTTGGGTTTGACTCATAAGATTAGTTTGCAGAAATCATAGTAAAGCCATCAGTCCTCTCTGAAGCCAGAAAGAGTAGTTCTTTCTTTTTCTTATCATTCCATAATCATATTTATATATAAAATTGGCAGTATTGAGGAAAAAAAAAAGGGTAAAGGAAAAATAACTTTTGCACTTAGCGTTTTACTAGCTGCAGGAGCCTTTTAACACATTTGCATCTAATTTCATGAAATGCCAACAAAATACTTTTCAGTTGCCCACGAGGCCTCTAAAAATAGTTGTTATTTTTGATAACTTCTCTGTACTGCAAGATCCTGCTTTAAATGTAGTGAGTTATTATTGACTCAAAAAATTTGTTTTTTTTCCATCCTGTAAGTTGAAAAGTCAGAGAACTAAGGAAAGAGAGCACAGGTGGTGCTTATGCCAATGTCTTAGTTTTGGCTTTATTGTAGAGTAATGCCCCTGAAAACTGAAAGACTTATCTACACAGCAAAGTACAAGTAGCTGCAGCTCAGTCTGTTAAACTTCAGACCTGAAATGCAGGGAGCACCTTCTAAAGTGTTTCCTTGTTTACTCACTGATCTCAGTGTATCCAACACCTATTGGAAAAGGCTCAAGGTCCTTAGGATTATCAACAGAGGAACAAAAGGGGGAGCAGAGTCACCTCTCTATATTAAATTCCCTGCTATTGCTGCGACCGAAGACACTGGCAATATTCTGCATCCTTCTTGTTTGTTTTTCATGGCATTTTGTGGCATTTGAGATTTTTATCAAGGGTTTAATGCTGTTCTATGCTGTTGGGAGAGGCCTTTGATGGCACGGAGTATATGTTCTTCCTGGCTTGCAATACCAGTCTGATCTATTGTCCTATGGATGTAATCTGTCCTGAGAGAAAACCAATTGGTACCAACAACTAACTTATTTGGGAAGATCTCCTTTCATTACCATGTTACTTACTGCAGCTGCTAGTTTCAGTTTCTGGTTTTAATCACAGTTCAATAATTAAGGATTAAATCTGCAGGTGAACAGAAATCAACAAGCTGGATTTTGTAATCCTAAAGCACTTCTATGCTCCACCAAATTTCAAATCTACAAAGGCGTAGCCAGAGGCATATCCACAGACAAAGCAGCATCATAATTGTGGGGAAAACTGTAGTATAATTCCTGGCACCCCTAGGAAAAGTTTAAATAACACAACCTCCAGTGTTTACAGAGCTGCCACTGAAGATTATTGAGAAGTGTCGCACAACCGTGCGTGGGAGGTGGTGGTTGACAGCCAACATCACAAAGCCCTACTTTACTGATGAGATTGACTTAACCCTGGCCTAAGAGCTCTCCCCTCTATTAAAGAATAGTTTTTAGCATTGCTGTGGAAAATAACATTTTGGGGGTGGTTGATGTGAAGAGTGTTAGCTTTCAGTTCTTGGAGCTGGCAGCTTTTCCAGCCCCTAAAAGCTGCAGATCAGTTTGCATTCCTTAATACATTTGTAACTTTGAGATGTTGACCTTACGGGATGAAGTTTCCCTTGCCTGTTCTTTGCAGTTAGTGGTTTGCATGGTGAGCTATAAAAAGTGAACTGTGGGGAAGAGGAAGGAGGACTCTGTGGTTGCTTGTTCTCTTGCAGTCTGCCAAGATTTTTCCTCAGTGGCCTGGAGAATTTTAACAGTTGTTACTACTACTATAGTCCCAGGGCTGTATAGTCACAGCTTCTGACATTACCAAAAATTAAGCAATCTGAAGTGAGCCAAAGTCTGTATCAAAGCTGTAACTGTAAGTTTATTAATGTATTTTCGGTAGTCACTTTTGGAAACATCCTCTTAGGAAGGACTTAATCCTACAGCCTAGTGAAGAGGATATGTAGCTCTAAGAGGGACTGAACCAACCAAGATTTGAATCATGTTCTCTCCAGTGACTCTATAGGATGCCTTATCGATGCCTTATCGATGCTATTTGTACTAAGACTACACTTATGTATGTAGCTTCCTATTTGTAGAGTTTATGAGTGAAAAGAAGGTGGTTGTCCAAAGGTGTCCAGAGACTTTGCTGTTTGCCCAGCCTGCTCCTCTCTTTTAGAACAGCCACTAGGAAATGTACCCTCAGCCAGATGCTCCCTCCAGAGATGAACCAGAAGAAAGAACAGGCCCTTTGGCTCATCTTTTTACCTTTTTTTAAGAAGTTAGAGCATAAAGTGGAGAGCAGATGGATTAGAGAGAGGTAAATTATTTTTGTGTAAACATTACCTTTAATTTCTGAATGATTGTGTGGTTACTTCATTTATGGGTGCCTATCCCAGTTTTTCTGCTTTGCCTTTTAACCATAGCATCAATGTAAACCATATGGAGGCTTCAAACATTATGGACCTGGAAGAATGGAAGTAAGTAGCTCTTTTTAGAGCTATTTCCACCATTTTTGATGGAAAATTAAATGGACAAATGTAGCCTGGTTTTCCCGTTTGAGTTACTTCCAGACATGCTTGGATTTAACTGATTTTTCTTATTTTGAATATTCCAGTGGCTGGGGTTTAATTAGTTTTTTTTTTCTGCCCTCTTGTTCATTTATGGGTGCCTATCCCAGTTTTTCTGCTTTGCCTTTTAACCATAGCATCAATGTAAACCATATGGAGGCTTCAAACATTATGGACCTGGAAGAATGGAAGTAAGTAGCTCTTTTTAGAGCTATTTCCACCATTTTTGATGGAAAATTAAATGGACAAATGTAGCCTGGTTTTCCCGTTTGAGTTACTTCCAGACATGCTTGGATTTAACTGATTTTTCTTATTTTGAATATTCCAGTGGCTGTTTTTACATGAGTTTTATTCTCCAGACTGCTTGCCAAAACCTGTTACTTTTCTGAGCTTCTAGTATTTTTGATTAATCTATTCATTTGGCTAAAAGGATTTAAAAGCCCAATACATGCTATTGTTTTGCTCCTGGATTACTTAGCTAATCCTTTTTTAATTTTTTGCAAAAGGGAGACAAGATAGTGATAGAAGTGCATCACAATCTGTGATATGTACGTGCCATAGATATCCCTGTGTATAGCAGCAAAAATCTCCTTTACAGATGTTTAGAATAAAACGAGAAGAGCTTCAGACCCCAGTGCTATGAATTCACAGCTTGTATCCTAAAGTGTGTTTGTGAATCCTTTATGACTCGGCCTGGGAGAATACTGTGAAATAATCTATCTGCCAATAATTAGATGATGTTACACAGATGCATTAGCTCTGTGCTTTGATTTGGCAATGATTTCTGTCTGGCCTGGAACTAACTCCATATGGTGCTTTTTCTTAACCTGTTCGAAGTGATAGGGCTTGTCCAACCTTCTGTATGTAGGTTGCCAATGAAAAGATGAGTTAAAGCTCACCTCTTAAAGGGTGCACATAGTGCCTGCTGTTCCTGTGGATAGGTACAGGTTAACAAAACACTGTCCTGACTTGTCCTTTCCCGCCTAGATCTGGTGATTTCTGTAAGTCTGAAGTCGCAGGTCTGAATGGTCCTAGGCAGAGAGCCTCAGCAAGAGGGAGAGAGGCTCGGGTCCCAAAGCACGTAGCCCAGCGGCGCAGCACCAAAATACCCGACTTCCCTCTTTCACCTTGATCCTGGAGCTGCGGCTGGAGGGGAGCTGAGGAGAGGCTGCCCAGGGGAGAGAGAGGCAGCGGAGTTATTCCTGGAGAACGTTTTCATTTGGACCACCTGAAGATCCATGGCTGAGGCACCAGGCCCTTGGGTAAGCTGGTGTGGTCAAGAGCAGGGTTAGGAGAGAGACAAAGCCTAAAGCTCCCATTATAGTGGGGCTCCAGGGAGCTTTCAAAGGTCATGTTGACTGCCATGGGATTTCGCCCCTGAGATTTTTCAGCTGGGCCAATGTTGGGGTTCCTTGGACAGAGGATCAGGCCACGCCTTAGGTTTAGATTTTCCTTTTGGTCTACTGATGTGGCTTATTGGTTAATGTCCTTTCAAACTTAGCCCCACACTATTATGATTAGACAGCTTCCAACCTGGTTGGTTTCCCAAAATGCAGGCAGAAAGGGCACCCAGTGTCAGATTGTGCCCCATTATAAAATATAAAGTCCTGTACACTATGGAAGCCAAAATGGACATGTTTTGGTTTTTTTTTTTTTTTACCAGTTCTCTTTTTGTAGGCACCTAATAGGAAGGCTTATCCCTAACAGGGAATGAATTTACGTGGGAGAGATTTCTTAAAAAACCTTGATACTGAACATACAAGTCCACGTTGTAGCCCTGTGGATTCTGTGCAATGCAGAATGTGAAGCCCCTTGACCTGTGGGCAGGGAGTTTGCTGGGGTTTTGCCCTGCTTCAGATGTGCACATTTCCATTTCTGTAATCCTGTTAGCTATCCTACCTTCCCCCCCCAGATTCATCATCATCATCATCTTGCTAGAAACTCTGTAGCCCAATTTCCAGTGCAAAGCAGTTCCCTTTGTTTTGCCTTGTCTGTTTTTGCAAAATGTGGGAAAAACCTTTTAAAAATTCTAGCTCAGTCTAAGTTTTGTCAAGTATCACTTTATCCTTTTGCATCATGAACTCTAAGATGCATCTGTCTCTGCTAATTGAGCCTTTTCCTCATAACCACACCTGGACTTTGAGATATTATTTTCTCTGACTTCAAATCCAAGTTTTCATGGATATTCTGGTATCTTATTTGACATAACAGTGCAAAATGCTTAGCTGAGGTAATGAAATCTGCTATCTAGAATGCAAACCTTGGAAAAACAATGCCCTTTTTAACTCCGGAGGAAGTGGCGCACTGTATCTACTACCACTCTGCTGCTGTGCTATTTTCAGAGTTAACGTGGGAAGAAGTCAGTCTGATGCATTTAGCAAATAGCCAATTCTTGCCCTTAAAGTTTGTTATTTAAAATATCTCTCTCAGCCTCTTGTAAGTAAGCAATTGCAAATATATAGTGCAAATAAATTCCCTGCAGAGACCAATCCTTTTTCATCTGAGTCGTTAACCAAAGAGAAACCAGGTCAAACATCTTCGATACTGAGAAAGTCAACCCAGTGACAACAAACAGAAACTAGGCTCCACATTATTGGCTATTTACCCTGCCACTCTGTTTCAAGCAGTGATTTGACAATAATAGAGGCCAAATTAGAAGCCGTGCTAGGTACTTTCCACAGATAATTGGTCCTAGTACTTAACTGTCATCATGTTGAAAAGCTTTGTTTTGTTTAATTTTCCTAAAAGTGTAATAGACAAATATCCCTTTCTCAAATTAACTGTTAGCATCTTAGAGAATACCTCAATGTTGCCTCCTTCATTATTATGACCTTCTATATTTTGAAAGGCTTTTTAAAAAATCTTCTTTGGTTTAAACAAATAGAATTCTTTCTTTATTTTTTCTATCTTTTTTTTTCTCCTCTCAATTTTTAGAACACCTCCTTTGGTTTCTCCTTGATTTGTCAAATTTTATTTGAAATATTGTACCATAGTTATGGCCTTGTCAATACTTTGCAGAATGGAATAGCTACTTTTCATGACCTTCATGCAGCGCTCCTCTACCTTCAGTCCAGAATGACTTTTGCTCTGTACTCACGTTCTTGACTCGTTCTGTTTGTGGTTTACTGTAACCCCAGCTACGTTTCTGCAGTGGTGGTGTGTAAACAGTTATTTTTTGTATTTACAACTTTAATTCTTCTTTCTCAGGTGTACTATCTTTTTGGTTAGATTTCATGGCATTTCTTTGATAAGAGGCTTTAACTATGTCCTTGAGAATCTTTAAGGCATTTGCAGCATCCACAAATTGTTTCTGCTCTATCAACCATATCACTACTGGATATTCAGAATATAATTCAAAACCTATGACAGATTGTTGTGGTTTAACCCGGCAGGCAACTAAACACCACACAGCCGTTCGCTCACTCCCTCCCTTACCAGTGGGATGGGGGAGAGAATTGGGGATTGGGGGAAAAAACTCGTGGGTTGAGATAAAGGCAGTTTAATGGGACAGGGGACAGAGGGAAAATAATGATGACGATGATAAAAGAATAAATAAAACAAGTGATGCACAATGCTTGACTTAGTGTAAGCACTGCTTAGCAACAACTAAAACATCAGTGTGTTATGAACATTATTCTCATGCTAAATCCAAAACACAGCACTGTACCAGCTACTAGGAAGAAAATTAACTTTATCCCAGCCAAAACCAGGACACAGATATTCCATTTCATCTCCCACATTTCCAGGCTAAAAGTAACTATTAATAACTATTCTCTGAACATGTTGGTTTTTTATTATTTTCAATTGGTTGTGCAGGCATTTAATATTAACTTCACCTAAATGATATATCCTTAATTTTCCTATGTAAATGTCAAATGCCAGAAGCTTTACTAAAGGCAAGATTCATATGTTAACCTTCTTCCCCCTAGTCTGGTAGCCCTCTCAGGGAAGTAAATTTGATTAGTGTGACTCCTTGTATTTTAGACAATCCATTTTTATATTTCTTGTCATGTTAATATCATCTACTAGGTTACAAAATAATTGTTTCATATTTTTTCCACTTTCAGATATCAGAGTTTGATCTTCAGTTCCTTAGTGATTGATGTATTTTTACTTCTTTTCGTTTAAAGGTAGGTACTTTTTTACTCTGGAATCTCTCTTACCTTCCTTGATCTCTTGAAGATAATAATTAATGGTTTGGATGTTGCTTTGGCTTGTTTCTTTAATACATAGTGTAAATTTTTATGAGGCTTAGCTGCCTTGACTGTATCTCACTTATCTTTAACAGTCTTTCATTGTTTTGGCTTGTTTTACTATTGCCAGTTACAAATGCTAATTGTGCTGAGTATCTAGTCACACTTAATTTTTCTTAGGAAAATTGGAGCAAAAAGGCACTGAATATTTCAGTTCTTCTCATCATCTGTTATTTACTTTCCTTCGCCAATGAATGCTATATTTGTTGGGGTTTATTGTCTTATAAAATTAATTGTCTGTTACATCTCTCGCTTGGTTTTGCTATACTCTTTCCTCTTCACTACCACACCAATCTTCTTTTTGCCTCTGTCATGCACAGAAATCCACAGCCCTGCACGTGGGTTATCTCCGATTTTCTTTTTTCTTTCTTTCTTTTTTTTTGGTCAGCTTTGTTAAAGCAAATTGCCATTTATTTTGTTACCTAATGGAATCTTCTTCCTGATTAATAATATCTAATTCACAGTCCTTCACTATGAATGGATACATTGATTCATATTTTTCAGACCTCAGAACTCAATTTTACTTGCCATTATGTCACCAGTTGCTCACTATTACAAAAGTCTCCTGCAGCTTTTCTCATTCAGGATTTTTTTTTTTATTTCCCTCCCCTTTTGCTATCTAATTGATGAGACAATTTGCTTTCTTATAACTTTTTTTTTTTGTTGTTGGGAATCTGAATTGATTACATCAGCCAAATCTCTGTGTCCATACACTTTTTGATTCTTGCAAAGAACTTTAACAGATTTTTGAGGCATGGCCTCTCTTCATGGCATAGTCATGGGAGCCAACATTAGACACCTACTGCGCAGATATCTACATGTGAAGAAATCATCCTGTTCCTCCACAGAGAAAAATAAACAGTCTCGGGGTGTAATTCAATTTAACAACATTAGCAAAACTCTGGTATTTATTCAGATACTGTAACCTTTCCCAATACTTGATTTTTATCTATATGTCTATTAACTACATTATTTTTAACGGTTTCAGTTGAGCAATTTGTGTGATACGAACACTAGCCTTACTGGTCTGTTGTTCCTTGAAACCTCTGTCTCCTCCCTGATTTCTTTCATGATGAGCACAGTTACAAGGGAGTTGTGTAGCTTTTCTGCTATGGCTGTATCTTTTCTGAGTACTTCTTTTACACCTTGATCATCTAGTAGCCCTAGAGACACTCTTGTTCGGCTTTCTACTGGCTTTCTACTTCTTTCAAAGAATAGTTACTGTTTGTTTTTATGCCTTAAGCAACATTTTCCTCACATTTTTTTGCTTGCCTTAATTTTTCTTCCAGAGTTTGTTCTTTTCTACTTCCTTGTTTGGACATGACTCTCAACACCATTTTATTTCTAGCAGCTTCCCTAACCTTATGCTTCATCCCTGTCAGCTGTCTAGTCTTAGTTTTTGTTTGGGGAACAGCTGGTTATCTTTTCAGCCTTTAGGGTGGTGTGCTTAAACAATCTCTGTTGTAGCTGCAAAATTTTAAGCTTTTGGCTTTCATTTGTAATCTGAGAACAATCTTTTTTATTTTTATGTGGTGTCATTTTTGAGATGAACCACTCATAATGGATTTGGGGGAGAAGAGGTGGTATTTTTTTAATATACTGATCAAGTGAATGCATGTATGAAAACCAAGCATGCTGGCTAATATAGCTGTGGTTTTGGTGGTGGGTTTTTTTTGTTGGTGGTTCGGTGGTGTGGTGGTGGGGTTTTTTTGGGGGTTTTTTTTTTAGGTTTTCTAATCTCTGTGTAGTTGTATGTGTATACTTCATCCAGTTTCCCAAATTTTCAGGTGCTGTTTAAAGGGTACTCTCTTTATTTGAGTCTGGTCAAAATATTTTCCTGTTTGAGTTTTGCTGTCCTCTGTTCTATTCTTTATTTGAAGGTACACAGGTTTTAATTACTTCATCTAATTTTTCAGCTTTGCATTATGATTTCACATTCTGGCTGCTTATCCTCTAAGGGGTAAAATCAGGGGATGCTGTCATAGAGTTCCTGGTCTTTAGTGCCCCATGTAGTAACTTGTATTTTGCTTCCAGAACCTCTCTTACCGTTCTCTAGTTCATCAGCATGTCAGTGTACCGTAACAGTTGTCTTGTCCCTGGATTTCCTCTTATGGTGCTTTATAAAACTGCCTCCCCTCCCCCAGTCAGAAAAGTCACCAGAAGATTCTTTCTAGTATCACAAACTTTGTCATCAGTGTTCTTGATAACTGAATCTTCCACCTCTCTAACCTACCTCTCCTTGCTCTGTGAAGATAAGTGTATCACAGGGCAGTATGTGTCCATCGTGTGGAGAAACCATCACCGTGTATGGGATTGCAAACGTCATGATCTTCTGAGACTTCTCCTCTTTTGCATGAGTATTGTGAGCCTGGAGTGAGATCATTCTACATCATCTCTGGACAGCATTCTTCCTTTTACTCATAAACTCTACAAATAGAAAGCTGCATGGATAAATACAGTCTTAATAAAAATGTCATTGATAATGCTTCCTAAAGAGTCACTTAAGAGAGAAAAAACCAATTCAAATCTGGGTTGGTTCAGTCACTCTTAGAGCTACACATCTCCCTCACTTGACCATAGAGAAAATTTAGGGTGCCGTTAGTCCTCAGACAGGCAAGGTGAGCATGAGGTACCTCAGCTCCGCTGACATGAATGTGAATTAAGTGCTCAGTCTGTTTGGGAGCTGAGCAAATCCCACCAGCTACAGTTTCAGGACTCTAAATACCTTTGAAAATCGAATCCATCAGACTTGCATTGTACTGTACATAGATGAATGAGCTCATATTCTGGGAAAGGCTGGTCCATGTGTTATATGAGTGGAGACTTGATGTTCAAATGATTTTTGGCACAAGAAAACTAATACTATGTTAGGTGATCCAAGAGGTCCTGGTTCCCACATCAATTTCTGAACTGTTCTTTTTCTCCTGTTGTTTCTTCTGAACTCAGTGACCTGTAATAGATTTTGTTTCTGTTTCAGTGCCCTCTGGTGTTTGTATTTTTCTTTCGTTTAGTTCTGTTTTCTTCTTCCTTTTTCTGGCATACTTATACACTGAGATATCTTTCAGCTAAATCCCTTTCTCCCCTGCTCTTTCTGACAGATCTCATTTAACAATACTATTCTGTCCTCCTTTCAAAAGTGTTTGCAATGCCCTTGGTTTGTGATATTTATTTCTGTGTCATCTTTTCCTTTCTTTCTTTTTTTTTATAAACTCTCAAAATCTGGGGTTTATTATTCCTTGGACCACGCACCTGCAGTGGTTTCCATGGCAATATGATTCTGCAGCCCCCAGCTGTTTCATTCCTGATTCTTATTAGCAGTTTGCTGGATGTTAGTAAAAATGCTGTTGGTTTGGAAAGGCAACCTTGCAGCTGATATCACAAGCATTTAATTACTTTGAAACTGCTTGTCTGGTTGCAAGTCCAGTCCCTTTGCATGGGGTGAGAACGTAAGTCAGCTGTGACTATTTAGTAATCTCATCTCATTAGTTGTGCTTTCTTGTTATCTTTGCAATTACATGCTTAACTTGGTAGCTCATACTCAGTCCAATTATTTCTTATGATCTAAGCATATTCAGATTTCTCTGGTTCTTCCTCTATCTTTCAGGAAACCTGAAAAATAACTGCATTCCTTTAAAGAAAATGATTAAACAACTTAGCGTAGACAAGTAGAAGCTGGGCTGTCAAACCTCTTAAGTATCTTCACAAGAATACCTCCATCATGTCCCTGAAAGCAAAGTTCATATTACTTTGAGATGGGGTTTTGAGCAGAGGTTGTATTGAAATAATACAGTGATCTTTCTGTCTGCGAATCTGTCTTAGTTTTATGCCCCTCATCACAGTGGAATCTGAATGTCTAATGAAGAGAAATGACCAGTGAGGATTCAAGGAGAAAATCAATTTTCTTCTACTTAGGTCCTGCCTAGTTTCTACTGGTAAAAGTCTAGTAGATTAACTCCTATTGTATTATTGCCGATAAAAGCTATGGTATTGTAATGACAATGGCTTCAATTTGACTATGCTTATTTGTTTTATTATTCCCCCAAAACTAAATGCAAAAATAAATGCTGACACTATGAAAAATATAAATAAACTATTCTGTTTTATTTTTAACTAATTTTGTAATCTCACAAAATGATACATATATCAGAAGAATATTTTTGCCAGTCGAACAAAAAGGAAAAAAAAACAAACCACACTTTATGGTGTACAAAAATATTCCCCTTTTAGCTATAACTTACCTTTCATGTTACTGGTACTTCAAATCGTGTGTGCCTTTGTATGTTTGTTTAGCCACATCATTTTATGTGTCAACTCTGGTGTCAAAGTTTGAAGAATCAAGTTATAAGAGAAAGCAACAGAGAGGAACAGTCTGGAAAACTGGGAATTTGAAGACGGCTTGGTAGAAGTTTTTTGAAATCTAGACAGATGCCAGATAAAGCTAGCTAGCTGAACCACATTTTACCTCAGCATGAAATACTAATTCATTGACATAGAAACTTTTCATTGAAAAGGGTTGTTTTGATGACTCTTTCAGATAATCTTTTAAAATAGTTTAAAAGTAAATATAAGCTTTATTTCAAAATGACTTTACAAAATGAATTATTTTGGTTACTTTTATGTCAATATTAAATTACAAGAATTATCCAAATGAGATATCATCAATGATACAAACAACTTTATTACAATTATTGGGTTTTTTTGGTTAGAATTTGTTTCTGCTCAGCTCCATAAAATTATTTGAGATAGAGCAGAACTCCAGTCTCCTGTTTTTGGATAAATTTATGAATTTGTAGATTTCTTATAAACTGTAAAATAGATGGATTTAATTTGTATTTTACATGAAGAAATTACATTCTGTGTACTCTAAAAAAAAACAAGTGAGCAAGTCTGAAGGGTCAATTTCCATCATTCTTAATGTGAAGGTAAGACTTAGTGAAGTTTTTGGTATTTTCCAGTTTGCTTTTCTCCACTTGCTGGAATGATGATACGAATTTGAGTTAAGGTTTTTTCCCTTCCTCTTTTTAGTGAGATTCTTAATGGCTTTAACACAGTAAAGTAGTTTTTATTAGGTCAGATAAAATTATTAAAATTGTTCTCTAATATTGCCCATGCATTTCATTTTATATTTATCATGCCTTGGGCTTTCAGTTGAAAAAAAACTTTGCGTCCACTGATTTCTGCAGATATAAGCTCTGGCGTTTCTGAACATTCAATGTGTAGTTAGTTGCTATTTATAGTAACATACATTTCTGTATTCCTGCAAAACACTGAAACAAAAGGCTGGAACTGGCTGAAATGTAAGTGGTGTTAACAGCTTCAGCATCGCTCAGTTTTTACAGATGCTGTAAAGGTCTGCAAGGGCAAATGTCTCGCCAGTTTCCAACTCAGAAGTTTTCACTAAGCAAATAGAAAAAATGTTACTGCTCTCTTCTAACCCACAAACCAACCTTGGATCTGCAAGCCCAGCTTGATTCTGCTCTCATGTTGTCTGGTGACCTGTAACAAGATTCAGCACCTCAAGCACAAAATACTGCGTGTTTTTACCATTTTGGGTGTGTGTTTCCTGCCCCATAGACACAGTTTTGTAGTCATAGCCTCTTCAAGTGAATCCTCGGGTATATCTGTGTATCAGTGTAACCCAACAGAAAAAAAAAGTGTTCTGAACAAGTCTTACTAAAGATATCTGTCCTGGTTTCGGCAGGGATAGAGTTAATTTCCTTCCTAGTAGCTGGTACAGTGTTTTGGATTTAGGATGAGAACAAAGTTGATAACGCACCCATGTTTTAGTTGTTGCTAGGTAATGCTTACACCAGCCAAGGACTTTTCAGCTTCCCATGTTCTACCGACTGAGAAGGCTG
>NW_008795017.1:1141508-1145034 GCF_000699145.1 Aptenodytes forsteri
ACTGTGCATCACTTGCTTTGTGTATTATTATCATATTATTATTATTATCATTTTATTTCAATTATTAAACTGTTTTTATCTCAACCCACGAGTTTTTCTAACTTGTGCTCTTCCAATTCTCTCCCCCATCCCACCGGGTGGGGGGGAGTGAGCGAGCGGCTGCGTGGGGCTTAGTTGCCGACTGAAGTTAAACCACGACAATATCCTATGAACTTTTTTGTGGAGAGGAGCTTAAAAAAGAAAACCTGAAAACTGTCTACAAAATATGGACAATGTAGGAGTTTTCTAGGTTTTGGGTATGCAACTGAAATATATGACTGATTGGAAATCTTTATTCTGTGTTTTGTATACATACCTATATACACACTTACAATAGAATTAGAGGTCCATAAACACAATTTTTGACACGTCACAGTTTTCTTGGCATTCTGAGACTCTACTGCAAAAGCCTCCCAGTGATCTTGGGTGGGAGGTGTCCACTGCAAAAGTGGGTGTCTCGGTAGGTTTGCTGTGTGGTTTTTCCTGAAGGCTGAATGCATGGGTCAGGTTGGACAGCTGTAGTCAAGGCTGAGGATTTGAGCACAGCGCGGCTCAGAGGGTGCATGGAGCTCTACAGCTAACGATGGGTGGCCGTTGCCCGAGGAAGAGTGATCACAGGCCGGAGGAGAGAAAGCGTGATTTTTAAGGCACAGATACACCTTGCTGGATCTGTTTTTCCCAGGATTGCCTCTCTATTCCTGTGAACTCTGTTTTGAGCGGAAAGTTGGAGCTGTGTGCTGTTCTGACTGGATGGATCTATCTGGCTGCTTTTTGAGTCAATATTTATTCACTGAAATTAATTTTGTTTTCAGAAAGATGTAGCGTGTGATTTGCTTCTCCTCTGGCAATAGGGCTAAACAGTGTCAGCTTGCATCTACTAGAACTTTCTCTACTTCAACATCACCATCTTTTTTTCTTTAAAGGATTGTGCAGTAGAGTGGACACAAGACCTGGACAAGTAATTAATTAATTATTCTAAAATTAATTCTAATTCTTGCTTTACAAAGGAGAAGCTCTGCAAGTTTTAGTGTATTGCCTCTATTTCTGCCCCAGTACAGAACAGTATAGCTGGAGTGTATTGAAAACCATTTAGTTAATGTTAGTGAACCTTTTTGAGGCCAAACTGAACCCCTTACTAATTGTGGAGAGTAGTGATTTGTGTATATATTCCTATGTGGAGTATGATGGTTTATCTGTCAGAGCAACTCCACACAATGTGGTAAATACAGGATTCAAAAGTTCAGCACTTGCAAGAAAAAAAGGGTACGTATATTGAAAATCCCCTTTTGCATCCTCAAAACCCATAAACATTAGATTAGCAGATATTGCGGGGGGCCTGATCAGCCATCTGTAAACACCACCTTCTCCCCTGCTGCCCCCTGCAATGTCAGCCAGCTGTTGGTGAATGAATTACCTCTTCCAGGGAGAAGCAATCAGAATTTGTGTGGCAAAGAAGTCGCAGTTCAGCATTTGGCTTCTTACTGGTGAATTTTTATTGTTAAATGAAAAGGGATCCTATCGACAGCGCTTGCAGAATTCAGGCCTTCTGCTGGAAATGAGAGAAATAATAGTTTTAAGCGGACAAAGTAGGCTCTGAAATAGTCACATTACTGCTTTATATGAACACATTTCTACAGATTGTTTTTTTTTTTTTTAAATATGTATGAGTGGAAGCATAGAACAATGTGGCAAGACTTTGGTCCTGATGATCTTAGAGATGAAAGCAGCTAAAAAAGGCCACTGACATCTTCAGGGATCTTTGTGACTATATGATGCCACTGCATCTCTGCCTGCACTCTGAACTCACCTGTACCACAAAGTTTTCTGTGGCTTTTTTTTATTATGCTGCCATAAGTGCCACTTGCTGTGTGTACAGAGCATCGGACTCATCTGCCAAGGGGGGAACGATGCTCTGTATGCAATGCGCACACTTCATGCAATATGGAGAGATCGCATGGCCAACGTGCTGATGGGTCTTGTCACAGGCAGGCCCTGACAGAACCATCAAACAAACTAAAGAAAACCCCAGGGACTCACTGAGCACTATGGAATGGTTGTAGAACCATATGTATGATGTGAGAGGAACAAAAGCATTTACAAGTTAATTGGTTTGGTGAAATAGGAAGGAAATGCTGAGTAGCGTGCTGAGAGGCGGGTAGCAACGTGTGAACAGCTGGGGGTAAGGAGGCAGTGACTTCAGCTGGCCATAGCTATCTGTCACCTTGAAGTGACACTCTCCAGCTTTTCTCCCCTGTCAGCTGGGCACCTCAGCACAACAGCTAGTTTGGCTTTGTGCCTATTCGATGGTAAGCACTTTCAAAAACTTCCAACAGGAGTGCAAGTATTAATGAAGAGGATAGCTGTGTAGTGAACGTCCACGCTCACAGAGGCTGTCCTGGTAGAAACAAGAGGTTTGCATGACTTAGTTATGGCAGCACAGAAAGCGCTCTCTGAAACCTCTCCCCAGTCTTGGTTATAACACAAGTTCGTTCACATTCACGAAAACTTTTCAGACTTACTGGGACAACTCGTCTGTCCCAATAGATAGGAGTGCTGCATTAAGCAGGAGCTACTTATCTTGCTTTCAGACTTGGGTGAGGATTAGATTTATAAAAGTATGTGCTGTCTTGACAGGAGTGCTTTTAAAATCAGAGCTTTTAATATCTGAGACTAGAGCCTGCCTGTCCCCAAGCACAGGGCTATGTCCTATGCAGGGGAATAACCTGTCTTGGTTCTTCTCAATACAGAGCTAGCAGCTACATTTCTCATCAGATGGCTGTGGCCATGATTTATGTGAATTTGGACAGGTTGCTAGGGAAGTCAAGAATAGTTGAGAGAAACATGTTTAGTTAAACAAACTAGTTAGAGGTGCTGATGCTTCTGGAAAGAAAGTTCCTTTTTATTGTCCATTGAACACCTAGTGAGATTCAGGGTAACAGCTACCCTTGTGAAAGAGAAGATGAAATAAAAAATTATTTTATTACCTGAGAAACAGCCTTACTTCAGTCTTACCTAAAAAATTATTTTATTACCTGAGAAACAGCCTTACTTCAGTCTTACTTTTCCATAGTGACATATAAACCTTCTGTATGTCTTGGCACCAGAAACATTTAACAATGAGTAGTTTTTGTTGTGTTTTTTTGGAGACACCATCTGTGCAATGCAATGTAGATCTGCAGGAATGCTTATGTTGTGGAAAATGGAGCTGGGAAATGGAGTTGAACTTTACAAACAGTTGTGTTTAATCAACATATAGCAATTACTTTTGCTGTCAGCAGTTTAAATTTACCAGTTGTCCTGGTTTCGGTTGGGATAGGGTTGGTTTTCTTCCTAGTAGCTGGTACAGTGCTGTGTTTTGGATTTAGGATGAGAATAATGTTGATTAGACACCGATGTTTTAGTTGTTGCTAAGCAGTGCTTACACTAGTCAAGGACTTTTCAGCTTCTCATGCCCTGCCAGCGAGAAGCTGGGAGGGGGCACAGCCAG
>NW_008795017.1:1150746-1151954 GCF_000699145.1 Aptenodytes forsteri
AGTGCTTACACTAGTCAAGGACTTTTCAGCTTCCCATGCCCTACCGACTGAGAAGGCTGGAGGTGCACAAGAATCTGGGAGGGGGCACAGCCAGGACAGCTGACCCCAACTGGCCAAAGGGACATTCCATACCATGGGACGTCATGCTCAGTGTATAAACTGGGGGAGTTGGCCAGCGGGCGGTGACCGCTGCTCAGGAACTGTCTGGGCATCAGTCGGTGGGTGGTGAGCAATTGCATCATGCATCACTTAATTTGTATATTCTTTTGTCATTATTATTATTATTCTTTTCCCTTCCTTTTCTGTCCTATTAAACTGCCTTTATCTCAACCTACGTTTGGTTTTTTTTTTTTCTGATTCTCTCCCCCATCCCACTGCGGGGGGGAGTGAGAAAAACGGCTGTGTGGTGTTTAGCTGCCTGCCGGGTTAAACCACAACACCAATTCAGAAAGGTTTAAGAGTATCAGATTTCTTCTTTTAAGATGAAGTATAAGCTACATATGAATGACGCTGTGCTGCCCAAAAGCTCACCTTTAGTTCTACCATGTAAGACAGGCTTGCACAAACTTCTTATTAATTACCTGACTGTGGCTGTGGTGGGAGGTCCCAATGGAGCCTGGCGGTCCATTAAACTGGCTTTATGTAGAAATACGTCATCTGCTGCTGTCTGTGCCACAAGGAAATAATTCAAGGTAATTCTTCTCAGAGAAGAGAAGTCAGTCCCAAGGATTCTTTTGCAGAAGGAAAAAATTGCCATGGGAGATGTGCACTGCACATGTACCATTTACTCCTTATTTGTATTTACTAGCAATCATAGAATCATTAAGGTTGGAAAAGACCTCTAAGATCAAGTCCAACTGTCGACCCAACACCACCATGTCCGCTAAACCATGTCCCTAAGTGCCTCATCTACACGTCTTTTAAATACCTCCAGGGATGGGGACTCAACCACTTCCCTGGGCAGCCTGGTCCAATGTTTAACCACTCTTTCAGTAAGGAGATTTTTTCTCATGTCCAATCTAAACCTCCCCCGGCACAACTTGAGGCCATTTCCTCATCCTGTCACTAGTTCCTTGGGAGAAGAGACCGACACCCACCTCACTACAACCTCCTTTCAGGTAGTTGTAGAGAACAATAAGGTCTCCCTTCAGCCTCCTTTTCTCCAGGCTAAACAACCCCAGTTCCCTCAGCCACTCCTCATAAGACTT
>NW_008795017.1:1153057-1155311 GCF_000699145.1 Aptenodytes forsteri
ACCTCGACGTCCTTCTTGTAGTGAGGGGCCCAAAACTGAACACAGTATTTGAGGTGTGGCCTCACCAGTGCTGAGTACAGGCGGACGATCACTTCCCTACTCCTAACACCCAGTGTGCTTGGCTGATAAACGAAGTCAGAAGGAGCAGGGTGGTACAAAACACTCAACACACTCAGGGTGGGAATGGGTCTGTTTAAATTGTTATAAGATCCAGTCTGGATCTGGGTAAGATCTCGGCCTCAAGACTTGAAATGGATTTAATTGCCAGTAAGCACATTGCTCTTCAATAAAAGGTCAGCGTTACTTTACCACATGTGGTATATGAGGTAGTAAATTTGGCACTGTTCATATTTTGAATGCATAATACATGCATAATAATAAAAACCCCCAAATCTCTGGCACCTCCAAACTACTGTTGCGTCTGCCTAAAAAAGCATCACTGATATTTCTGTAAAGTTGACCAGGCACAGACATATCTAAGTAAAGATTCCTTGGAAGAGCAAGAAGAGAAAGTCTATTCCCTATAAAGAGAACCCAGTGGAAAAATATGCAGCAAGAATCTGATTTACTGTGGTATTGCACATTTGTCTGAAGTGTAGTGCAAGTGAAATTGTGCAAGGGACCTTTGTAAATTCAGGTTGCCATCTGTAGTAAAAAAAGAAAAATATCTTATGCTGGAACTAATTACATGACTTAAGGGATCTTGCAAAAGGAATATCCAGGGGATCCTCTTGGTGATCCATTTTTTCTCACAAATCAAAGGTGAAGAAAAGAAAATCGGAGCCGAGACAGCAGTTATGTGAATGATTTAAAACTAAAAGTCTTGTTTTCTGAAAAAAAAAAAGCAGTGCCCTGGTCTGGTGCTTCAGCCAAAAATGGTGGTAAAATTGGTATTGCTCATCTTCCCTTGAGGACACTAATTCTGTCAGCCAGCAACTATGTGGGACAGCCACAAGTGTCTTAAAATAGCAGCATGAAAGAAGACAAAGTAAGTGCTAGACAAACTCAGTCTTCCATGAATAAGTTGAACAAAGAATCATTTGGCTGGAAGATCCTGTTTCCTGGGCTAAGGAGTTGATTACATGGAATAGAGTCAAGCAAGGTAGCAGTGTTTTCTTCTACATGGTTAGAAAATGTATTTGCTATGGATATAACAAACCTGAAATATATTTAGAAGTCTTCCATTTTTCAAGTTTCTAGTAACATGTTTTGTCACATGAAATGTTCAATTTTTCACTAGATGAAGTGTTTCCATTTTTCCTCAGGCACTTCTAAGAGCAACAACTGAAATGCAGCATTTGATTCACAAAACAGAGCTTCTCCCCAGTCTTCATCCAACAGTGACATGGTGACAGTACTCTGACTGGTGGAATCACCTGGTGGAATCAACGCCTTCCTCTTTCTAGGCTGTGAAAAATGTTTTACCACAGAGGACTTTGAATAGTATCTTTAAAAGAATGTTTAGAGGCAAGTCATCTCCATCATCAGTCGTTTGTTTGGAGGGATTTTTCAGGTAAATCCAGTGCTGCTTTTCTGTTTCCAGACAAAAGTACTTGAAAACATTGTCTCAAATTTTAAAACTCTTTTGGGAATCTGACATACATCTCAGTAAAAATGATACTTGCTGAATCAACTTTCTAGTGCTGTTGTGCACATCTGTGTGCTGGCATCTAAATGTAGATATCTTAATCTGATTAAGTGTCATAACTTAGAGCCTCGAACACTTCTCCTGGTTCGGCCGTCTTACCAAGCATCAGCATTATCATTATTTGGTCTGGGGTAGATTTCATAGGGACATCCTCTTTAGGGTAACAAACTGAGTTGAGGAAGTCCACATTGTTATGTCAGTAAACATTACCAGGAATAGGAGGTGGACTTGGTCTGAAGTGGTCAATATCGTGTGATTAATTATCTTTGCCTCTTGAATTATTTTGGATTTCCAGTTTGCTGTGGTGTTGTGTTGTCATTTTCTCCCCTTTGCCTTTCCTAAGTATGTAATACCTGTTTGCAAAATTCAGGAGACAGCATGTACAGATAATCCCCTCCTTTTCTCTTTGTTTATTTTAAGTAGGAACTCCTAGAAATGAGAAGTGGGAATTGTTGCCACTCACTGTATGCCAGCATGGAGGCTGACCATCTGGAAAGCAACTTTACAGAAAAGGACCTGGGGGTCCTGGTGGACACCAGGTTGAACATGAGCCAGCAATGTGCCTTGCAGCTGTTGTGGTTTAACCTCAGTTGGGAAATGAGTACC
>NW_008795017.1:1155835-1156246 GCF_000699145.1 Aptenodytes forsteri
CCAGCTACTAGGAAGAAAATTAACTCTATCCCTGCCGAAACCAGGACAGCAGCAAAGAAGGCAAATGGTATCCTGGGCTGCATTAGGAGGAGTGCTGCCAGTAGGCTGAGGGAGGTGACCCTTCCCCTCAATTTAGCACTGGTGAGGCCACACCTGAAGCACTGTGTCCGGTTACAGGCTCCCCAGTACAAGGGAGATAAGGACATACTGGAGAAATTCCAACGAAGGGCAACATATATAACATCTCTCCTATAAAGAAAGGCTGACAGAGCTGCAACTGTTTGTTCAGCCTGGAGAAGAGAAGGCTCAGAGGAGCTCATCAATGTATAGAAACACCTGAAGTAAGAATGCAAAGAAGATGGAGCCAGGGTCTTCTCAGTGGTACCCAGTGACAGGACCAGAGGCAATGGG
>NW_008795017.1:1157188-1162470 GCF_000699145.1 Aptenodytes forsteri
ACTGGCCCCAAAACTGAGCCCTGGGGAACACCGCTCGTGACCGGCTGCCAACTGGATGTAACTCCATTCACCACAACTCTCTGGGCCCGGCCGTCCAGCCAGTTTTTGACCCAGCGCAGAGTCCACCTGTCTAAGCCGTGAGCCACCAGCTTCTCTAGGAGACTGCTGTGGGAGACGGTGTCAAAGGCCTTGCTGAAGTCCAGGTAGACCACATCCACAGCCTTTCCCTCATCCACTAGGCGGGTCACCTGGTCATAGAAGGAGATCAGGTTGGGCAAGACATGGTTCTGAGCAAACGGCTTTAAGTGACCATTTGGTCAGGGGGGTTGGGCAAGATGACCTCCGGAGGTCCTTTCCAACCTCAACCATTCTCTGATTCAGTGATGAGACCTAGGTACGTACAATCATTTTCTGTCCTCTTGCTGACACCTTTCATCTATTCTATAGCTACCAAGGGCAATACCATCACAGTCATATCTGCAGGCACATGCATTCTCTCCCAGGTGCAGATAGACATTGAATTGGCCAGCTCATACTCCAGGCTGGCCAGACTCCCTTTCAGATTGGGTGTGCAAGCACTTTGATCGTTTCCGCATGGTATAGTTCCTTCGGTAATGTATTAGACTCTTAGTGGGGTGTTTTAACCTGATCATGGTGCTATGCCCTGCTACCTGAAGCAGATCTAGGAAATGGCTGGAGTTCAGGCAGAGGAAGGATATAGACCTACCAGAAGAGATAAGCCCTTGATCTTGGTCTGTGTTTTAACCTTTGTGGTAACTAGTTGTGTGGTGGATCTTTATTACTTATGTGTGCAATTTGTTCATTTCTGAGGTGAGAAACGTCTTCACAGTGCCTTCAAAACTAGTGTTATGCTTTTAAAAACCTTAGAAGCATTAAAGAAAAATAAGAAAGAAAAACATGAGGATTCTGCTTTTGGAAGATTATTCTGTGGCTGGAAGGCAATTGTATTATCCATTGCATATGTGCTTAACCAAATCTGTATGTGCCTTCTGAAAATAAAGTGTCCTTTTTTTGTATGAAAAGCACTTCAGTAAAGCCAGTTAGTGTGACTATTATGATTTTATTTGGATTCAAGCAAAGTCTTTTCATGCTAGAGAAATTATTTTTGGCAGTATTTGAAAAATGACAGGGGAGATGGTGTTTAAAATGCAACATCATAGGAGATGAGAGTTTGGAAGGAAAAGCGTTGGTGTCCTCCTCCCCTTTTCTTGTCTAGTGCTGTTGTGTTCCATATAATTAAGAACAATAATATTGGCTTCCTGGTAAAATGACTATATTCAATTTTGTGGATCAATAATAAACAATATAGCATATATCAAATGTGTGATAGCATATCTGTGTAGGCATTATTTAGACTCAAGCAAATTAAATTCAAGGTCTTGGTTCTAGCAAGTTGCTTGGTAAATTGAAGCTCTTAAAAAGCACCTTTTCAAATACTTTAAGAACTGTGGATAAGAAGTACTGTAAGATCTAAGTATTTTTATTGTAATTATTTATGTTTCATCTTTAAACTTTTGCTTAGGATAGACTTGAAAAAATACTTATTAAATAAATTAGCCAATTAATTCCAATTTGCAGTTAATTTCAATTTGTTTGCAAATGAGTATTCAATAATTTCTGTTAATAATTCTTAATCTGCAAATTTCTGAAAAAAAACAGTTTTAAGGATTCTGCAAGCAGTGGTGAGCTTTTTTATTCTTAATATGACATAAATATTTTGAATCTTATTAGATATTTTATTTTATCTTTTCTTTTTTTGGAAACAAAATTGCCTTCTCAAAAGTTCTCTTCCTACAGACTTGCCCTTGCTACAGATATTAGGTAGGTTAGCATATCAAATCGATACCAATGATGCAGGGATATAAAAAATTAAGTCAATAATTTGTTTTTCTTTTTAATTGGAGCCAATATTCAAAGAGAGTGTTATAATTGCAGTTTCCCTTTAGCTGATTGCCTGAACTGAATTTTGATCTGTTAAGCACGCTGTCTTAATACTGTTGTGAGTTTTTATTTTCAGAGCATGTTCCACTGGTACCTCCCGGGGAGGTTTTGTACTTTTTTAGAATGAAATGGGTTCCACTTCATCTTTGAAATGCAGCAGAGCTAGATCCTCATAGCTGAATCAGCTGGAGAAGAAAAGGTAGAAATCTTAAACATCTAATATTGTCATAAATTACTAAAATAAAGGAAGACTGCCAGCAAAACTAGAAAATATAGCAGGTGTTTTCCCAAAATGTTAACTAGCCAGGAATCTGAAATATTTCATGCTGAGCATTTCAGAAGTAATCAATTTATACTGCAAATAATGGCATCATTGTATGACAGCAGGACTCGTACAAATTGAAACCTGTGTTGTACTAGGTAATCTTGCATTAAAATAGTTCTTTATTATAGCTTATACATACATATCATTAAATATTTCATTCTGAAGGAATCAATGTGATGGCAGAATAGTGCCTATCTTCTTGTCTCAAGTATCCATTGCAATGCTTATTTCTATTTCGTTTCTGTTCTTGTTGTAGCAAGAATAATATCAAATAATAAAACTAAACTTGCTGATAATGTGAGGATATGTTAAAGAACTATGGGCAATGGAAGCTATGCCCTAAGCTTACTTGTTTCAGAGGTAAATTTGGTAGGTTTATTTCTGAGTTTAATCTTAAATGGAAGGATATAAAACAAATAAAATGGGACAGAAGATTACTACAGGAGAAGTCTGCAACTACTGTAAAAGCACACTCCAGAGCAATGTTGAACTTCCCCGGACGGTTGAATCTGTTCTCCCTCTGTCAATACATCACCATTTCCCTGGAAGAGGAGCAGGGAAGCCATGACCCTGGGGCTGGGTGCAGCCTATGGCTGCCAATTCATGCACCTTTCCAAGCATGTGATTTTTTTTTTTTTTTTAATACCATAGGGCAAAACTAATGATTCATGGCTGCCAAAATTGTTTGAAAATGAATGTTTCTTATTCTTGTTTTTTTTGCAGTTTGGTGGTCTCAGAGTATGCTTTTGTTTTCCCATGCAAAACTGTGGATTGCGATTGTGTTAGTTGACCTGAATCTACCTGAAGATGACAACATAATGGAGAATGGCATATTTAACTGTGCTCAGCAGACAAGATGACAAATACATGCATTCATGTAACAGCCATGGACTGCATTCTGTGCAAAAACATGAATTTTGAAAACTGAACACAAAGCAGCTCTGCAATGCAAGGAAGCCCCATACTTCCAGAGAGGTCCTGCAGAGCCTCAGCAACAAGCGCAAGCCAAGCCAAAAGTGCAACTTTCTGCAATATATCTCAGCTCTGTCTACCTCCTTCTCAGGGCTCCATAGGTCACATGCTTGCTTCATTCAGGCATTGCTACTGGATGGCTTTGGTCCTGCTTTTATTGTGTTTTAAAGCATTGGTAATGTCAGACCGGGTGCGTTTTTGAAATGTATATTTATAAGAGTATATATTGGCATTATGAAGTCCCAGAATGTGTAAAATTAACTTTCTCCTGCTGTATTCACTCTGGGGCCTCTTCAGTTTCCCTTCCAGAGTCCCTGGGGAAAGAAGACCGGCCTTACCTCTTGCCCTGGAAGCTGTGGTATGCATTTTCTTTAAGGCAGAGGGAGAAGGTGTGAATTCCGGAGAGTTTTTATAATTTAGCAGGCTTCTAATAACCTCTGGCTGTAGGGGAATGCTGTACATCTTGCATTTCTTGATAATGGCAGGCAGGCAACATAATTTTTAATCTGGCATACTCTGTATTACTTCTGAGATTGTTATTTCTCTTATGACAAGCTAGGATAATTGGAATGCTTCCTTATTCTCGTGGCTATCATCTGCCTATAGTAATTATTTAGTAGGTATAGTCATCGCTTGTCATTTTATTTAAAAAAATCTTTTTACTCTCTTAGCTTCTATGTGATTGGGAAAGTTTTGAGCTTCAGGAGCAAGCTATTTCCTTTGTCAATGAGATGTGTGCACACATGCAGGATATTCGTCCTTGCTATTGTTTTGAACAAAGAATGTTATTGGTTTTTTTATTGTATAATAAAAAAAAAAATCTGCTGATGACAACTTAGAAATGCCATAGAACAGTTATATTTTTTGCTTTCTTTGGCCATAGACTTCCAGTTGCATCTGGTCCCAAATGTCATAACCAAATCACAAATACTGCTTCAAAGGAAGTCACAAAAACATTGGTAATACCAGCACAAAGTATGGTTTTCAGTATGAGCTCTGGTAGAAAGAGCTGAGTATTTCCAGAATCTATGTTTTTTCACATTTATTCAGTTTTTCTTGTGAACCTCAGCTTGGCTGCTCCTCACTTCTAGCAGCGTCAGGGCGAAGTGAACCAAACCAGTAATATGACTCAGCTCACTGGAGAAAAGGAAGGGCTTCTGGCTTCCAGGCAGCATGGTTTGAAATAGTGATGCCTCACTATGGCAATTCAGGGTCACTGCCATTTCTTAATCCTTTTCAAAGACTTAATTTCTCATCATAGACCTTTTTGTTTTGGGAAATCTGTTTTATTATTAAATACTATGTACCACCTACGCCAGGCTGATGAAAGGGAATAGTGCTCTCTTTCCTGGGCTGGAGGCACAGCCTTACACAGCTCCTGGTGCAGCCTGAGGTCTCGATAGCTGCTGCATCAGGGTGGTAAGCGCTCCCTCAAAAAGCAGTTTAGAGTGTTACTTTGCAGATTGCTGCACCCACACTTAAATCATAACTCTGTCCTCTCATGCTTGCACTGTGGAATTTGTCTTCTGTGGGTAGAGGACAGAGAAACTCTGTCAAGGCCATTGAGATAGTTTTCTTTCTTGTGCATATATGGATCTTTCATTCAATAGGTTATATTGGATAAGTTTGTTTAGTCTATAAACTCTGAGGCACAGTCTGTGTTTTTTTGCCTTTTTTTTTTTTTCCTGAATGCACATCAGAACTCTATTTTCATCTTACTCTAACAAGCTGGTTAGATCATCTTCCCTCTTGTTCTTCAGAAGCTTTCAAAAATGCTAACTAAACATGGAGTTTGTCAGACAAATTCTGAAAAAAACCCTGGAAATTAAAAACTTTAAATAGAAGCCCAGGGCTCAGTACTGGGGCCGGTCTTGTTTAATATCTTTATCGATGATCTGGATGAGGGGATTGAGTGCACCCTCAGTAAGTTTGCAGATGACACCAAGCTGGGCGGGAGTGTTGATCTGCTCGAGGGTAGGAAGGCTCTGCAGAGGGACCTGGACAGGCTGGATCGATGGGCCCA
>NW_008795017.1:1162797-1176895 GCF_000699145.1 Aptenodytes forsteri
CTGAGGGAGCTGGGGTTGTTTAGCCTGGAGAAAAGGAGGCTGAGGGGAGACCTCATCGCTCTCTACAACTACCTGAAAGGAGGTTGTAGCGAGGTGGGTGTTGGTCTTTTCTCTGAAGTAACAAGTGATAGGACGAGAGGAAATGGCCTCAAGTTGCGCCAGGGGAGGTTTAGATTGGATGTGAGGAAAAATTTCTTTACTGAAAGAGTGATTAAACCTTGGAACAGGCTGCCCAGGGAAGTGGGGGGGTCCCCATCCCCGGAGGGATTTAAAAGACGAGTAGATGAGGCACTTAGGGACATGGTTTAATGGACATGGTGGTGTTGGGTTGACGGTTGGACTCGATGATCTTAGAGGTCTTTTCCAACCTCAATGATTCTATGATTCTATGATTCTAAGATGCTGCTAAATTTTATGTTTAGCAATCAACAGTAGGCTTCATTAGTTTTACACCTTTTAAAGGCACTTTTGCTATAGACTATGAAGGCAAGCCAATTTGACTAAAAGAACAAAAAATAAATACAACTTGGCTGAATATATCCAGGAGTAAATTGAGACAACAGAAAAGGAAAGGAACAGTTTCCAAAACCAAAACACGCCCCCCCCCCCCCCCCCCCCCCCTCCCCCTGGAACAATACTCTATTTAGTATTGCTTTCTTTTTCTTTACAAATTCAGTGAATAATTTTCTTCATGAAACTAGGATATCTGTGTTGAGTTCCCTTTTTGTATTTGTAATGTTGTTTGAACTGAAATAAAAGAAAATGTCTGTTACTAAAAAAACCTTCAGCAGTACAAGAATTTGGCTCAAGCACAGTGCAATTCCCACTCCCATGAGACCTTAAGGAATTAAGCCCAGTTTAATAGTATTTCTCTATATGGGCTATAGTGAAATAGGAAAGAAATTGAAAGTATGATATAGTCTAACTTAATGTTGCTTCTAGAACAAAATCTGCTGTTTCTAGCCAGCATCTGCTTTATTTCTATTAGCGTACGTAGATCTCCTTCTGGTCACAGATATGTTGATGGAGGTTGAATCTATTACAACAGTCATGGCAAGGACTGGGTGTAATTTGCAAGTTAGTATATATGAAATATGTCCTCCTTCTTCCCATCACAGAGGATATAAATCTTTTACATATTCTGCATGTACAGCCTGATTTGTTAGCTCAGACTGCTCATGTTCTCTCCTTTCAAAGACTCTTATGTCAGTGAAGCAGGCAATCATCCCATAAACAATGTCATTTACTAGTATTTAAGAGGATCTAATATTTCTTTTCTCTGCAAGATTCTTACTGCTTGCTGAGAAATAATCCACCAGGCTGGTTTTTGCCAAGAGGATTAATATTTGCCTGAAAGATCAATATTAAACTGTAAAGAAGTAATTCCTACCCATGTCATGTACAGTGCCCTTAATTTAGCCTTTTTTTCTGTTACTCAAGCAGTTGAAAATGAACAGACCTTTCTGAGTCTAATTTCAGAGAATTTGCATGATACGTATAGAAACATATGTATTGAATAATGAACAACAATCAAATTGTCCATTTCTTGTTTTAAAGACTGATCTTATAAACTACTGGGTTTACTTTTTATGGTAAATTGGAAGCTATTTTCCCCGCATTTGCTTTACATGTTCTCCTAATTAAGGTAGAATAAAATGCATTTTGGACAAGAAATAAGCTATTTCTTTTCTGCAATCTGCATTTATAAATTGAATTAATTCATTTCAATCAACTGCACCCTCTAATTTAAAACTGTCAGCATAAACCATAATCACAAAAGATATCTCAATAAGCAGACTCTGATAATCTAATTCCTAAGGCAACATTTCAGAGCTAGCATACTTTTTGTTTCACTATCTTTTTTCCTCAATGTTTGAATATAGGCTTCTACAAGTGAAACTTTACAAGACCAAGACCAAAACTCTTTGGAAAAAGAAGATACTTTTCTCTTTTATAATTGACCATCTTCTATGCACTTTCAAGTAAGATGTTGTGGATCAACTGCAGCCAGGAACTAAGCCCCACACAGCCGCTCGCTCAATCCCCCTCCAGTGGGATGGGGGAGAGAATTGGAAGGGTAAAAGTGAAAAAAACTCGTGGGTTGAGATAAAGACAGTTTAACAGGTAAAGCAAAAGCCGTGCACACAAGCAAAGCAAAACAAGGAATTCATTCACTGCTTCCCATGGGCAGGCAGGTGTTCAGCCATCTCCAGGAAAGCAGGGCTCCATCACGCGTAACGGTTACTTGGGAAGACAAACGCCATCACTCTGAATGTCCCCCCCTTCC
Source organism: Aptenodytes forsteri (assembly GCF_000699145.1). Lineage (NCBI taxonomy): Eukaryota > Metazoa > Chordata > Aves > Sphenisciformes > Spheniscidae > Aptenodytes > Aptenodytes forsteri. The sequence continues at coordinate 1,165,085 of NW_008795017.1, forward strand.
TTCTTCCCCCAGCTTTATATACTGAGCATGACGTCACATGGTATGGAATGTCCCTTTGGCCAGTTTGGGTCAGCTGTCCTGGCTGTGTCCCCTCCCAACTTCTCGTGCACCCCGAGCCTACTCGCTGGTGGGGTGGTGTGAGAAGCAGAAAAGGCCTTGACTCTGTGTCAGCACTGCTCAGCAGTAACTAAAACATCCCTGTGTTATCAAGACCGTTTCCAGCACAAACCCAAAACATAGCCCCATACTAGCTGCTATGAAGAAAATTAACTCTATCCCAGCCAAGACCAGCACATAAGCAAATAAAACAATTGATCTTACCGTGCTCCATAGGTTGGCTTCATCAACTAAATGCTCAAACTTGTACAGCTGCAGTTCAGAGAGCTTCAGTTGTTCACACCATTGTTGACTTGGTCTTCATCTGCTATGAAACTAGGCCTTCATGAAATTAACTGCATATTTTGGTAAGAGGTATTGCGTTTAACTTGGTTTGGGCTCTTCAGAGTTTGTGTGTTCCATCTCAGACAGAAAGGCTGCCAAATCCCCATAGTCCTCAAGGGCTAAAGCCATCTGTGATAAAAGTAATCAAGTTTGGGGTTTCCGGTTTGGGTTTACTGCTGTTCCAGGAATGAAGACACTTCCATGCTCCAACGTCTCATGTTACTTATTGTCCTGCTTCTTGGCAGATGAAGTAAAAGTAGTCCTCAATATATTTTAGAAGCTGGATGCTTAGAATCCACAACCTTGCAATACTCATTCAATCTTCCTTGCCCTGTCTCCAAGTAGAAGCAGATAAGAATAAAGACATGCCTATGGTCACTTCCCTAACCATCTCTCAGGTATAAAAGAATTATAACATAATTTAGGTTGGAGGATGCCTTCAGAGGTCATCTAGTTCAACTCACTGCTCAAAGCAGAGCCATTCTCAAAACTGGGTCAGCTTGTGTGAGGCCTTCTCCAGCTGAGATATGAATCTTTCCAGAAACATTGATTCCACAGCCTTTAGGGGAATCATATCCTAGTGCTCAGCCACTCTCATTGTGAAAAACGTTACCTTAAATTTAAGCTGTATATTAGGGGTGGCTTAAGATATATTTTGATCTCTGATTTATTCAGGAATTTCAGAATCCAGATTAGGAGGAACTGTACCCTAGGATTAAGGTTTTTAAGTGTTTTGGGACTGTAAATTTACCTCAAAACTGGACAGTGGCCTATTCTAATACATATTTTCACTGCATTTGTCAAAGGCTGTTTCCTGATTTCCAGTCCACTGATGTCTCCTGACTCCTTTTTTGCCTTCTCTTCTGCTGAATTAAGTCTTCTTGCCTGGTCCTGTACCTTCTCCTCCAAAGAAAGAACACAACAGAGGTAAGCGATGGAGACACCTTGCTAAAGAAAGTGCTCAGGCTGTCTGTTGTTTTGGTATATGGGAGATCAGTTCCCAGATTTATAATCAAATGAGGAGGTAAAGAGTAGGTGGCTAACTAGCCAGAGAGTACATGGACTTGAAAACTGAAGTTATAAAAGCTGAAGGTGGGAGAACGTGAGGAGAAGGAGAAAGTGAGCTGGGGAACAATGCCAGAAAGAAGATTAAATGGAGAGAAGTAAGAGTGGTTTGCTCTTGTCACATAGAATCATAAAATAGATGTACACTTGATTTCATAAGCAGATGGTTTCACTTTTTGTAGCACATTTTATAACAAATGAGAAGTGCTGTAAAATACAGTCAGGTAATTTTAAAATATAAGTACAAAGAGTGTAGGATTGACTTTTTTAAATATGTGAATTTAAAATTGTGATTCTGCCAAATCTGAGAAATATAAATCTTCATGCAGCATGGCATATTATAATCCAAATATTTTGACTAAACTGGGATATGTGCCTCCCTCCTCCTGCTGCAGTGTTAAGTAAATGTGCTACTGTAGGCATAAGATGATACTATTTGACTTTCTTCCTGGCCAGTCTCTGTTACCTATATCACCTTTTTAACTATATTTGTAGCACCACACTTTGTAGTTCCTGTAAGGAATGTACTTGAATTTTGTACAGCCAAGCACCTCTGTGCAGCTTGGAAAAGAAATAAAAGGTGGACTTTGTTCATGATAATTGAGATTTAGCAGTCAGCCAGTGATGCTAAGATAGAGAAAAATATTGGAAATAGAGTTACAAAATGAGGTTTATGATAATCCTGTAAAAATATACAGATGATGACTCTTTCCGTACTCTATCTTAAAAAAACCAGTGTTTTCCATAAACTCAATTTCACGTTTTATCTCTCAGTTATAGCAGTGGAAAATGGAATACAAGTAAATTGTGAAGCAAAGAGAACTAGAGATAGATTTGGCCTTAAAATAGGACAATTCCAATTTTAAAGGAAACAATAGGAAAAAGAAAACAGTATTGTTATCATTTTCCAGATGTAATACCATAACCTTGATTCTCTATCTAAATTTTTTTTAAACTTTATTATGGATCATTAATTGTTTTGCCACATAATAGTTAAAAAGTAGCAATGTTAAAATAATTGCCTAAGCTGTTGAGAAATTATATATTTTTCAATATGAATTTGTTTTTAAACTATTATACATCTTAATTTTAGTAGAAACTTAGTGAATTTATCATTGGAGGTTATGTGACTTCTTAGCTAAATCTTTACTGACAAGTTTTAAAGAAATTGAATTTCTGTTGTTGTTTTTATCAGTGCTTGATATGTTAGAAACACTCTTCATTTATCTTTTTTGTGTAATGTAAAAGCAGGTACATGCATATATAAAACAGAACAACAGGTGCTCATCAGTTCAGCTGAAGAGGGCTATTGCATTTTTAATATCTTTTTATTATTTTTTCCTTTAATTTCACTGTTCCCTGACAGAAATCTTATGTAGAAAGTAAATTTCAGACACTAGGCTTTCCTTTGTTTTTAGGATGTATTTTCTTTCAGTCCAGAGCAGTATACCGGGAAAGGAGAGATGATGAAGAGATATATCTGAATAAGAATGGTTGTAGCACATAAAAGCGCATTATGTTTATTGATGGTGAAGATTCCCATGGTTATTTATAGTAAAATGTGTTATGTGGCAGCTGGATACATAGGAAACAACTTTTAAAAATTTGTATCACTTTGAGGGAGATGATAGAGGTTTGCTGGCAGGACTTGTGACCCCATGGGGGACCCACGCTGGAGCAGTCTGTTCCTGAAGGACTGCACCCCATGGAAAGGACCCACGCTGGAGCAGTTCGTGGAGGACTGCCTCCAGTGGGAAGGATCCATGTTGGAGACGTTCGTGGAGGACTGTCTCCAGTGGGAGGGACCACACGCTAGAGCAGGGAAAGAGTGTGAGGAGGAAGAAGCAGCAGAGACAACATGTGATGAACTGACCGTAACCATGTTGGAACGTTCGTGGAGGACTGTCTCCAGTGGGAGGGACCACACGCTAGAGCAGGGAGAGTGTGAGGAGGAAGAAGCAGCAGAGACAACATGTGATGAACTGACCGTAACCCCCATTCCCCGTCCCCCTGCTGCTTGGGGGGGAGGAGGTAGAGAAAATTGGGAGTGAAGCTGAGCCCGGGAACAAGGGAGAGGTGGGGGGAAGGTGTTTTAAGATTTAGTTTTATTTCTCATTATCCTGCTCTGATTGGATTGACAATAAATTCAATTAATTTCCCCGAGTCAAGTCTGTTTTGCCCTTGACGGTAATTGGTGAGTGATCTCCCTGTCCTTATCTCAACCCACGAGCCTTTCATTACATTTTCTCCCTCCTGTCCAGCTGAGGAGGGGAGTGATAGAGCAGCTTTGGTGCGCACCTGGGGTCCAGCCAGGGTCAACCCACCACAAGAGTCTAAAATGTTTGTAAGAAAATTACAAACATTATTAAACATTTCACTGTACAAGTTAATAAAAGGGCCCTTCTGCAGTCCAGGACAAATTTCACGTACAGCTTAAGGCTGTGTAATTCTCATCTTCCACAACAGTGCACACACCACCGTGTTTGCATATCTCCTATTTCCTTGTGGACTTCCATCATGAAGCTTTGCTATCGCAGTTTAAACTGCCTGTGCTCAGCTTCCAAGTTACTGTTGCCCAGGATGGGCTTTACTGAAGCTTTCTCATTTTTTGTTTCTAAGGCGAATTGAGTGTATAAGATCTCTGATGTCAGCTGTGTAAAAAAATCTCCTATGTATTTATACACAAACGTGTACTTCATCACATCACCCTTAAAGCCCACAGGGTCTGTAAGAGGATGGGAAAGTGTGTTTCAGTTTGAGAATATCAGTATTAGGTATTTCACTGGTCGGAACTGGGGAAGCCTCACCTCTCACGAGTACCTGCAAGAGCCTCTGTAGACCGATGACCTGCTATTAGCTGGATTTGAGCTAGTAACCTTGACATAAAAGCCTATATATCTAAAAATGAATCTCCAGATTCAACCTGTTCTTGACACTTTTGCTCTTTATTGCCTGTGCTTTTCCTCCGTCGAGAAAATGCTGGGGTCATTCACATGTCAGAAAGTCCTGGTCCCGTGAATACAGCTCCTACACGTTTTTGCAGAGCTCTTAATACCTCTCGCAATAGTTGCAGACTTTGTCATGCCGTCTGCTCATCTGCAGGTGGCAGCAGGACAACTCCGTGTGCCCGGTGACTGCCAGGGCCCGGGGCCAGATCCTGCCGGCCCAGGTGTGGTGCGGAGCTCTTGCATTCAGTGGCACTTTCTCCTTCAAATGCCAATCGCTATCTTACTTCGCAATTATGAAAACTGTTTTAATAACTCGTTCATGGGTACATGAGCTGTTCTTTTGCTTTTTTAACTGTTGTTAGTAGTTTTACAGTATTGCTGCTACGGTAATGTCTTATATAGAATTCTGTCTTTATACAATACAGCAAATTGCCTTTGTACCCCTGCGAGTTCAGTAGCTCAGAAGAAAAACTTCATCCTCTCCATGCCTTCTGCAGTGGTATGAACATTTGAATTTCTTTGGATTTGTCAGACTATGTCAGGAAAGAAACTTTCAAGGTAACACTCAAGTGATTTAAGATTGAATGCAGTTTCATAGATATTTCCTGAGTGTGAAGTAAACAGAAAGACAAAGTGTGTTTGGGATAATGCATGTCGGATGTGATGATCTAAAAGGAAAATTGTAGTTGTGTGCTGTGGTCTAACATATAAAGCACATGGCTCGGTGGTCCTGACTTTCCCAAAGGGGCTTCTCTCAGGTCCAGTTCCAGGTTTGTTTACCTCTGTTGAGGAAATCAATCCTTTTCCATGTCCCAAGGAAGAAACATGGAGGAATCCAACTATTGATCACATTTTTCTCATGTGTTTTCCTCTATAAACTAACGGCTATAGCCAGACTGATAAATAAAATGATACAGAGGCTGTTCTCTGGCCTGAGGCTAACTGGCGCAACACAGATCATATCCCTCCAGCTGGATTCTCTTATACCCCCAAAACAGGATGATTGCATAAAAAGTGTCTGTTGGGGCTCTGCTAACCCCCAAACTATGCCCAGGCCCTGGGGGGAAGCCTGCACTAATGTTACGACATGGAGCTCACTAAAGGTCAAACAGTATGGACAATTGTATGGCAGTGCTTGGGCCCGTGCCCTCACCCTTTTATTTCCTGGAATAGATGTGGCTCATTTGGATGATCACACCCATCTCACCCCAAATGCCCCCTTTTCATTTTAAGATGTCATGTAACAAAAATTATATTGATTCAGTCCTAGATTAAGGATCAAATACATAAAAGTTTTAGTAATAACATTTTTTCAGCATAATTTGTCTTCCTCCCTTTTATTTTATGAAAAAGACCCCACCCCACAACCCTTCCCCCCCAAAAAAAACCCCAAAACAACCAACCTGTTACCACTCAATCTGCAGAAATAAAATTTCTAGCATTGCTTAACAGTTATCTTTGCCAATTAGTCCACTTCAGAGTGACTTCAGCTAACAGGGGCATTTAAGTTCGGTGTGACTGCCTTCTTCATACTCTGAAGGAAAGGGACGGCTATGTATGTTTCTGAATCAGACTTTGGGAAAAAAAAAAAAATCTAGCTCTGTTGCCAAGCTGTCTGTGTGATTGAAAGCCAGTCCTGCAGAGGCTGATGCAAAGAAAGTGCCTGTGATTGGGAATTGTATGTGTGTCTGAACAAAGAGATGGAAATCAGTGAAAGAAACACTAATTAGCTCTTAGAAATGTTTTTGTTTTTAAATTACCTCTCAAGAAGAAAAAAAAATCTTTCCCTAGATTATAATTAAGCTAAAGAATAAACACATCTCATTTCAGATATTAAGGAATTTGTAGAATTTCTCTTGATATTGCATATAGAGAAAGTCAATGTGTGTGTGATAAGGAAATATCAATCCTGTGTCTGTGCATGTGTATATACACAAAGAGTTGAGCAGTTGCATTTTAAGAGTAACCAACAGTTGTTTATATGATATAGCATGTAGATGATGTCATTTAGGTTTTGTCCAGTATGCCAGGCAGGATATAAATATAAAAGGTAATATGTCTCTATCCATATTTACAGCTGTAAAACATGACTAAGGAGGAAATAAAGAAAATAAAACCCCATGGTTTTAATGTTATTTTCTACATGCCTACCCATCTTTGAGCTTAAATATTAATAAGGCCATTTTACATGAGTAAATTATTAAAGCCTTCAGACCTAGTTAGAACAAAGACATGTCAAAGCAAGGTTTTGATTTCAAGCTTTGTCAGTTTTGAATGTAACACTCAGGTTTTGTCCTATGTCATTAGTCAATTTTATCATAGATTATCCGTCAGAAAATTCAGCGGTGTTACTTATCTCCTGTAAACCAGATTTTGGTCCTCATTCCCTGGCTGAGGTTTGTTTAAAAGAGAAATTAGTGTACAGTAAGGTAGGCTATGCAGTCACGGTATCCATCTAGTCTGCATTAACTCCCCCTCAGGCTCTGCCTGGCTCTGTAGCAGTAAACCAAGCACGACCAGGGGACAGACCTTGAGCACTGGTGTGTGATCATATTGGTAAACTGTTATCATGGGCCTTAGTATGTTTTTGGCCAGTGTCAATCAGAAATGTCCCAAACAATGTGTGGTCACGATTTAGCAGTTTGCAGAGGTGAGGGGTGATTCCCATTGACAGTCTGTGTGTGGCCCCCTCATTTGGGTGGGAACAAGTTCACCTCTACCCTGCCATCCTCGGAGCATAAGAATGGAGGCTTATTTTTTTTATTTCCTTGTGTACATGTACCTTCTCACTCCGCGCTAAACGGAGCTAGGTTCCTCCACTCTTAAAATAATGTATTTCATAAAAAGAATTTTAGGCATCAGATGTGTTTGCAGGAGAAAGTAGTACAGCGTAGCAACTCTGCTGTAAAAATCACATTCCCAATTGCTGCAAAAGAACTGTTAGGTGAAGGCAAGCCCTTAACAGGTAAAAGCCAAGAACCATTTTCTTAAATGTAAAAAGGCTCTTTTATTAGTCAGTTAAAAAGAACAAGATAATCTACTTTTTAATTGTGATGTTTTGATAAGAAGGTCCAATCAGCAGTGATAATCCATAACAACTTTAGATTCATCTTGTAGGCAGCACAAATTCTGTACTTCACTACTTAATTGTGAATTTCTTTTTTTTTTTTTTAAACTCAACAAAAAGTGGCTTCCGTGTCAATTCCCCATTTTGATTATGCACTTACTTTTCTGCTGAGTTTCTGTTTCTGGGATAATCAAGGGGAGATCCTATTTCCCACAAACACAAATCTGAGTTTTCCTTCTGCACATGATATCCTGCAAATGTTTGTGAGCTGCTGGCTGATTTTCTAACCCTCTGTCTTGCATTTCTGAATCTTGTACTCACTAACAAAATTTACTGAATGTCTTGTCTTGCTGTGCTAACTCACTGCTGTGTTATCCCCTGTCTTGCTGTGCTAACTCACTGCTGTGTTATCCCAGGGTTACCTCTGTCTGCAAAACTTTGTTCCTGGTTTTTCCCACAGTCCATGTTATTATCTCACAGAAGGAAATGATCAAATTTACTTTGAAGATTTTGAGCTGACAAGTCCTCAGGTGTCCACGTCTTTTCTTTCTCTCTCTGTATTTCCTGACACTGAAGGTGAAAGCTAGGGCGAGAAAAAAAATCTCTGCTAGGATGTGATATTTTTAATTTTTAGCCATCTTAAAGTTTTGTGTCAGGAAGGCTTTTCCTATTAAACTAGACTTGATGATTAAGGGAGAAAAACTAAGGATGGTTCAGAAAAATATTAAGCTATCCTGGTCCATTATAAGTATATTCTAAAGGTGGGATCATCTCACCTGACTTAAGATGTTTTATTGCAGGATTCACTCTCTCTGGGTTCTCTTTTTAGTTATTGAGAGTAAGATGATTTAGACTTTTAGCAGGAAAAGGATTCCTAAAGTCATAAAAATAATGTGAAAACTGTGGACAGGAGGAGGAAAAATTGCCAAATAATCTTTTCCACTGCAGACATTGCAGTGTGGACTTCTGTTGTGGTTTAACCTCAGCCAGCAACTAAGCACCACACAGCCGCTCGCTCACTCCCCCGCAGTGGGATGGGGGAGGCCATCCTTTGATGGTGGGCAGCAGAGAATGCACATGCAAGACAGCCCTTTTAAGTATTCCCAATATTGAGAAAAGATATAATCACAGCATCAGTCAACAACAGGCATGAATCCAGACAAACCAGGCTTCTTCAACTCCTGTGATCATGGAACTATTTGTTTTATAGAGCAAAGTCTGTGATTCAGATGAACAGAAAATGAAATGCTGAAAATTAAACAACATGGCTTAAAATGTGCCTATTCAGTTCTGCTATCAGGTTTGGAATAGAACAGGATACAATTTTATGAATGCAACATTCCATTTAGCACTATTTTTTTTTCCTGAGTTTTTCCTGTCTTCCATCATATTTTCTACGTAGCCCAAATTGCAAGCGGAGAGTTCTGTACGAGCCACTGTGGTCCTGACATACTGTTATGATCAGTACCTAACTGTCACAAAGTAGAAATTTAGCCCATCTGTCCTGGAATGTAGTGATACAGAACTGGGGCATATACTGTTTGTGTGTTTTGTTTTTTTTTCCCTTAAAGTGTAATTTCTCATATTGTTCATATCAAAATAATTAGGACCTTGGAGAACTCTTTCATCTTAGGATTTGTAAAGCACTGGCTGAGGCAATTTCAGAAAAGTTCTCACTGATAATTTCTGAAAGGTATATGAAATACCAGAAGGCTAAAACCAGGCAAATACTGTGTGCATCTTTGAAGAGGTAGGAAAGGGAAAAGGAGAAGGGGTTTATAAACCAGGTACTTATCTTCAATTTCCTCAATAATTCTGGAAGGTAAGAGATCTCTCTACAGAAATAAATTGTAGATATCATACATCTTAGTTTCAGAAAGGCTTTTGGCACTGTTTCACCCAGCTTACTTACAAACAAGCTATTGAGATGTTCTTGAGAAAAATACTATAGCATGGGTGCAAAAGTGGTTCTACAAATATACAGAAAGAGTAGATTTCACTGGTTTTTTTTTTTTTTTTTCCAAAATGGAAATGTAAGGCATCTGGATCTTGTGTTATTAAAAACTTTTATTAACCACTTGACTTATTGCTGTTTCAGACTGCCTGAAACCAGGAGAGAATTAAATTATTTTGGAGGAAGGATTAGAATTCAGTAGGTCTTAACAGATTGGAGATATGATATGAAAATAATACAAAGCTCTTCAAGACAACACAAGGTATTGTAATTTAGCAGGAACAACCGACTACAGATATGGATCTGTAAAGTGATATGACTGCACTGTCATAGTACTGGAAAGTCTTTCACAGGAATGCTGTGTTCTCTTCTGGGCACTGAATGAACTTCAGGAAAGATACGGACCAACAGGAGATGGTTGGGACAACATGACATATAAAAATATTATTGAGACTGTGAATGCTTACTGGACTTAAGAGATATTTAATAGGGACACAATTACTGCCCAGAGTTACACAATTTTGTTGTAAAGAAGACCTTTACTACAGGTTCAAGGCAGATAAGACAAGAAGTAGTCTGTTTGTGTTGCAGCAAGAAAAATTCAGTTTACACATCTGGAAAAATATTTGAACCGTAAGCATAATGTAGTACTGGAATAAATCTCCTGGGAACATTGTAGATTCCCTGCCACTGGGTATCTTTAAGAAGAGAAAACATCTGAGAGCTGTCATCTTAGAACAGTTTTTGAGGTCCATTTTTGCACCATTTTTACAAAAGTCTGTAAATCTGGTGGATTGTGTTTTCTGTGGGAAGCATAACTTGAATATTTGCTGAGTATGTGTGAATTGCATGGCTTCATTACTGGCGGAACATAACTTTTGGCATTGGCCAATTTTCTCTCCATATTTACCCATAGAAAAGACAAGATAGCAATAGCTGCGGGCATGCTCTTTCTTCAAAAATGTTTAATCTTTTTTTTTAATCTATTGTTTTGATGAGTAATATTAAAAAAAAAAAAATTACAGAGTGGTTGTAAAATCCCATGTGATAGTTCCTAATTGGAATATGTTTCTTGGTCCAAGCCAATGATTTACATTAGCTGAATAACAAGCTGGGTTTTGAAAATGCTCATTTGTTGCGTACAAGGTAGCAGATGGCTGACTTGTTACCAGTCTATTCCTTCACTTTAAATTCCAGGGTCATTGCTTATATCCTGCTATCTTCCCTAATACAGTATTTTTTTATCATCTCCTTGTAGGTTGGAAATAACCTATGGCTTAGGATTATCTTCAGAGAAAGTAAAGGTTTCTGATACTTAGTATTTTTTTGACTTAAAGTTTTTACTGCTTCACTAGCACAGGGAGTAAATAAAATGAAATATGAAGAATGCAGGATGGAAGAAATACAGCTCAAAATTAATAAAATAAATGATACGTGGCACACATTTGATGGGATAAGAGGGGTCTATCTGTTAAAAGAGTTAAAGCACATTTTGTATATTAAAGCACATTTCTGATGTGTTCATTTGCTCACAGAGAAATCCTTATTAGCCCTTTGTACTGATCCTCATCATGGCTACAGACCTTTGTTCCAATATAGGATACTGCTGTTATCTGTTGCAACTGAGACTGTGAATAACAGACTGTTTTTCTGCCTATTTGAATTAAATATATGTTACAACAAGATGGCTGGGGTTTTTTATTAAGAAGAACTCTTATGTTTTTAGTATGTTTTCTTTTTTTATGGGTCCATAATGAAGAAAGATGTTGACCCACCCGTGGATGAAGACTCTCAGTCCTGGTTCTCTTCTATGCTTTTACATATCCTTTACATGTCTGTAAAGCTTTTGTAGAAGGTGATCAGGTTTCTTTCTTTTTTTTTTTTTGGGGGTAGCTATAGAAGATAGAGCTGCTCAGCACTTCACCACAGGCAATACAATGAAGTAATTAAGTAAGGCAGACAACCTGATTTTCATAATGAAATTGAACTGTGATTTGAAGTTTAATTTGAATCTTTAGAGCAGAAACAAGTAAATTTAATACTTATGTTTATTTATTTTTTATTTAACAATTTACATTAGGTTTCTGTGCATTTTTATTTATATTTCCTATATATATTTTGGTGACTCTTTGTCCTGGTTTCGGCAGGGATAGAGTTAATTTCCTTCCTAGTAACTGGTACAGTGCTGTGTTTTGGATTTAGGATGAGAACAATGTTGATAACACACCAATGTTTTAGTTGTTGCTAAGTAGTGCTTACACTAGTCAAGGGCTTTTCAGCTTCCCATGCTCTACCGACTGAGAAGGCTGGAGGTGCACAAGAAGCTGGGAGGGGGC
>NW_008795017.1:1177143-1200785 GCF_000699145.1 Aptenodytes forsteri
ATTCTCTCCCCCATCCCACCGGGGCGGGGGGGGAGTGAGCGAGCGGCTGCGTAGTGCTCAGTTGCCGACTGAGGTTAAACCACGACACGCTCTAGAACCTTTCATCTGTTAAGTGATTATTTGAACTTTTGACATTTGTAAAGGAGAAAGCTCTCAAGCTTTATTCTATACCTTTTGTCATATGTATTTTAATTGCTTTGCTTTTGATTATGCACCTTTAAAAATTGGTGTTTCCATCCTCAGTTGCATTTCCTAGGAAAGATTTAGCAGTCTAATGAAACAATAGTGAAGCAAAGAGAACATTTATAGGCCTGAAATACACCATTGCAAAAGCAGTAGTAACAAAAATTACTGCACTGGGACTTGTCAGAACAGCTGTCATGGGGCTGAGTTTGGAGGGGACAAGGTGGAAACCAGGTAGGCCAGTTTGCCTTCTTGAATCTGTTCCTGAAGTTCATATGCAGCTCCAGCTTCTCTTCTGGAGGTTATATGGGCGCGATGTTCTCCATCATAGCAGAAACTCCTTGAAACTGGATCAGGTTCTGCTAATTATACCTGGAACCAGAACCACATCCTCTCTTTAGCTTAGTAACCTCTTTGCCACAGATTGAAGATGTGTAAGTTGTAAAGTCAAATAGCAAAAAATTAGAAAATGAGCATATCTATTTGGCCATTTCCCAGTTTCAAGTCAGAAGCTCTGTGCATATACAGTGTGTTATTGACTCTAAAGATACACTTATGAGGCCTTTTTTCCCCACAGAATGCCTGCGTCACTCAATGAAAAGAACAGAAATGCAAAAGGAAAGAATTGAGATTGTGCAGGCTAATACAAATCTGACATTTGCTTTTTACTCACTTGAGAACCCAAACAATTGATTTTCATTAACATTAATTTTAGGTATGTAAACAAGCGTATACTCATAAGCAAAAAAGTAGCTGTGTACAGTAAGAAGTCTGTACAGGGGAACATATTAATGTACAAGGGATTTATGGGTTACCGTTGACAGCCATTGTAGACTTCTCTGTGACTTCTTGTGTAGGTGTTCCCCAAAGTGAAACACATTTTTCTTTCCTGCTTCTTTGCTTATTTATCCTATTCCCAGAAAAGAAAACTGCATAGTGCACCTGGGATACAGAAAGTCTTCACCGTATTTATGTCTTATATTTCTTTGCCTTTAGCTTGTACAGCTCTGGGGCTTGATTTTTTTTCTGTCTTATATACAGTGTAAAAGAACAGCATAAAGAAGCAAATTGGGGACTTTGTGTGAATCATAAGATAAATATTTATATGTCTAATAAACAATGTAGCTTTGGGTTCGACACATCTCACCCATAACTATGTGAAAGAATGAAATTGAACACAGTAAGCTACTGATGGAATAAGAGGGTCTGTTTAAAAAGCACAAGTTTAGAAAGGTATGAAATGTGCTTTTGGATGAGAGAGAGAATTCCACCTGATTTTTCACACATATTTTCTACATAGGTTACAAGTCCATTAGAGAATGAACTGAGACTTCAACCCTACTCACATAGGTAATCGGATGTTTTTAATAAAGATTTTTAGTTGCTATTGAGATGGCCTAGCTCTGAAACAGAGATTTCAGAGAGAAAGGGTTCATGTCCCATTAATCTCCTGATATACCAATCTTGTAGCACAATGGGACTTTCATTCAGTTTTTATAATAATTATTTTTTATGAGAGTAGTTGGTTAGTCTTGTTCTCTTTCTCTCTTTTTTTTTCTTTCTTCCCTGCTTTTTTCCTAGGCTTGGTTTGGAAAATATAATGAGGTACTGCAGGGAGAGTTATTAATCTATTTAAGAGGAAATTAATTTGACATGAGCTGCCTTTGTTTAGAAGAGCACAACTGCATTGTCCTGCATGCTGTGTGCTTTGTGCTTTGAAAATTTATTCTTTTGACAAGATTTAATTAAAGTCAATTCCACATACACTTGAATGTTTTACAATTTCATAACAAACAGTATCATTACTAGTGGCTGCAATTTTTGTCATGTAACTGCCTTTATGATGTTATAAGAAGGAGCCTATGACTTCCCATTATAAGCCAGAAGGAGGAGGAGGTAAAGATTTAATTATATGACAGAGAGAGAGAGGAAGCTTTATGTCTTGAAAATGCCATAGTGGTAACCTAACAAATTTGGACAAGAAGTACAAGAAAACCTATTCACAAACCATTTGAATGAATAGAAAATCAATACTTTCTTTGATGCTTTTATCTCTTTCAAAAGCAAAATACATTTTTTTTTTTAATGTGTCAGCTGTTAAAGATGCGTATCCTAAAATATCTGTGAACATTTACCCAGTGGTATTCCTAAATATCCAGTCTACTTTGGTTAGCACCACAAGAAGTACAAGAAAACCTATTCACAAACCATTTGAATGAATAGAAAATCAATACTTTCTTTGATGCTTTTATCTCTTTCAAAAGCAAAATACATTTTTTTTTTTAATGTGTCAGCTGTTAAAGATGCGTATCCTAAAATATCTGTGAACATTTACCCAGTGGTATTCCTAAATATCCAGTCTACTTTGGTTAGCACCACACCAGAATATGACTTCATAACAGAATTGAAAAAAAACTGTATCCACATTGTGGCGAAGTAAAAGGTTACTGATTAAATTCAGGGCTAAATGAATAATGGATATTAATGAATCTTTTCGACAGGGTAGCTTCAGCTATAACTTAACATCTCTAGAAGCTATTGTTCTCAAATGTTATTGTTGGGCCCCTTTTTTATGTTATTACCTGGGTCATCCTCCCAGCTGCTGCTGCTGCTCCCTGAGCCCCCAACACCGCTGTTGTGCCAACATCCAGCCTCCTCTGGAATGACATCCACTGCTCCCTGTTCCCTTGCAGAACTGACCTGGGCCTGAGCTCCAGCAAAGCTGGCACTGGCCTCAGTGCAGTACAATCCCCTTACAAATATTGCAGTCCAACTTCCAATATTTCCTTGTATTTTCCCACAGATGAGGTTGCTTTCTGCTCTCCCACCCAAACTTCTTCCACAACCTGTCGAGTCCAGGTTTGGAGAGGACCAACACTTTGCTCCAACCATTGCCTACATACGCTTCCTCTGCAACCCTGTTTCTAGCAGTTCCCCTAGTTCCTGCTGCCTCTTGCAGTTTTGCCCCAAAACTGTTTTCCTCTAACCAGTGAGCCTGGACTGCTTACACCAGAAAAGGAGAAGTAACCTTTCTGATGTCTTGCATCTCACTATGGCAGAGGGTGGATGGAGGAGCTGGTGATGAATCAAAGCTGCTTTTGTCCCTACTCACATCCTTGCCCGGGTGCCTGTTGACTGTAGGTAAATACTGGGCTCTTCCTGGGGCAGTCACAGGGTAGAGAACTTCCAGTGAATGGAGTGATCAAGTGAGAGAGAGATGACATAGAAAAGAGAAGAGGTGAGTGTTGGATGGAGTTTTCCTGGGGTTTCTCACAGTTTGGAGAAGAATCACCTCCCACTTTGAGAACTTTGAAATATTCTTATGGAAAGATGGTCTATCTAAATGACAGCTGTCATAGTTTAGGCAAATTAGAAGGACTGTTCACTCCCAGATCGGGGAGTGAATTTTTCAGGCATACTACATTTCTTTTTCTACATTTTAAAAAATACGAGATCTCAAGTTTGGCATTAGCATTTGAGATAATTATCTGTGTAATGAACACCCTAGGATGAACAAGGTGACTTATGACATGATGTCTACCAGCCTGCAGTGGTCTGGTGTGTAACCAGGAAGTCTATGCCAGAATGAAAGCATCACAGCGAGTTAAAATCTAGAAAGAAAATATTTTTTCATTTCAATTAGTGACTAAAAGCAGTGTTGTGGTTTAATCTCAGTCAGCAACCACGCAGCCGCTCGCTCACTCCCCTCCACCCGGTGGGATGGGGGAGAGAATTGGAAGAGCACAAGTGAGAAAAACTCGTGGGTTGAGATAAAAACAGTTTAATAATTGAAATAAAATGATAATAATAATAATAATATGATAATAATAATACACAAAGCAAGTGATGCACAGTACAATTGCTCACCACCCGCCGACCGATGCCCAGCCAGTCCCCGAAAAAAAAACCTTTGGCCAGTTTGGCTGTGCCCCCTCCCAGCTTCTTGTGCACCTCCAGCCTTCTCAGTCGGTAGAGCATGGGAAGCTGAAAAGTCCTGGGCTGGTGTAAGCATTACCTAGCAACAACTAAAACATCGGTGTGTTATCAACTTTGTTCTCACCCTAAATCCAGAACACAGCACTGTACCAGCTACTAGGAAAGGAAGGAAATCTATCCCTGCCGAAACTAGGACAACAACTTAAAATTTTATGGTTAGTGGAAGAGTCCCAATTTAAAGATAACTCAAATTTTTAAATGACTTCAATATTTATCAGGGTGAAATATTATTGGTTTTGTTAAGATATATGCATAGAATATAAGGTGTTTCTGGTCTGTTGATACTTGTTTGTAACAAGTAACTTCATATTAAGTGTATCTACAGAGATTACAAAAACATCAAGAATATTTTTGTGGATGTCACAGTCTAACATTCCATTTCACATTTCTAAATCCCAAAAGCACTTGAGAAAATAATAGGTGTTACTTTTCTTCCTTTTATACCTGCAGAAAATAAGCTGCAGTGAATACTACACAGATTTCACAAACTGTCAAGACAAGGCTGGGATGAGAATCCAGCTTTCCACTCCAGTGATCTATACCTTGGACTATGGCTCCTTATTTTCAAAGACATGTAGACTGTACAAATAGGATGAAATTTTATATTCCTTGCAACTTCAATATTTGTACTGAAACAACTGGAGGCAGAGGAAGAAGGGGGAAATGGAAGCTTGGAGTTGAACAAGAATTGCAGGGTAAAATCTATTGATTGTATTTTGAGGTTCTTTCCTGGTTTAAAGGCTAAAACCTGTAAAACATAACAGGTAGTTGTTAAAAAGAACAATTTGTAGCTATCCTATATAGTTTCAGATACAAATTTCTGCTCACGCAAAAGCCAAACCATAACTCATTTACTCAACATCAACTTAAATAAATTAATCAGGATGCAAAAACAGAAATAACAACAAAATGATACTTACTCTACAGCTGAAGGTATCCTTTCCCATTAGCATGATTATTGTCTTGAAGGACAATTTGCTGCGTCTGAGAAAAGCCTCACATGCCCTCATGTTCCTAGAAAAACAGAGGCACTTCAAAGAATGATGCATCAGTTTCTAAGAGACTATCTGAATTGAAAGTGTAATCAAAATATTTTTGAATTATAGTTTCATATCCTACATTGTCCATATTACTAAGCAAGAATTGCATATATAAAATTATTTTAAGAAGTTGTAATTACCCACAAATTGGGGTATTTGAAGAACTTGTACTATTGCTTGACACTGACAAACAAGAGACTAGATTTGTCAAAACCATGACTAATATTGTAAGAACACGGATCTTTAAACTTCACAGCAATGCAGCCAGAAGGAAAGCAAAGAATTGTAATATATTTGCAGACTAAAACATAAAGTTGAGCTGACTAATTTCCTTTGGTGAATGTGAGAATTACAAATCTCTGCCTTAAACTATACAAAGCTATCTGTCTTTGTTCTTTGCCCAGCATTTCTGATACTGCTCATACCTAATTATAATGTGTACTTCCCTTTAATCAGTGATGCATAATTTATTTTGTCATGCTCATAAATGTGCTTTTCAGGTGTGTTTATCGAAATACATACAAAACATCTTCTTATAAAACAAACTATTCAGTCTTTGATGACATAAATATATATAGAATTCAAGCAAAAATAGTTATAGCTTTGTTAATAGTATTTTCAATTTTTAATAGTGGGCCTCAAAAGCACGACAGAAAGATTTTAAATCCTTAAATTTAATATATGAAAAAAAAATCCATAAAAGTAACATAAAACTCAAGAGATTTCTGCCCTATGTGCATTTAGAGATGCAAATCTGATGACTTTAATGACAAAAAACATATATTTTTTCTAATTTTCCTTGATTGTATTGGAGGCCTCTCACACCAAAGTCAGAGTAGGAAGCAAACAATCTTATATAATAAATGGAAATATTGGTTAGGTACCAAACCCAGGGCATCATTAGAGGTTTTAGAGCCAAAAATAGTGTTGCTAAGAAAATTAATGCTAAACATTAATATAGTGAAATTAAAGCTATATTTTATATATTCTATTATTTTATTATAAATATAAAAGCTACAGCTATACCATTAAGCTGAACAAGGCCAGGACATTGGCCCAGCATTGACATGGGATTGCTCATACTGCACATAATCTTCAGTGCACTCCTTGGCATATTTTTGGGTTTTGCTGATTAGCACTAGCCCAAACAATGTCATTTTGGGGGTTAATATAAGTCAAGGACTATTCTTAAAAGATAGTATGGATGAAACCACCTTATTTTAGGAAGACGGGAGTTGAGCTGTATTGAATTAACTAAACTGCACTGCTTGGTCTCAGTATGAACAAACCGACCATCATACATTTTATTTACTAGTGCAGATATAGTTGAGGTCACTGCTCAGACCCCCAGACAACCACGAGCTCTTTCATGTACAAACCACACAAAAGAGACAATCACTGAATCGCAGAATGGTTGAGGTTGGAAAGGACCTCCGGACGTCATCTTGCCCAACCCCCCTGACCAAATGGTCACTTAAAGCCATTTGCCCAGAACCATGTCCAGATGGCTTTTGAATATATCCAAGGATGGAGACTCCACCACCCCCCGGGCAACCCGTCCCAGTCCTCGGTCACCCTCAGAGGGAAAAAGTGCTTCCTGATGTTCAGATGGACCCTCCTGTGTTTCGGTTTGTGCCCATTGCCTCTGGTCCTGTCACTGGGTACCACTGAGAAGACCCTGGCTCCATCTTCTTTGCATTCTTACTTCAGGTGTTTCTATACATTGATGAGCTCCCCTGAGCCTTCTCTTCTCCAGGCTGAACAAACAGTTGCAGCTCTGTCAGCCTTTCTTTATAGGAGAGGTGCTCCAGTCCCTTAATGACCTTAGCATCCTTCACTGGACTCTCTCTAGTGTGTCCGTGTCTCTCTTGTATTGGGGAGCCCATAGCTAGACACAGTATTCCAGGTCTGGCATCACCAGCGCTGAGTAGAGGGGAGTGTATGTTGTCTTTCTCACTGTGAGCTCCAGCCTCTACATAACAGTTTATATGCTCTCACAAAATCCTAATCTTCTAATCTTGAAATGTCTTTATCTGCCCCTCTATCCTGAAGAACTATAAGGTAGGTTTTGACATTTATCTAATTCAGGATTCAGCCAAAAGATTAGTTAGTATTTTCTGTGAGATAGTCTGCTACTTGCTGGTTCTGGGCTCTGCGACTGTCACAACTGTTTCATCAGTGCAACACTGACGTCTCAGGTGCTGCTGTGGCTAACTTTAAGGTTGCTTCTCTCAGCACTAATCCACAGCTGAATCAAACTGTTTGGTTTCCTGAACAACCGATGGGAAGAAAATTTATGTTTTAGACTGGGTTCCACAAAGTGACAGACTGAACAGGCAGCCTGCTGAGGATGAAGATGAATCCCAAATCTTGCTCTTTTTTGCATTCAAATGTCTTGGTCATTGCTTCTTTCCAGCTTCTTTCCAATCATAAACTGCTGCCTGGTGTCTTCTCTCTAAAAAAATATTTTGGAGAATCAGTCTATGCTAAAAAAGCCATTAAGAATATGTATTTTTGGAAGGGGTGATGATATTGTTCTGCTCAGATTTTAGTGTATGCAAGGAAATGGAAGACGTTCGTAGTCTTTCTGAAGAATCAGGAACAGCGTGACATGAGAAGCAGGGACATTAGCCACATGGGTATTGCCAGTCTCCTGCTGGACCTTGAGGTAGCCCATTTAAAGCAGGCTTGGCTCTGCACTGTCTTCATGGGAGCCATTTAAACGTTACGTATCTGTCTAAACTTGTCATCTGGATGCAACGGTTCTGTGCAGAGAAAAAAAATCACCTCTGGAGAGCAATCACCTCCTCATTGATGAGGAAACATAGATGACTGGTTTAATTTAGACCTTAATTAACAATCTTGCCAAGTTCTCTGTTTCCCACCGGGGAAAGCACCAGTTATATTAACAGTCTGATTTAGCCAAACACAGCACATATTTAGAGCAATCCTTATTCAGACTCCTAAGCACATGCTTAAATCACACAATATAATGAAATCTGTAGTTGTATATGAAGCTAAGTAAATGTTTAAAGATGCTTTTTAAGAGTGGCTCAGTCAGGAACGTTATGAGATTCAGCTCACTGCTTTTCTAGCCGTATATAGAAAAATGAGCTGAATACACATAAGATTTTGTCAGGAGTCTTGCTGTATTTCATCTAACTTTACCTGTTTAAGACATTACTTTATCTATCATTACACAACATGCTGGGTTTCCAGTTTTCAAGGGCAGATTTTTTTTTTAATTTTATTTTTTGTAGGCTGGTTTCTTTCTGCAAGCCATATAATCAGTAATAACTGTTAACTACCTATTCAAATTCATCTTCATACAAGTATTCAGACTTTAACAGTATGCTCCTTCATATCTGTTTTTTAAGGTGAAGTTGCTTCAAACTGTTTCAAATCAGAAACTCTTCTTTTTCTGACTGCTTTTTCATTGACCTATACTTTATCTGAAATGCAGTCATCTTGAACTTAGATGCTGGCAAAGAATAAGGTAACCTTGTTCCTCCTAATTCTGCCCTTTCTTCACATTAGATGCTGCCAGCAATTATTTTATATATAGTCATACTATTATCCTCACAACCCATCTTCCTGCTTGCTTCTCAAGCAAATCAATTTACTAATATATTTCTATAAATACCAATTCAGAATTACTTAGCTCAAGACTCTGCTCATAGGCCAAACTTATTTAATGGATCAATCCTTTAATTTTTTTTTTTATTATTATAATAATTCGGTCTCTTTTGGGGCCAGATGGTTTAAAGGAAACTACCATTTTTTTTGGCTGCCAGGAATATTTCTGCTGTCAGTAGAAACCTAATCAAGCGTAAGAAAGTACTATAATTATTTGGCTTAGATTTCAGCCAAATAAATGCTTTCTTGATTCCTGATCTCAGTCTGCCCTTCCCAGAAAATGCCAGAAATTCCAGTCTTTGATAATTTTGTCCAAAAAATTCTCTCACACTTAACAATGTTTCTAATTTTAGCAGTCTGAAACAGACTTCTTAAATTGAGCAACAGATAGAAAAATGTGGAAAACACGTGGGTTTTTTTGTTTATTTAAGAACATGCATGCATCACTTCAGTGTGTAAGTCTTCAACATTTGGAAACCTTCAGTTTTCATGATTTACAAAAATCTAAATGCGAAGATGATGTTATCACAGTAAGTCATTGCATTTCACAGGCAACAACAGTGTAATATCCTGAAAGACTAGCAGGTGTCTGAATAAAAAAGCAGGATGGTGGTAGTGGTAAGGACTGTTATCTATGTCTATGATAAATGCAGCAAGCTTAGCCCACGAAGGAGGCACAACTGGATCCTCTGGCAGACGTTTCCTAAAAGCAAGTTATTGCAGACAGTGGGAAATGAAACCAAGTTTACCTTTAATTTAACTTTCTGTGGCATTAGATTTGGTCAATATATGGATGTTCACATAAAAAGGATAGTTATTAATCTAAAAATAGCTCTCAAAACTAACTTTTACTTTTGCATCTTTAGTAGGCTATGGTAAGCAGGCAGAGGCCAGGAACGGTGCTAGTAAAGACACAGAATAGTTTCTTAAAATGGAGAAGAAAACTTTCTGGATTGTCCCCTGATTTACTATATTGCATTACAATGAACAGGCATAGGGAATGAGAAAATAAGCTTTCATGAGAGGAAAGTAAGAAAGAGTAGATCTTTTTGTTTACAAACACGTAGAGAGGGTCATGCCTCTGTATGGTCTCCTTTCCATTGGAAAAAGGATAAAGGACAACACAGTATCTAATTTATCTGACAAAGCTAAGAAAAAATTTATTTTAAGTTGAGAAAGAGCAGCCAGGGAGAAGGAGAAACAGAAGATAATTAAGATATGAAGATGCAAAACAGAGTTTCCACAGTTTTACCATTTTTGTTATTTGTCAAATGATAACAGCCCACTTCCAGAGCAGCCTGGTCTGCACCTGCTAGTTAGCAAGGTTGTACTGAAGGCATCAGGAGAGAAAGGTATGTGCTACCACACTAAACCCCAAATGCAGTCACCCCTCTGGAATGGCAGCTGGAGGCGAGGCCGGGTAACATATACCTCTTAAAATGAAAACTGATGAACATGCTGAGACAACTCAATCTTGCCCAGGGACTGACATACACAGAATATTTAAGTTCCTTTTATACTCACTGAGCTGGTAACTTTCCCTCACCATGTTACTGGTGTTTGGGTGTCTTTTACCATATGCCAAATCACTTTGGAAAGAGAACATAGACAGGAATACAAAGCAGTTATTTATTTGCTGACATGGGCAACACGTAGCTGGGACTTGTGGTGTACCAGACTGAGCAGGAGTATGCTCCCTGCCCAAAGCACCTAGTAGGTCTTAGCTGGTTGGGCAGTTGTCAGCCAGGTGGGGAGAGGTGGGTCTGCTTTGCTCCTTGGAACAGGCTGGTCAATGCTGCTGGGTTGTCTTCCTCTTTTATCCTTTTTTTATTCCGCCAGGAATTTATCCCTCTTCACATCAGTATTTTTCTACTTGGATTCTAAAACAGCTTTTACCATCTCAGCAATTACCCTCCATGTTTTCACTTATCCTGTCTTGCAGAGTTGCAGAGTTGCATTTCACATACTTTCTCACACCTTTGCAACATTTTTTTCTTAGTAAGGCTGATCCAATGCCACGCAGCTGTACTGCACATGTGTCATCTCATGGCAGCTCACCCCCTGGGCAGAGAGCCACCAGCTCATTCTCCAGTATATACCCACTTGCTGATCAGCTAAGTGCTCTTTAGGCACCACTGACTGTATTGACTAGATATTCTTCAACTCTAATGGGTGCTTAGGTACTTTGGCCATATATAAATCCCCCAGCTATATATCCTGACCTTGAATAGAATCTCAGTTTGTCTATTCAGTCGTCTTCTATCCAGTTCTTAACTGCAGCCCAGTCCCAGAGATCTGATTATAGTCACACATATGCTGTTTCTTTCTGGTGCTCTTTGGTACAATGCTAAGATTATTTATGTAGACTCCATTGTCACCAGAATGCCAGCATTACAAAGATGGTCATTGTGCACCACTCTTGTCTTCATTAATTATGGTGTTTTATTGTTGGTGACTTTCCTATTAAGGGCTTTCTAGGAAAATGCTAATAAGTTTCCTCTATTGAAAAATGTGGATAACTTTTTCTTTGGCTAGAATAAGTCCATTTTCCTTTCCAGTTTACAGTTAGTTTCTTGTACCTTTTCAGTTTCCTTCCAGATGTTTCCAGCTGTTTTTACCAAGGTATTCTGAACATAATATTTTTACCTACTCAGACACTGTAATTTGCGGTTTCTATACCTCCCTAATGGAACAAGTTGATATATTTTACCTTTTTAATATGTTTAATTTTTATATTTATTTTTAATTTAATGCTATAGTGATCAGAGGAGGTCCCTGATGACTCAAGAGGATGTTTGGGAATGGCCAGCATATCTTCACCATGGGCAAATTTGCCTGACTAATGTAATTGATTTCTGATGAAGTACTTTTGATGTGGTCTCCCATGGCATCTTTACAGTCAAATTTGTGAGATATAGTTTGGGTGTATGGACTGTAAGGTGGGCAGAAGACTGACTGGTGAGTACAGGAGAGGACCTCGAGAATGAAACATCAGGTGCTAAGTACTCAGTCCCCACTTTGGGGACTTCAGTTTTGATGAGCTCTCATCTGATGCAGGGACTGTATGCCTCTTAATGACAGGAGCAGAGTCAGCATTCCTGAAATGCATCTTCCAGTTTTGTTTCATCTGAGAAGACTGAACTTTGCCTGAACTATTAGTGGGGACAATTTGGAGATTAGCTCGAAAAAGCTCACTCTTGATCTGAGCTAAAAATATGTACAGTTGTGTCACGCTAGGCAGAAACTGGAGAATTTTTCCACTAAGAAGGATTTTTTCTGAAGACACCAAGTCTTCATAGTTGCATATGCCATCAGTCTGGTTCAAAAAAGCATATAACAATTCTAGTCTTGTTTCTCATCCATTGGTTCTTTCTCCCCAGAGTTTTGGGTTTTTTTTGTTTGTTTGTTTGTTTATTTCAGGTTTCTTTAACCTGGAGTTTTTGTGGCTGTAAGGTTTTGGTTTTGTTCTTGGTTCGTTTTCCAAAGATATCCCAAAAATTGTTTAGCTACTAGGAGTCACATCACAAGCAACTGGTTACATGGATTGAATGCTACTCTGCAGCTTCCCTGGGGACATATTGCAGGACTGATACATTAGAAAAAATAGCAAGAATCATTTAACATTGCAGCTCAGGACACAGGCATCTGTAAACCTCTTCGGTTTCTCACGAGACCTCTGAGAAAACAAAACATTGGGAGCCACTGAGTAGAAGTAAGGTAGAAAGAATATTTATTGAATAGCACAGGTTGTATTTGGTCAGTTAGAAAACTAATGCATGTGGCACTTAACTTTAAAGCACTTTGAAACAGTGTGATATGCTGATGGATAGCTATCCAGTTCCTCCATAAAAAGATACTTGCTAGGGAAAAAAAGAGCTAGGAACGTTATAGTTATCATTTTTATTTTGTGAAACACTTGTCCCTTTCTTTACACCAAACAGCATATTTCTCTTAGAAATGCTCTGATGTGTTATTCCATACTTTGCTGATCAGCTGTTCCTATATTAGAAGTGTGCTTCAGTACTTTAAATGTCTTCTGGGGAGAGGTGGTGAGAAGGGGAAGATGAGGGAGGGGACATAAGCTTTCCTGGAAAAATAAAAAATGCTAAAGAAGATTATCTTTATTTCAAATAGTATTTGTGAAGTAAGGTTAGACATTATCTGTAAATCTTTTCCCTGAATCTGAAAAGAAGTAGCATCTGCTTTTACTCATCTTAGGGAAGATAAAGGAAATCCTGTATAGACAATCTAAGATATCATTAACTGTGCAAAGATTCACTAATTGTGTTTTTTCTTAAAATTTGTCCATTAATTTATGTGCAAAAGCCCTTCCTCAAATGAAGGACAAGCAATGAACCTTACCATTGTTCAGCAGGTGAACATTTTATCAGTACTTAAAATTTGAGAGGAAAGACAGAGGACAAGCTGCAGTTTTCAAGCAAGTATTAAATATGGCATTGGTGCTAATACAGAATCTTGTTCTCCCCTCCTCTCACTGTTAATATTTGACTAGGTATTCCTGATACTTTCTTTCAGTCCTGGAAACAATTCGTTACACACAAGAATTCTTAACCTATTCATTTTCTTTAACAATGAGGAATATTGCCAATAATTAACCAAAAGTTCAAAGATGTAATAAATGAAAGTTCAAGCAATTCCCCCTGTATCTTTTTTGATACCTATAAAAATCATGATTTATCAAAGAAGCAGGATTTTTCAATTTAAAAGCCAGGCTGGTTGTTCCTGTTACACTGTGCTCATTTAGAAATCTTTCTACTTTTAATGATTATTTTAATCAGTGCTCCTGATGTTCAGTAAGATGATGTAATTCACAGATCAGCTATGTTTCCTCACTTTTAAAACTTGGTCTCTTTAAGTTAAAACACTGGCTCTAGTTTTGATAGCTATAAGCTATCATGACCTTCACAAGCACTTTTTGGAGTTATAGCTCTACTGCCTTTAAACTTTGAAAATTAGAGGATTTTTAGCTTGTTACCACTTTTGGATTTACACAAAAGCTACAACAGTAGATTCCTGCTTGGATCTGAAACTCTCTCATTTAAGGGATGACAATTCTTTTTCATGAAAATGAGGTATTCTGAGAAAATGTTATTAGGTTTACTGTTGTAATCAGCACTGATGATGATAGGAATTATTTTATTTTATTTTTATATAAATACACACACATTTATAAATTTACATCTGCAGGATATTGTCTGGTGGGACCTTTAAAAGATTAAAATATTGAATGAGTTACATATCTCTTCTCCTTACTGGCCAATTACCTCTCTTGATCACTGAGAGGAACTTCACCAAAAAGTGAATGGAGGAATTCTTTTTATGACACAAACTGGGTAGCGCTGTGTAGGCAAAGTGGAATGTGAAAATAAAAGAAGTATAGGAATTTCTTTCTTGCAAATGAAATATGAAAGCACAAAAACTTGCTCAATATCACAGGAAATGCTTTCTGGATATCTGAGAACAGAATCTTTCAGTCTGGTTCCTTGCCTACAAGACTATCAATGCCTGCACTTTCGAGGCTGTACTGTATGTTTCTTTGATAACCATTATAAGACAATGATAATGTCTTATTGGAAAATAAAGTACTGGGTGTCAGATTTTCTCACAAATAAAACAATAGAATGGAAATTATCAGGATGAAATATTTAGATTTGTATTTTTCTTAGATTGTAAAATACTGTACCTTGAAGTTTATTGATTTATGTTCCATTATGTAACATTAAGAGAGTTTGTAGTTATGGAAAAAACATATTTTTTTTATATTAAGTTAATTTTATGAGGGTTTCATTCCCAATTGAACACATGTAAAATAAGATTATTTTTCATAAAAATGTAATATGAAAAAAACCAGCACAGAATAAGACTAACCAGCTTAATTGCCTGAGAATTTTATGAACAGAGATATATAGCTATTCTTTTGAGCAACTAATCATAAATGTTAAGCAGTTAATTCAGCTGCAGCCTACAATTGTGGGAAGCAGGAGTTTGATAATGCCATAACTAGAAGAAAAGAAACAACAGCAGGAAACACTAATTAAGCAATCTCCTCTCAAATGTCCTCTTGAGAAGTTATTTAAAATAGAGACAAATTGTTTCCTGTATGACAAAACAATAGATTTTAAAAAAAGAAAAGGACAAAAAAGAATGGATATGTGAAATACAAGACAAAGAAAAACAGTCGTCTTTTGGCACCATCTGTTACACAAAGTATCTCCATTCTCACTAGAGAATGTAGGGATCTAGGCATGCTGCCTTAACAATTGTTTGGAGCACCACCCAGCACTTACTGAAAATGGTGATCCAACACTGTCCAATACCATCCGGTACTGCCATTCTCTGAGTTATTGAAACGGTAGTGGTCTCGGCTGGGATATGCTTTGTGGGAATTCTGGCTTTGAGTCACTATAAGCAGCACCATCTCCTAAACAGAAGTGTAATCATCACTATTGAAGGAATGGCTTTCTAATCCAGTGGTGTGGCAATGGTGACAGACGAAAAACCTCAGCTACTGTATTTCCTGTTTATTTTATTTTTTTCTTCCCTGGTTACCCTTACATTCATGCTCCTCAGCCATTGTTATTGTGCTTTCTCAGCACAGTGGAGGTGAGACTGTGATTCAGGTGACTGATTCTACCTATTCTGTATCATAGGGATATCTTCAAATTATGCAGCGAGGCCATTACTCTCCCATTACAATGTGTCATTTTTTTCTTCATATATTCTGCATCATTAATTGAACCACTATTCTGTAAAAGTCTTTGGAATAGGTCTTCTGTGAGGTTTAGACATACATTCTCTCAACAGCCTTCACTATGCTCAATTCATTTAAAAAAAAAAAATCCCTTTTCCCTCAGTCCTGATGTAGTTAATATGATTGGAAGTTGGAGCTGTGTCCCACTGATGATAGTCAAGTTGGAAGAAAGTCCACTTTACTGCACCTGTTGGGTACTACAGTGGCTGGGTTAACAGAAATAAGATCACATAAACATTTGGTTTTCTCTCTTAAAATCAGGGAATCTGATTCCCAAAGTAAATAAGGTATATGTTGTGTTGGATACATTTTAGTATGTATTAACTTTAATCACCATAAACTTCAGGGGTACTACTCTGCTCAAAATTAAACATGGATTCAGAAACATTCTTGAACTTAAGTTCAAATCTTTGATCTTGTCAATATATTCCTGTAGAGATAAATGGATTTTGATTGAGATACTGAAATAGGATCGACAATAGCTTGTCTCTCTTAAAAAAAAAAAAACACAAACCCACCAAAACCACAGTTCATTATCGCAGAACTAGATTTCTGTCCCTTAACCATTATTTCTTTGTTTTATCCAATCAATGTCTCATTTCAAAAGCATAAAAAGATGTGGTAGCTGGAACTCCAGTCCAAATGTCTTGCCCTAGTCTGTTGTTGAATAACCTAATCACTAAATTTAAAAGATTACGCTGATACAATAGTTCATGTGTTATTGGCATCCTGGTACTACTTAAATAGGATCAGGAAAGGCACTTCTGTTCAGAGTACTCTCTAGCTCACTGGTATAAACCCACTTTCCCCTGGGAAATAGGGGACATAGATTTGAATTCCCTCGTGCTGATGAATGGATTACCCACAAAAATAGGTACCTCTGTATATTGTTTCTGAATGGTAATGGCAAGGTGCTGTGCTTCTTGATGGATTTAGTTGTGTTTGTGTGATTTAGTATGCTCCCAGTATGCTTGCCAGGCTAAGGCTCTCTGCATTGTCTCTGGGTTACAATTGAGTTTAGAAGAGAGGGGTGTCTGTAAAATGTTTGCCTGAAAATTATTAGAACATTAGAGAGAATAGCAATTTTAAAGTCTCCCTCCTGTATTTTAATAGGTGCAGCAAATGGGCTTTTTTTCCCTATCTTATTCTTATGTTTCTGTTTCTCATCCATTTCTTTTTCATCTTGACTGAAACCACAGGAAGGGTTGTAGTTCTAGCAGTGAACCATAGCTCCCAAGCTCAATGATCTGAGAGATTTCTTAAAAAAAAGAAACTTATTAAAATGAATCCAGACATCTTTCTATGTTGAAAAGATGGGGGGTAGCAGGGTGAAGAAAGGGAGAAGAAAAGTGCTTTATATGGGACTGAAGAAAACTTGCATCAAATATGGGTGACTTGGCAAATTTGGATTAAGTGTTACTGCCAAGCATTGTGACTGTAAAGCTATTTTAGGGATTTCTGCATTTTCTACAGTAAGCAGTATGACAAATAAATGTATAAAGGAATTCATTCTGGGTGTTCCAACATTCTGTCAATGATGGTAAATAAAGAACCACTCTGTATAAGACTGACAATCTTATACATTTACTGGGGACTGATTTAATAGTCTATAATTAAGTGTAAAATTGGAAAAGAGAAAAATGTAATGATGAGCAAAATTTCATAGCTAGGTTTCTGAGTTGCCAAATGCTTCAGAAGGCTGCAATTTCACAGCAGGATTGGTTCCAGAAGTGGAAATTGGACATAAATATTTCCAGAGTGGAAATGTAAATTTAAAAAAAAAAAAGAAGAAACATATTTTGTCCTAATACATTCTCTATTAATAATTATAAACTAATCACAGAGCTATGGTTTAGAAAATAAATTATTAAAAAAATCTTTAATGAATTAACTTCAGTTGTAAATCTGTGTCTAAGAATATTTCAAACAATTGGTCAATTTTGGTGCATTATTTCATGATAATTGCGCATGAAATGCTCTGGTTGCCTGCTGAACAAGAAACATTATGGCTATTACAGATCAGTTTTTTTCAAGTATTGTATAAATATTCTAGCACCCTAACACATCTATTGTCACTGACTAATAGTGCATTAACTTATTCTTTTTTTTGTTATTGTTTTTTACCAATGGTCTGTATTTTCCATTAGGGATCTTGTTATCATTAGATCCTATTTATCAAAGAAAGCTATAGGACAGAATGACTCTTCTTTTGTTCCCAAACTAGCTGTACCTAGGGGATATAATGGATACTATGGCAGCAAAAGAAAATCGCTATTCTACACTCATACAATTGGCTTGGAGACATATTTAAGTCTTTGGAATGCCTTTGGAATGCCTTTGGAATAGTATCAGCCCAGCACTATAAGTGTTTACATTAACGTATTTTTGTTATAAGATGTAAGCACAGTGGAGCCTTTAAGACAGGTAATGAAATTAATAGTGATTCTGAAGATACACAAATAAAGCAATCTGCTAGAGCCAGTGATGGACTCGATATGAAAACAAGCGCTCTTTCTGAAGAGAATTTGCGTCGATACCAGGTGTATGAATGTTTCATGTATTTGAAACTCCTGTCAAACAAAAGGGCTCTGACACAGAAAAGTGCTGATTATAGGAGGTAGTGATTGACCCAACTCTGTTACTATTTCTGTTTGATTAAAAGTCTGTTATTGATGGGACAGAACGATGGCCTCGCTTCACTGTTGGGCTGAATACCAGCTAGTTTTAGGAGGCAATCTTATTAACTAGTAGTTAAGTGCCACCTGCATGTCTGAGGTTGGAAGCATGCAAGAATGAAAACAGGCAAAGAGAGCAATTTGAGCATGCCAATGCATCATGAAAAGGAAGTCCGGAAAAGATAAAGAGTAGCAAAAGGTGAGCAAATTTATAAATTAAATTGTTAAACAAACTTCTTCAAAGTTTTAGAAAAAATACTTTATATTTAAATGGGAATACTTTATGCTTTTTTATGTAACACTTCAGGATTTTTTTTTTTTTTAAATAATTAAATGGATCAAAATGACACTATAAGGGTAAGGAAGAGCAAAAATGAAGAGAGAGTGAACCAAAACTAGAAGTTCAAATAAGGCTTTCATGGAGATCTTTATGAAAAGTCTGGATAATGCTGACAAAATTTTTCAGTGGAGGAGCTATTTTGGTAAATCCAAATAACAACAAAAATGGTTTTACAAAAGAACTAGGCCTTCAAATACTTTTATTGCAACTGCCTTGGCACAGGACTTGGTACTTCAGTGTTAGAAACTGTATACTTTCTTTATTTTTCTTCTGCTTATGTATTCTGTTTTTTGAGCGTGAGTCCTATATATTTATTTAGATTATAGTGTTTACATTATTTTAGTAGCTAAAGTATATAACTAGACTGGATGCTATTTCCAGCACTTTGCAAATATGAGTGGGAAGGACTGTTGAGAAAGGTGATGAAGGTAAGAGTATTATTGATAGCTACAGAAGCGATAGGAGAAAAGGTGGGGAGAATATTAGGGTGTCTCAAGGAGTCTACAGAAAGGTTTCCTTAAAGACTTTCCAGGAGATGAGACAAACTCCATGGGTTGGCCTCTTCTTTCCCACCACAGTATCTTGCACAGGCTCAGCCAACCACATGGGCACCACTTTGTACAGATTGGGACTGTACAATGAAGATGGACAATATCCTAAATTTTAACCACAAATGCTCATTTTACCATGGTCATTTTCTTTAAATCTGGCCTTAAAAATCCTTCCATTTTGAAACTTATGAGGAAACCTACAGATAAACTTTCTATATATAAGTAAGCCTTATAATATTTAAGAGAAGGTCAAACTAGCTGATGAACTACCTATGGCTCACAAAATGGCTGATGTGAAAACTCACTGCAAATGCTGCCTCATTTTTTTTTTGTTTTAACACTTAGATTTCATGCACAGGTGTCGTGTATAAATCTCTATCATTTGGGCATGTGCCCATATGTGTATCACAATGGACATTCATCTGATTGCACAGGGTAGTTCACTATACAGCACTCTGGTTATGGCTGTAATCTTGTTTTGGCTCATATCTTAGTGTGACGTGTGAAAGTGCCTGATTCGTAGGAAATACGTCCAAAATATTCCATATCCTAATACATCTGTGAAATGCTTTATTTATTCATAATTGTGCCTGTGTATATATATCTATACATATAGATAGACAGCTATATAGATCCCATTTAAGTAGAAGCTTCTCTGTTCAGATAGCTTCATTTACTTTCCTAAGTCTAGATCTAAAAGCTGCATGAAAAAAAAGTTTATTTAAAAATCTAGAGATTGTACTGTGGAAAAATTACTGTGTGCACAATAATGACTGTCTGTGTAGTTAGTCATAACAGCTTCTGTCTTACATTAGCTAATGTATATCTCTAAATTCAAAGTAGCAGCGGTTATTACAATTATTATAATTAATGTTTTGTTTTATAAGTACAATTGGGCATACCATTCACTTGTAACAGCATTGTGTTCAGCAAATATAAACTGAATTCTGCTTTAATATCTTATCTGAAAGGAGTCAATACCTCCTCTCTTTTAAACAGAGAAAAGAGAGCAGTTTTGGGGCTATGACATGAAGAGGAAGGATTCGATGCCAGGCACTGAATTAGATTACACAGTTGAACTAGTAGAACAAGCTCAAGATAAAAACTGGTTGCAGGTATTTGCAAAGTCTACAGGCAAACATCTGGCTATGTTTTTGTCCTTCAGGTATGATAGATTTTACTAAGAACAGCACCATCAAAAATACCATAAGAGCAAATTGGCCTGGGAGAAAATTAGAAGGTAAGAGAAAAACATCATTCTTTATTCATTTTACTTTGACTTTTTCTGCCACTAGTTTTGCTTGCAGTGAAATATTTCAGAAGTGAATTCTGCTTCATGCTTACCTTAAAAATGATTTTGTTCTGTGTAGTTTTTTAACATCTTCTGCTAAAAGGAAAATGTACTAGTACTTTCCAATAATTGTCGGTTAACATTCAATGTATTAGGGCTGTGGATAGTCATCCCATTTAAAAAAACAAAATTTATATCAGATAACAGATATATTTCTTACTTTCAAAAGGGAATGGGTGTAGACTAGACATTGTCAGTTATTGCAGACAGTTTAATGGAGATCATACTAGCATCCAAAATCCATTTTATCCCTCCCTTCAGTGCACTATGTAGTTCTGTTGTATTTACCTTCCATCTAAACCAAGATGACACTTGACATTAATTGAACTTCATGGTCAGGTAAAATATTTTAACCGTTTTTTCCAGGAATGAAAATCGGTAATACTAGGGCATCCATTTTAGCATGTACAAATAAAAATGTGTCCGTCTGCTACTTGCATTGTACTGGATACAGTAGGTAGGCAGAACATATGCAGCCTATAAACTGTTCAGGGAGAGTTTGTACAAACTGTAAATGTCCATTAGGTACCCATTTCTTTTGCAAGTAAGTTTTTATTTTACTTAAATATTTAAACTTTTTTTTTATTCATAATGATGAAGATATTTAAAGATGTGGGCATGTTCTTAAATTTGGTTGCATATCTGAATTACTTTCTGATTTTAAGTATAAGAGAGAGTAATATCAACATTCATTTAGGAGTCAGGCTCTCTGATCAGATTATGATGTGCTTTGTTTTTTATAGACTGCATTCACCTATGTCCAGGGTAGAAATCAAAATGTTTAATTTTCTTCATGTATGACGCCAAAGACGCTGTTACCACTATTGCTCTAGCATAGTAAATTAAAGACTGTGATATAATGTATGAACAGAATAAGTCTATGTTAACCTGCATAGAACTGCTCAGATATCTTGATTTCCTTTGCAGATTTCAGTGGGAAATATTTCTAGCAAGTACAGTCCTGTCTGCCTCCATTCACACAAAGCCTACCTGTCCCACCATAGTCCATCCAGCATGTCCATGCCTCAGGTCTCTCTCTCCTCTCCTATATACTCATGCTTCCAGCAAACCTCAACCAACCAATTCTAATGCCTCCCTGCTCTAATACAAGTCCATGTCACATCCAGATTTACCGTGTACTGTGTATTTTACACAGGCTGGACACTTGCTCTTTGCTCTGCCTATTACTTCTAAAACAGTTTTGCCCAGCTCGGCATTTCCTTAACTGACCATGGGGAAGTTTATAGCTGTGGGGTCTCCTTTGTAAGCCTGGTCCCATTTTATCATCCCATGCCTGTACTCTGCTACAATGCACTGTGTCCTGACTTTTCACCGTTACACCAATAGAGCTCCTATAGCTGTAGTGAAAGCCTGGTTCAGGGCACAAAACTCTGAACTGGGTAATGCACAAAACAGACAAAACATCTGAGACTGTAGTGCCTAAGTTCCAGGAAGCATCTACAGAGCACGTAGGCATCAAGGGCTGTTGTGGTTTAACCTGGCAGGCAGCTAAACACCACACAGCCGTTCGCTCACTCCCCGCTGCCCCCAGTGGGATGCGGGAGAGAATCAAAAAAAGGTAGAACTCATGGACTGAGATAAAGACAATTTAATAGGACAGAAAAGGAAGGGGAAAATACTAATAATGATAAAATAATATAGAAAGTGTGATGCACAATGCAATTGCTCACCACCTGCCGACCGATGCCCAGCCAGTTCCCAAGCAGCGGTCACCGCCCCCCAGCCAACTCCCCCCAGTTTATATACTGAGCATGACGTCCCATGGTATGGAATATCCCTTTGGCCAGTTGGGGTCAGCTGTCCTGGCTGTGCCCCCTCCCAGCTTCTTGTGCACCTCCAGCCTTCTCAGTCGGTAGAGCATGGGAAGCTGAGAAGTCCTTGACTAGTGTAAGCACTACTTAGCAACAACTAAAACATCGGTGTGTTATCAACATTATTCTCACCCTAAATCCAAACCAGCAATATACCAGCTACTCAGAAGAAAATTAACTCTATCCCAGCTGAAACCAGGACAAGGTCAAATTCAGACATCCCATTCTAGATCTAAGTGTAATAGCTGAAGAGGTTTTTGCCCTGGGACATTGCTTGCTGACTAGAGATAACTGTCCCCTTCCATCTGCTGATGGAAGGACTGTTTGAGCTCTCAAAATTTGCTACACTGTTTATGCTTAGCTGGCTGATGTGTGAAATGGAGCAGGCTGTACTTACACTGTCTTTTCCACCAGGATAGTAACCCACTAAAGTCATAACACATAGCTGGGGAAGAATACCATCTTTGATGCATGTTGTTGTTTGCAAGGTGAATGCTGCGTAATTTCTAAGAAAGTTTTACTTTGATCCAAAATTTGGGCAATTTTTTGTAGTTAAAAAGAAACATTTTGGACATCAGGTTCAATCCACTCACAAATTTTCTGTTCTCTAATTCACATTCAAGGTACTAACATATCTTTAAAAACTAGTAATTCTCCTTCATTCCCCAGTCTAATTGTTCTAAATGAAATGTAAAATAAATTAGTAAATACCTGCTTGAGGTAGACATCCAGAATGTAGGCTTTCACCCTCACTGATTGTCAGCAGTGATAGGAAAGGAGACCAGCAAGCGGAGACATCGATTTGCAATTGGAAGTGAGGGTTAAGCAGCTATAGTTTCAATAGCTTTGATAATCAGGTAGAGCTAGGACACTATTGGATATGCTTGTCCTCTAGAGATCTGTTTTAAATTAATTATTTTTTTTTTTTAATGCCTAGATTTAAACACAAAAGATGAAATAAGTAATTTCATCTAATGTCTGCTGTAAAGAGTAATGAGAGAAATGTAAAACCTGGAATGTTTAGGTTGATTATCAGGAAAACATTTTCTGACAGTGAAATATATTATGCTTTGGGATTGTCATAGAATCATAGAATCATAGAATCATTGAGGTTGGAAAAGACCTCTAAGATCATCGAGTCCAACCATCAACCCAACACCACCATGCCCACTAAACCATGTCCCTAAGTGCCGCATCTACTCGTCTTTTAAATACTTCCAGGGATGGGGACTCAACCACTTCCCTGGGCAGCCTGGTCCAATGTTT
>NW_008795017.1:1200854-1229693 GCF_000699145.1 Aptenodytes forsteri
TCCCCTCAGCCTCCTTTTCTCCAGGCTAAACAACCCCAGTTCCCTCAGCCGCTCCTCAGAAGACTTGTTCTCCAGACCCTTCACCAGCCTCGTTGCCCTTCTCTGGACACGCTCCAGCACCTCAACGTCCTTCTTGTAGTGAGGGGCCCAAAACTGAACACAGGATTCGAGGTGCGGCCTCACCAGGGCCGAGTACAGGGGCACGATCACTTCCCTACTCCTGCTGGCCACACTATTTCTGATACAGGCCAGGATGCCATTGTCCCAGAAGGCAAATAGCTGAGGCCTAACTTCTTGGGTCATACTACCAAGTAGGTGGAGGTCAAGAAAATACATTCTGTGAAACATCCCTGTAAAGCACAAGTAAGGGGTGATGATCTGAGAATCCCGTTCATCTGTAAATGCTGTGATTCTGTGATCCACTTTTATTTAATTTAAAGAATGTTTGGTACTTCATGGATAAATTTCTGCATTGTCAAGGCAGGATAACATGAAAGAAAGAAAAAGAGCAGTGGCAAGAAAAAACTTCTCATGTTACTAATTAATCATGGTGTGAGTTTTCTTCCAATGGCACCTTCTTTCCAACCACTGACATATGGTGCTCATATAACCAGCTGATTTGCAGTATCACATCCATATATCTGCATGTCAGATAGGTGTTTTGATTTTGTAAACTGGTGGCCAGGATTCTGTGAGGGGGTGTTTAAGATAAAGGTCACCCAGAGGTACCACACAGGTTTAGGTGAGGGAAGGCAGAGGAAAGCAAGTGTTCATTTAATCCTCCTTTCTCCTATTCAGTCCGTTATTTGCACGTTTTAGGGGCAGATGTGCAATCTGGGAAGTTTTCCAAATTCATTTTTCAGAACATTAGGTGCTCTCAACATTAGGCGCACTAAGCAAATCCCTCTTTGTAACAATTTTGCCACCAGCATTGAAGATGAGCTGCTTTCAGGATGAAAATAGATGGCCGAGAACTTGGGCCAAACCAAGCAATTTGGGGATAAAATTACTTTAGAAAACTTTTTAGCTGGTTTTCACACACGCTCTCTGTTCTCCTTAGAGTTCTTCAAGCCTTTGAGCACTTACATAAAAAGTCTTCTTACATGGAGTGTTTCGGAAAAAAAAAAAAAAAGTAGTACATGACAAGAGGCTGAGAAATGTCTGCAGAATAATTCTATATATAGAACAATGAATCGCCTACCCCAAGCTATTGATTTGATCAAAGAGTTTTGAAATATCCAAACTTGTTGCTACTTAAAGCTTATTATTTTTCTATTTCATTGAGGTTCTTTCTGCAGTTTTTCATGCCCTAGAGAAGTGATATTTTTCCCTAATAAGGGGGACAGAATCTTGGAAGACTAAGAAGTAGTATTGAAATGGAATGCTGTCTTTCTTTCAGCAGCCTCAATTTTTGTTTTCCTTTCCTACTGCTTTAATGAGACTCCCTAGTGGAGTTTCGGATTCCTGCTGCAGAGTCCTTGAGTTTAGAGTGGACTCCCCTCTATCTGCAGTAGTTCAGATATGCTGGCATTCAATACAGTTCAACTGTTTTCCTGTGCTTTTAATGAATAGGTTGGAGAGGCTGGAACTGCATGTTGTCTGATTGTTCTGTTTTTTCTTATTTACTCTTACATATGTCTACAGGGGAGAAATATGTAAGACACTGGCTAGTTACACAGTTAACTTTTTATTGGCTTTCAGTTTTTATTTGAAAAGGATTTTAAAATGTAGGGCTCAGAACAAAGGTAAGAGAAGGAAAGATAGACTGATGAGCTTGCAGTTAAGGGTTAACCCTGCTCCTGAGTAGTTCAGAGTGTGAGCATGCCCAGGTGGAGGACAGATTGTATATGCTGTTGTCCTTTACGGGTTAGCAGATCATTGACTTACTTGATTCCTCCAGTACTGGTTGTACACATCTTTTGCTCTGAATACAATTGATCTTCATCCTTTTAACTAAAATGGGAAAGTTAACTTTAAAAACTGAACCATGAACCTCAGCAATTTCATAAAGGTAATGGATTCCCATGTTTCTGAAGGGGCATATGGAGACTCTAAATCATCATAATCATAAATCATCATCATCATAAATCACGTTTCCAATGATGGGGCATCCACAACTTCTCTGGGCAACCTGTTCCAGTGCCTCACAACCCTCATTGTACAATTTTTTTCCCTTATGTCCAATCTAAGTCTACCCTCTTTCAGTTTAAAATGGTTGCCCTTTGTCCCCTCACTACAGGTCCTGGTAAAAAAATCTTTCACCATTTTTCTTATAAGCTCCCTTTAAGTATTGAAAGGCTGCAATAAGGTGTCCCTGGAGCCTTCTCTTCTCCAGGCTGAACAACCCCAACTCTCTCAGCTTTTCCTCATAGGAGAGGTGTTCCATCCCTCTGATCATTTTCATGGCCCTCCTCTGGACCCACTCCAACAGGTCCATGTCTTTCTTGTACTGGGGACCCCAGAACTGAATGCAGTAGAGGGGTAGAATCACCTCCCTTGATCTGCTGGCCACGTTTCTTTTTATGCCGTGAAATGAGTAAGCATTTTACTAAAGTTACAGTCTTTTTTTGCTGTTGTTTCTGTGTAATGTCCAATGTAATGAATTGCTGTAGCATTTATGGTACAAGTTACAGCACCACATCAAGTGACAGTTAAATAAGAAAATGGCCTATAAACATCCCCACAGAAGGACAGGTGTTTCCATTAAACAGCCTTCTGTTTTTTGAGAACCTTACCAGTCTAGCAAAGAAACTAAGTGTCCTTATACCAGTAACCTCAGTAACGCCCAGAAGATGTTGATTTAATCATGTGCTTTCAAATTAAGCACATGAATAAACATTGCTTAAATTGGAGCTGTGTTCAGCAGAGGGAACAACAATATTATATTCAAATATTTCTCCATAATAAATTTTAGCCCGTATTGGCTTCTTAATACTGACCACTGTATAGCATAATTAAGAGAGGGTTCAACAGAGGTCTCAACAGTAATGAAAAAGGTTCCTTGTGTTTTATAAATGGATCACATTAATTACTTGTGCTCACAGCATCTCTAATAATTCCCAGAGCAGAAACAACATGTCCATTCTAATAACTCTAAGGGGGATTCTATGTTTACACCACTACATATACAAAAAAGCTATGTAGTCCTCTAAGGCTCTTTAGCTCTAACTAATTAAACAATGACTTTACTGCTTGTGTCAGAAAATGGCTGGTGCCTCATGGACATGAGCAGCTATGGAAAAGTCTTCTAACTATGCAACTGCCTTCGGGCATCGTGCCACTGAGCAAGAGAAAAGGGAAAGGGAAGTGGGGAACTGAGTCGGGGGGACTCCAGCCCAAAACTATAGAATGAATTCCCTCAGGAACCGAGGGTAGCCTCAAACCTCATTGCTTACTGCTTCCAGCAGTAAGAAATGTGGCACATTTCTTTGACCTTATCATATTTAATACAACAGTACAGGAATATGGACATAAGACGTTATCAAAAAAAGCAAACAAGAAACAAACCAAATGAAAATGTTATGCAGCCAATTTTTTTCTCCCGGGAAGATAGGATGAGCGGAAGTGAGCCATATATATCAGATGTTAGACACATTGCTTTCATGCAGTTGTAAAAGGCAGAGCTGAAACTGTTCTACTTTGCATAAAAAAA
Organism: Aptenodytes forsteri; assembly: GCF_000699145.1. NCBI lineage: Eukaryota > Metazoa > Chordata > Aves > Sphenisciformes > Spheniscidae > Aptenodytes > Aptenodytes forsteri. Next base: position 1,204,507 of record NW_008795017.1, read on the forward strand.
TGTAAGTGATAGACGTGGATGTACATGGTAATGTAGATTATCTGTGGCTCCTAGCACAGCTGAAACTAGTCTTCAGTGTATTTAATGTCACCACACTGTGTGCAGTTCACACATAGATATAGCACTACGGTCCAAAATGCTGTGCTTGCTTCTTATGTACTTCTCCATGAAGTTATCAGCCCCGATAGATACATATTTTTCCTATAATACTCAGAGAGAGAGGATGGGTCATGACAGATGCATGTTTTCAGTAGCCAGCTTTGAGGAGAGCTACCCTAGCCATCCAGAAGGGAACGACATGGGAAGAGTTTGGCGTGATGCTTAAATATTGGTCTAACTCAGAACAGTTAGTATTTTCTCTTCCTTTTTCTGGGTATCCAAAACATTAATCTGCTTGTAATGTTAATCAGATAATTCTCATTTGTTAAAAAAAAAAAAAAAAGAAAAAAAAAAGAAAAAGAACTACTACTTCACTACTTCAAAGTAGTCTAATATTCTAGTAGCTAAATGATTCAAATGTGGAAATGTAACTTCAAATTCCTTATTGAGAATAAAGGCTTAAATAATATCATTTACACTCTCAGGAGGTTATTCCTCTGACTACCAACCTATTTGACTGCAGCTGGCAACTTTGGGCAGGCTTCACTTCATTTAGCTTTAGACATTTAATATCTAGGCAAAAAATCTAAGCAAATTTTGTTATGTTCCTTCTGCTTAAAGGACCTGAAGAGTGACTTCAAGTGACTTGTTTCAAAGGCAGGCAAGACAGGAAGACAAATAAGCTTTTTTACTCAGAGTGATCAAACCCTGGCACAGGTTGCCCAGAGAGGCTGTAGAGTCTTCGTCCTTGGAGATATTCAAAACCCAACTGGAATGCTACTTTGCACTTGATTCTTTTCTAGAGTGTACTCACTTTAATTTTAGATTCCTAACATAGATGAGATGAATCTCAGCTGATATCAGCTGTACCTGAAAGCCAGACTGGCATGCTGAGAGGTAGCTAGAGGTGGAGGAAAATAGTTAGGTATATGGTGAATTGAAGAACACAGAACAAGTCTGTGTTAGACAGCAAATTAAACTAAAGTCTTCTGAGATCCAAGCTAGAGCACTCTGAACGCAGCTGCAGAACTACACTTCCCACGTGTATCATGTCAACACATGGCTTTCAGTTAGAAGCCTTAACGTGAATGTTATATACAGGAATAAAATATATGCACTTGTGAAGTGTCACAAGGCAAGACGTACAGCAAAATGACGCGCAGATCTTTCAGTACTGAAACACAATAATTACACACTCATGATCATGACAAATACATCACACTGAAATATTTTCTCTTGTTTCTTCCTTGCTATTCTGATTAGATAAGATTTAATAACTAATATACCTTTTCCATACCTGACAGTTCTTATTACTTTCTTCTACAAGGCAATTAATTCAGATAGAAATCAGAACAAAAATAAAAATTTGTTTTTTAAAAACAAAGGAGAAAAATAATGCTGTTAATTTTATATTATGTATCATGTTTATTTTTGCTGTAGCAAGGTATAATTTCTTCAAGAGTGAGCAGTAAAAATGATTACCAAAATTTGTGTTTACACTTTTAAGGATGTCCAAGAATAGATTTAGTAGAAATTCTCACATGATTATCTTTTTTAAGGAATTTCTTTCTTTAATGACATACAAAACATTGTTATTTTAATTTCTTGAATTATGTTAAGTGTAAATAAATTTGGGAAGTGGCTTTTGACCACATTTCTAGCTTAATGCAACTATAAAATATGATTTGAAAGAATCAGAGAAACCTATATGAGAATAGCATATTGCTCCCTCTGAACCATGAAAGAAAATAGCCTGAATGAGAACAGACATGTTGAGCGGATAAAGCTAGATATACTTTGGTATTGAAGCAGTCTGAAAAGGCCAGATAGTTTGTTTAGTTATTTCAAATCTCTGTTTAAAATTTAAATTAGTGTGGGAGAACATTTTTTTTTGTTCTTTTGTTTCAGTGGAAGCTTCCACTTTTACACAGAAAATCCAGTTTTCAGATTTTTTTGGGGGGTCTTAAAACCTGTTGTCAAGTGAAGCTGGCTAATAGCCCTAAAGGCTTCCCATTTTTGTTTTGAACATAAAAAATCTAACATACTTTTTTCATTTTTCTGCAAGGCTCATCTCCCATGAAGCTGATAAATAGTGCAGTTGGTTAGCGTCTCTGAAAAGCAGGACAGTTTTTCAGTGGTTGACTTTCTTTACAGAAAGGCTACAGAAACAGTTACAGCAGGCAACTGTCACGTGGAGTCTCACTTCTTTGGCTCGGCTCTTGATTCTGCCACTCCCTGCGTGGCTTGGGGCATCTCACTTGGCCCTTTCTGGGCCCTAAAATAGTTAGCCAGTCTCTCAAGAGATTGTGTGGCTTCCCTAATTAAGATGAAAGGAAATGAAGAATACTACAATGTTGCAGAGGTCTGTTGTCATCATAATAAAATAGACAAATATTGCTTCAGGTATTCTGTACTCCCTGCTCCTCTTTTTCTACGAAAGCCTGCACAAAGCACGCCAAACTGACGATCTGTTGCTGCATAGCTGGCCATGCGCGCCAAAAAATATCTTGTTAGCGACTGCATTCAGTGTATGATTGTTAACCTTTACTGAATCCCTTCACTACTGTTTGATATTTATGCTTTTATTTTTAATAGATAGTACAATTTTGCTACCTTTTATAGCAATAAACTCTACCCTTTCAGGCATGCTAACAAGTCCTAGAAAATTAAAGTGATTTTATTGCTTACAATCCTACAGTTCTCAGTACCCTGAGCAGCTAAAGAGGGTGAAAAGGAACTGAATGTATCTGTGCTGCTACTTTTGGAGCATCTTTCTAAAGGTTACAGATGATGTTTTTGGATTTCTACTAAGGATCCTTTAAATGGGAGAGAGATCCTTATTGGCTTCAAAAATTTCTGGCAGCTGCATTTGAACAGTATGTTCGAGATGTGAATTTTATTTATACGTCTCAGATAAATGCTAGTAGATGCACAGTCTTCTGTTAGTGAGAAGTTTGTTATTTTTAACCTCAGAAAAAGCTTGTGATTTTATTCATGTTTTGATTGGAGATGGTTATCTTTACAGCAGGTTTTTGGAGAGGTGTTACAGGAAAAATATGAAGAAAAAATTTATGGCTTTCATTCAGAGTTATAGGGTAGATCCTGATTAGCCACAAGGGCTCAGTGCCTGAGAGCAGTCCAGTGGATCCCCCTGGTATGCAAGGAATGAAGATAAATAGTGCTGCAGTTGAAAAGTACAGTACTGGTCCAGTTCTCACAGTTTTATTTCAAGAAGCAGATGAGATGAGTCACTGCTGTGAATAGAAATCATCAATATCACCACATGCACGCCCACATGTATAGGATTTAAACTGTCATTTAATTTGCTCACCATTAAGGCTCATGTACTTGCTCAGCAATGGTAAAAACTTCTGAGGGCTAGGGCAGAGGAATAAATTCCGTCTAGTACCATTTTGCCTGCTTTTTATTAACCTGTTCTTTCCATTCCATTTTATAATTTCAGAGAGCTTTAAAACATTAATTCACCTTAGGAAAGGAGATCCTGCATAGCACACATCAATTCACTTATTTAGGCTGTTTATGAAGATTTTGAATAGTTGTATCTCTCTTTCCTTTTAAACTTAACAAACCTGAATAAATTACGGGGAATCTATGTGACACAGTTCCAACATGCATGGATATAGAAATGCTGTACTAGGTTAAAAAAATATCCTTCCCTATGAAATTTGCTTCTGAAATGTTTTTAATAAGAGAACATGTACTATTATCCAAAAGGGTGTCTACTTGGAACATCTCTTTCTTTTAACAATAGAAAACTTGATTTATCACAACTACTTTTTTGTGGCACAGTGAAAGCTGGCATTGGATATCCAGTATCCTCTAATACTCCTTATTCCATCTGGCAACAAAGTGAGCCTAAGGAAAAAAAAAAAAGTAGTTATTTTTTCAGTCTTTGGTTATGCATTTTAGTGAATAACACAGTACACACTGGTCCTGGGATCCTCAATGATATAAGGAGTAATTCACTGCACAGAGATACTAGAGAAGATACTGAATCTTGAACTGATTATGGCATTTTTCTCCATGAAAAACAGGGCAAGTCCTGTTTCCTATCTATCAGCAGTTTATAAAGCCCCAATTCTTACATGAAGATGAAGAGCCACAAACTTCACACCAAACTGTGGTCTACTAAATGGAATGTGCTATTGTGATAGGACAAGTGATCTTCCTGCTTGTGCCTTTCCTAGGGCAAGCACCATTTTGAAGATCTTGCTGAGGGGTTGTACTGGGGTTAGCTTACACACAAGGTTTCCTTAGCAGTTTCCATTTTGTGGCACTTGTTATGTTTCTGATTGCTGAATGGCAGCTGAAGTAGAGCTCAGCTTCTGAATAAAGACAGTTTGATCTGGCTGATGTAGAGATCATGAGGTTAAAAAAATTGCTTGCAGTGGAAGATGAAGAATTTTCCAGTCACACAATGACAGGACGGTTGAGGTTGGAAGGGACTTCTGGAGATCATCTTGTCCAACCTTTTTGCTCAAGCAGGGCCACTTAAAGCCAGTTGCCCAGGACTGTGTCCAGGTGGCTTTTGAATATCTCCAAGGAGAGAGACTCCACAACCTCCCTGGGCAGTGCTCAGTCCTCTCCCAGTGAAAAAGTTTTTGCTGATGTTCAGATGGCACCTCCAGTGTTTCAGTTTGCGCCCAGTCCTATCTGTGTGCATTTGTCTAGTATCCATGTCAGGTTTTCTGAGCTGAGAAGAAAGCCTGACACTTGGTCCTTTCAGTTACACTTTTGGGAGGAGCGCTTTGATAGTCTTGTGCATTGGGGAACCTTCACTTTAAAATAACCTGATTGCTAGACTAAGACCAGTAGGAGTAAAAATAACCCTAAGGAGCTTAAAATAACATGATAGACCTCATAATATTATGTAGTGAAAAAATTGAAGCTTTCAAAATATGTGTACATTAAACTGATTAATCTTAATTGATCCCTCTCACATTTGTCCTCTGCAGTGCAACTCAGGGACTTCGGTCTACATAGACGTATCTACACTAAGAATCCCACATGTCAATAACAGTCCTGCTATTGATTCAAAAAGATCTGTAAAATCTAACCTCTGTATTGCTGCAGTTGCACTGTGGTCGGTACCTGAGCTAGCTAAATTAAAGACAGCTAGATGCAGCTAACCACTAGCATCAGTCCTTTGGATTCTATGGCAGACCTACCTTTAAAATATAAAGCTTTTACTTAGACACAGGGACTGAAAAGTGAAAACACAATTAATACAGAGCAGTAGCAGCCAGCACTGCTCCTACTACAACTGGTAGTAGGGTAGGAAAGGTTATGGATCATTATATTGTTCTGACTCCATTTGGTTAGGAAAAAGAGTTAAAAACGTGCAGTGCACTGTGATGTTAGAGTACTGCTCCAAAAGGCACAGGGCACATCTTGACAGCATGATGTTCATGCTTTGGTCAGGCTTAGCATTCGTTAAAGCCTCCATTTTAAGAGTTCTGTGTGGATTCGGTTTGTAAATGATGCTAATGAAGTCTGACTGCCTTAGGTTGACTTGTTTGTCCTGGTTAAAATATCTGCATACTTTTCCTGCGCTTGACTGATGTGTTTGACTGATGACAATGAATACAATTTGCACAGAGCAAGTTCATAGCCAGAGAGATTTTGGGATGGATAGGATAACTCCCTGTTAAGTTTAATGACAGCTACTCATGAATAAGACCAAAAGACTTTTAAAAAAGTATTTTCTTCTTTTTTTATTTCCCTCTCCCAATTCTTCAACTGGAAGATTTTCCTTTCAGGATAAAGTGTGCAGGGAAAAGGCACAAGTAACAAACACTTATCAAAGACATCAAAAGACTTTTAAATTAATTAAGAAGAAAGAATATATTAGAGAAATTTCCTCCCGGAGGTATAAAAGGAGCTGCAAGCCAAAGCATTATCCATGTTAAAAAAAGTAGTCATTCAAAAGATCTAAATTATTTATGTTTTTCAAAGTGCCTAGCCTTTTTAACACTTTTTAATGCCCAAAGGAGTACAAAAAAGAAAAATCCGTCAGAGGTAATTAGATATGGAGTGTCTGCCTCCAATTCAAGAGGTTATTGTTTCCCAGTTCCCTGGTGTCTGTGAGCATATTCTGAGGAAATACTGCTGTTGCTTGCTGGGTACACACATCCTCTCACCATTCATGCTTGGATCTTACCAGAGGGGACGATGGAGTAGGTGTCACCAGGTACAGCTATTCATTATTGTGGTTAGACAGGAAATTTGCCCCTTCCGATAAATAAGGAATATAATTGTCCTGTGACAAATGTACTGAAAAACCACAGTGCCTGTCAGAAAGTGAAGCGTGGTGGAGTATTTTTATGATGCTCAAGACTTACTTTCCTTACTCCCATAACAGCCTGTTTCTCCACGTATGAAGCTGGAGAATATCCTCTCCATGTGCTGTGCAAAGCCATTCCTCAATAACCTGGTGAAATTGGAAGGCAGCTTAATAGAACACAGAGAGCACCAGAAAAATGCACATTTTTTACAAATTTCAACAGGAATGGTGCCACAGTCAGCTGTCTGCAGGGTTCTTTAAATGCTGTAATTCTAATAAAAAAGCCCTTTTTACTATCTTATGGCTGCATTTACACAACCCCCCATAGGTTTTGTAAACTCCTTAAAAAAAAAAAAAAAAAAAACTTTGACAGCTATAGTGTTACAAAGTCTCCCCACCTGTAGCTCATCCTCAGAAAATTATAGCCTACACAGTCAAATGGTAGCAAGATTATAACATACTTTATTACTCTCTTGAGTAGTGTAACTTTACCGCAATATTCCACTGCCAGGCATCTTTCACACAAATCCACCTGAATAAAAGCTAGAGCATTTAGTGTCTCTTCTTCTTTTACATTATATTAATATTTATAGTAAAATAGAACTTTGCTTGCAAGAAATAATATAAACATAACAGAAAATAATGAGTGAAATCCTACCTTACTTAAAGCAACTTTTTTCATACACAGTCCAGGCTAAAAAAAAAAAAAGAGTGTTCAAGTGTTGTTGTTTAACTTCAGTCGGCAACTGAGTACCACACAGCCGCTCGCTCACTCAGGTGATATATAGACTCTCAGCCTATAGTAGTTCCTGTTGGTAATCTTGTATCAAAAAGTCCTCTAGCCAGTAGTAAAGGAATAGTTTCAGCACCGTAGAAACAGGTTTATTTTATGTGATCTGAACAAAATATTACTAGTTCAGGTTATTTTTAAATGCATGCAATTTTATTAGTCCTGGAGAACTGTTAAAACTCTTTTAAAAAAGACAAAACCAGATATATTTTTCAACTGCCACACCTTTGGTCTTCATTTTCAATGTGATGGAAAAAAGCCCATGATATTGACTTTGCCTCTGGTCTTAAAAAAAATCCTGTCACATAAAACTATAACCTTGAGGCTGAAGTAGTTTTATGCTAATAGATTATGCATAATATGAGTACAGACACTAATACAGCTTCTGCAGATTAGCAGTTGCACAGTCCAAACTTTTCATGAATACTTCCATAAATTAGATTTTAATTCCCTACTTTATGTATAACTGTTGCTAAATCACACAGAAACTCAATTTCCCTTTATTTGCATACCACAGTTCAATTAATTTTCTTAAAACAATAAATAATATTAAATTATTGAACAATAGCATCTTTATTAAAACTAGCTAAAATTTTACAGTTGGTTTAAATCATTACCAATCAATCTATTATCTTATTGTAACTTCCAATCTAACTGAAAATTGTCATAAATTATTTTAAAAAGAATTTAGTCGTGGTTTGATTTAATAATAACATAATGTAATGAAGCATTATGTTTCTAGATGCAGAACAATTTTCAGCTGATTGGGATGCTATAAGTATAACCTTTAATGTTTATTATCATGACTGATTGACAAGCCTCACATCATGTACAGTTCTACTCCTTTTAATAGTAGTCTCTAAAATTCTAGGAATGAAGAAAAGAGTGTGACTGTTGAAGAACTATAAAAAATACATTATTCAGAAAAAAAAAAGAGATGTAACTATTTAAATAAACACAGAATAAAGTAACCTAGAGAGTTTCAGCCAGGTGGCTGCAAGCATGAGGACAGCATAGCTATTTTACTTTTCTCTGGAACAAGGGAATATTTACTCTGTCACATCAGTTACAATAATTTACATCCATTAGCACGAGACACTTAAAAAAATCAGACACTGCTGTCCATAGAATAATGCCCTTAGGAACACTTTTTAGGGATTAATATCCCCAAACTTTATTGTTTGCATGTCATGGTGGGAGTGAAAGGTTCTGGATATAAATAAAAATAATGTTTTATCACAGATTAATCACAGCTACACTAATCAGGCCCTGGGAATAACAATTCAGGCTTCTGAGTGTTGTTGTTTAATATCTCATGAGAGTAAAATTTAAAAGACAACTTGAAACTTAGGAACATCCATTTTGAAGACTGCAGACCACTTGGAGTGAAACCAGAGAACAATATGAATATTCAGAGGTCTAGGAGACATGACCTGTTACAGCTGTGTCACCTAGAGAAGACAGGCATGGATGAGTAATGGTAATGGACTTCAAGTACAGAAAAGTTGGCTGCAGACAGAAAGAGGATGAAGTGGTCCTCATAATTACCAAGCATAGTACAAGAAGTAATGAGATCATATTTCAACAAGGGAGAATTAGTTTAAAGATTAAAAACCCTTTCTTGTTACACGAATAGGTAAGCAGTGGAACAGACTGCTGGGGCAGACTGTAGGGTCCCCATCACTGGAAGATGTTATGAACAACCTAGGAAAACATACGTTGCAATTTAGGTTACTACAGGTAATCTTCCAGGGGAGAAGGGAGGGAACTGATGTCATGCTGCCTGTTTTTCCTTGGTTCTGTGATGTAGTTCAGATATATATCAAGAGGCCAGATAACGTTCAGAGCATTATCATCTAGCAGACTGCACCAGGAACAGGAAAGCAGCATATCCTGCATGAAATGCCAATAGCAGTGTCCTCCACCCTTCCATCCTGCGTATAATTTACCATGAACAGGAAGATAGTAAAGACGACACCCGGATTCTTCAAATTGTCAAGGACTGTCTTAGAACACACCTCTATGTTGTGAAGCTATTTAAAGAGAGTAGTTTCTGGCAACAGTTGATGGCTGAAGAGGTTACACAGTAAAGGGTCTATATAGCAGAATCTTTTTTCCTCTGCAGTTGATACACATAACCAGCTTGTCACTTTTCTCATACAAGTGAGACAAACCATCTCCCAGACTGAAAAAAAAACCTCATATAAAACTTGTACCTATGGGGTTTCAGCAAAAGGGGGGGAAGGAGGAATATCTTGAGGATGTTTGTATTGAATTGATCAAGTTTGGCTTTGTTGACTTTTTACACTAAATTATAATCCATTTAATTTGGGTAACTTCATTTCTTTATTCAGCTAATCAACTTGACTGTAGGCACTGGGCACAACCCATTCAAAATAACAACTATAAGAAATGAACTGATTTCTAAATATGGAGCCTTATTCTCCATTAATTTGTGATAAAATCTTGCAGCCTACATCCACAGATAATCTCCTCAAACCCGCTCCTGCATGGAAAGACTTATGAGCCTGATAATATGATTTGAAAATCAGCTGTGTCAATTACCCAAGCTACATACACCTCTCAACAGATCCGGATGTGAACTTTTATGACTACTGGGTATCTCCAATGACAGCGAATGTATGTTGCCTTGTCTCCAGTCATCTATGAAATGGCTGTTGTTTTTTTAACCACCAGTTTAACGGTGACATTTGCTCTTCACTGCAAGTTAAGAAAAATATTTTGAGTCCTTTTGTTGTAACTTGATACAGATGAAGTTTTCAATACTATAATTAGTGATAATCGTGTGCCACCTTGTGTGGAGATAAACTAATACTGAGGTCCTCTTTTACAATACATTTATGAAAAGCAGCAGGTTCTATTGGATAGGGAAATAATATTATTATAAACCTCCACCATAACAGATAGGAAGTTCTTTGGAAAGAAAAATGACTGTAGTGGTAATCTGTGTGCAAGACAGTAGGGTGCTGATCGATACTATATCCAGCATACTCCACAATCAACGTACAGAAGTAAAAAAGAAGTAGGAAAGAGAAAAAGAGACCAAAAGGTTGGATTACAACCAAGCTATATTATATTGGCTGCAGAACAGAGAAATGAAGCAGCTATTAAAAAAAAAAAAACAAACAGTTGCTTCTCTCTTCTCTTCAGGTAAAACATGACTTTATAATTAATGTCTATAAATTGCATACAGAGTGATGCAAAGTGTACAAAAGTTTCTGAAGCCTGACCATTCCTGCATGCACAGGAGCACTGAAGTCTTTTAATATATGAGAAACACTCTATAGGTCTGACATAAACAAAAGAAAGAGGCTTGTAGTGGCCTGTTCAGAGTCTTGGTTAAAACCTACTTTTGGTGAAAAGGCTTTGGTGATTTGTCAAAAAAAGTGAAGCTTTCCATGGGAACACATCAGTTTCCTTGAAACTTTCTCCGTGGATCTGTAATTCTCAGTGGCAGCGTGAAGCCGGAGGAAAAGGAGCACGGCAGAGGAACAGGCAGCCTTGTCCTGACGGATCTGCTATGAGATTTACATTTCCAGCCTGGATCACAGAGATAAGGGAATTAGATGTATGCCTTCCAGCTTCCTCAACCGCTGAGCTATTTATCCACCTGGAAAGAGGATTTTTTTCTGTATTGTTTTGTTTTGCTTTTAAAAATATATGTTTGTCTTAGTTTTTGCCCCAGTTAGGCAGTGATAGAGGCTGAAGGTTTGCAAGTATTTGAATGCTTATTTGGATGCCTATTCAACATCATCCTTACAACCAGGCCTTTTTATCCCAGAATCATGTTTCTGGGATAAAATTAAAACAGAATCAGGGCATGATACCAGTTGCTAAAAGCATACGTATTCAAATATGCATGCATGCAGGCACACACTCTTGAGCAAATTGAATTGCTCTCCACAGTTTGAAACAGATGAATATATTCTTCTATTTTTTAAATTCTTTTCAGCATTTGTGGAGAAAGTTATAAAACAAGGCCTTTGGGAGAAGGATAATTACAGAGTTCAAAGCTAAATAAATAGATATTAACAACTCCTTTTTATTCTTAGGCTCAGTCTCTTTCTAGAGGCTGTATTTATGGGGCCCAAAGTATCTCTCTTTTCTTTAGTATGGTTTGTTTTGCATTTACTGCCTGAAGCAATCAGCAGCTATTGGACACTACTTACCATTTCTTGTGAATTCAGAAAACTGAAAAAAATTAACTCAAAGTTTGACTTTGTTTATCCTGGACTACCTAGTCTGAAGAAATGCATTGTTACAATACATGATCTCAACAAGACTTCAGAAATTATTAAAATGAGACTTTTATGGGAAAACTCAGGTCACCTAAATTGAGGTTTTACATACATAAATTTCAGTGATTCAGATAGCCTCTTCTCCAGTGGCAACACTTCTGAAGGCACCTGAAAAGAGAGAAAGAGCTAACATATTGTTGTGGATCCCAGGTTCCATCTGTGACTGAGCAGAGCCCAGGAGTGTTTATTGCGAAGTGCTGACTTTGCCAGGTAGCTGATAATGGATAGGATGTCTGAACACAGGTAAATACTGCAGTCAAAAGGTGAGTGAGTGGCAAAACCCAAATGAGCACCCAACATTTTGAATCTCAGGTGGAAGGAAGTGATTACTGTGAAGCGTTGAGTCAGACATGGCCTGGTGCCCACATACGGGGTGAATCTAGGATGCTCCTCAGTCGGTGTCCAGGCACGTTAATTTGCTTATTTCCATATACAAGTCAGAGGGAACATTAGGCCTTCAGGAGTTTTCAGAGACACCTAACTCCCTCCATTGACTATGCATGGGCCTCAAATCTGTATGATCTAATTTGTACTTTGAGTGACAGGTACCTCACTTTTAATCAGGTTTAGAAGAAAATTGGGAGACTTCAGAGAAATTTGAGTATTTCCCTTGCTTTCTTATTAGATATCAATAACTGGCTGATTTTCAAAAAAGATGAATATTGCACCACCATTCCCTTCCCCTCCCACTATAGTGGCATTATCTAAGTCTTTGGTGCTTTTAAATTTTGAGCCACTTATTGAAATGAACTCAATATGAACTTCAAGTCACCAGCTTTCTGAAGTCTTGGTTTGACTCAGCGTAACACATTTTTCCTTCAAGCCACTAAGTAAGTACAGTTTAAACAGTGCTTAAATGCCAATGATGAGATTGACACAATGGTCTGATCGTGCCAAATAGCAATTTTTGATAGAGATTTGTAAGTCCTTCACTATGACTTTGCTTCAGTAAAGAGGCAAGAGCTGGAAATTATAGTTACCTGAACACAGGGTAAAGAAAGCACCAGAGTCAGAAAAGCTTTTGCATACCTAAAGCAGGACTCAGGCATCTAAGTTCAACATGATGTTTCACCTGCAACCTTACCTTGAAAAAGGTTATTTTAGAAATTTACCTTTTTTACCCAACTCATTTCAACATATTCTTCTAAACATACCTAGAGCTGTGCAAAATTTTACGTCCCCCACCAGTTACAGCTTAGTTTCCTGTAGCTCTCTCCCGTTTGATTTCTCCTGTGCATAATTAGATAACTACTTTCACATTTCAGCCTTAGCCACAGGGAGGATGGAGAATGATAATTTGGATTTCTCTTTTTTTAGTCAGTTGCCCATTTTCAAGCAGTGGTTATCACTGAGGCCTCCAGGCATCTCTCAGGTTTGACTAAAATTAGCTAGTAGGTTCAAAAATTACTATGGTTTTCTAGGAAAAAAGCCTCATAGAGGAGAAGGCAGGCAGACAGGCAGACCACCACACCTGCAGATGGACATGGAAGCCACACAGTCCTTGTCAGCAGCCAGCTAGAGGAATGAGTTATAACCAAGGAAGTTCAATCTGATTTAATTGAATTAAACACATTAATGACAGGTTTGCAGTCTCTGTTCAGAAAAATGAAAGGCATAGCTATGGTTACAGTCATGGGGTGGTTTTGCTGCTGTATTTTTTGGTTTGCTTTTTTTTTTTGGCTTTGGAAATGAGCACTAAGAATTCCTAATTATCCAGTTAACCATTCAGTGCCATGAAATATATTATTAATGTGCCTGTGGGAAAAAAAAAATCTATGAAAGAAAGAAATTTGTATGATCATGCCATTTCTGTTCACATTAGTGTGTACATAGATACTGCAGGAGGAATTCTAATGAAAAAGATGGCCAACTTCTTTCAAAATTAAACAAGTGGGTCCTAGAAGTTGAATTTTGGTAGACGGACCATCTTAGGGTATGCACATAATGAAAAAGTCCTTCAGCAAATAGGCTTACAGTATGTTATTGATAAACATATGAACTATAATAACAGGTTACATGCTTTTGTTTCTATTTTATTATACTGTTAATGAAATGACAATAATCTTTTTGCACAGTTCTAGTTCAATTAAATAATTATTTTTGTTCTATTTCCTCCTTAACAAAGATTTGAACTAGAAAATAACCAAAACCAGTCCTAGCATTGATTTAGACCTTAGTTATCAGTCTCAAGATCTCAAAATGATCTCAAGAATGATAGTTCACTTTTCAATCATTCTCAGTAACAATTGGGTGGAATTAACATCCTTGAAAATTAAGTTGTTTTCCAAGGATCTCAACAGAAGTTATATACCCATTTTTGCATATCATACTTAAAAAAATATACAAAGTGAAAAGACTACAAAGGTAAAAATGACAAGAAGTTTAGAAAATGTGACTGCATGAGAAAGCAGTGAACTACTTGGACTTGCTTAGTCTAGGAAAGAGAAGAGAAAGATGTTATAAGTATCTTACATAAAAAGCTGTACTCCTTGTCTGTTGCAACAGAGCAATGAAGAAAGTTTAATTTGCTTCAGAGAAGACTCGGTCTGAATACTGTGAAAAGTTTTCTCATTACACAGGTAGTGAAACACTACAGCAGAGCAAGGAGACTATGCAATCCCTTCACTGGAAATTCTGACTACTAGGTGAACACTAGTCTGTCTAGGTGAAGAAATGATCTAACTATATTCAATCCTGCTTCAGTGTGGACAACTGGGGTACCTTATCTCCTGCAGTCCCTCCCAGGTCTTCATTTTTATACTCTTGTGTATGATTCTTTATTCACTATGACTTTTGCACTACATTTTCTTTGAACTTCAAAATATTATTTTACTCTTATTTCAAAAATAGTGTGTGTGAAAGGAGAGATTCTTTTCCTAGGAAAATTTTGGCTGTATAGAAATCTTCTTTACTTGATTCTCCATTGTTTAATTTGACAGTTAAATTGCAATGTTAACAGAACAAAACTGGTGATCAGAAAATTAACTTTACAGTTTTCAAACTGTTCTTCCATAGTTGCAGAATGAACAACAACAGACTTTTTTTTCTGCCCAGCTCCCTGGAGGTGCAAGAAAAATAGAGCACTGCAGAAAGAAGAAAAAAATCTTTACAAGTATTTCCAATCTTTCCCTGCTATACTGCTTCTCAAGAAGGCCGGCTGAGTTAGAATAGTCTTATGGTATGCTCAAAAGTGAGATTTGAGGAATAACCAACAATTAACATTTCCCACAAACCGTAAAAGAAAGTGGCAAAATGATCTCAAGAATGATAGTAGAGCCACAAGCCGTTGCTGAAAAGCAGGTGGCCTAACTTCTTAAGATTTGGCTTGAAATTTTTTTGGCCTGGAGCCATTTAAGGAGTTGAATCACACCAGCAGCCTCAAGTTATGACATGTGAGCCTGATGCAGCTTCCTGTGCACATTCTTGAGGCTAAACCTGAAATATGAACATTTTGGTGGTTGTACATGAACAATAAGGGGTAAATGAGGCTAATGGACTAGGGTGAATTTAAATGAAAAATGTACTCAATTGCAACACTTTTTATAATTTTAGAACATTGTGAAAGGGCTTTACTATGAAAGAAAAACAAATAACCACATGACTTGTAGAGTGTTGTTCTTGTTATTATTTTAAAAGGTCTTATATCACCCACCACTCTTTCTTAAGCTGTTTTCCTTATTTCACTATTCCCTTTCTTTGTATTTGAGTCCTCTGGTTTCAAATAGATTCTGCTGTCTTTTATGTGGGTGTAAATTTAAATTGCCACTGGAATCATTGTTTAAAAGCTTGATCTATTAAATTTTGTAAGGGGATCAGTTAGCTTGTGGGGAGTTGCTGCTGCACCCACAAATAGATGAGGTCTGTTACCTCTCCAAAGAAATTCAACATGTCATAGAATGAGGTTTTTGTACGTGCACAAAATCTGACCTATTAAGCTTTGAGTTTTGGGGTTTTCTTTAGACAAAAAATAGTGTGTGTATTTGACATATTATTAAAACCACAATTTAATTTTGATTTGTGCAGCTGGGACAGCTATGATAGGATGACCTTCAAGAAACTGATTTATCCTACGGGTAGCGAGTATATTTTATTTCTATTAAACTGAAACTATATCACAGATTATTACCTGCTGTGAAGTATTTCCTAGTGAGTGACTAGCTATGAGTTCTAGCCTCTGATTTCTATTCAGCAGCCCCAGTGGTTACAAGATAAATATTTTCAGACGGGAAGATCAGCAGACTTCAGATTTAAGCTCTAGAAATGATAACTTCTTTTCCTGTGTTTTCTCCTTTTTATACTTCTTAAATAAAATCTAGAAATGTTTTGGTAAAACTTTTGGGAGGGTCCTAATACAGCACAAATATGTAGCTAAAGCTGAAACAGGTATTGACATTTACTGCTTTTTGTTGTTGTTGTTTAGACTGATAAACTGTGCACTCACAACTTTGTTTACTCATTCCATTTATAGATGAAATAAAGTATGTGATAGAAAACTTTTATCTAGCCTCCTACATGAACAGAATTAAAAATAGTAAGTTTGAGTTGCTGAATCCCTATTCTTAGTGGTCTGTGTGCTATACAAAATCCTTTAGGTTTTCAGACTTTGTATCTCATCTGAAGGGCTTGTGATTAAGAAATAACATACCAGGTTGTTAACTGTTACATGCTTGATATGGAAATCATTGTGATCTTTGGTATTAAATGATGCCCTTTTATAGAAGCAATTTTCAGTATATAACAGCAGTGTAAAAGGAACCAGAACAAAAGCATATTTGCACTTCAGTGTATCTTTCTAAATAAAATACTTAAATAGTTGAATGCATTCATTATCCTCTATTTAAGTGCCATCCATCCTTAAGAGTTGATGTTGTGAATGTTTCATGTTTTCACTTGATCACCAATGATTTGGGTAATCATCTCACCAATCTTGACATCTAAAACATAGAATTAGTCTAACAGACCTGACACATTTGACACACCTTTCTAGTCTGTGGAAGGAGATGAATAGAGTCTCCATCTAGCACTGTGGAGGAATAGATACAGATCAAGTTTATAATTCTAGCATAAGTACTTAATGTATGTTGGATGAAATGACCCTTGGAAGTGTCTGTCTGTCCTAGATGATGACTTGAGAGAGGAGGGATAACTCCCAGCTTAGATAAATCTGACTTATGTGGCTAAATATTATTTTATATGTTCTTTATAAGTCTTTTGTCTCCTTCACACATTCCTAAATAGTTTTTGTATATAAACTCTTGGCAAAGTATTGACTCTTTAAGATTTGAAGTCGATTACTCTCAATCTTAAAAGTTCATTTGCTTTCTCATTTTGTCCTTGCCTTGAAATTAGACAAGTTTCTCAAAGGCCTTGCATAAGCAAACAACTTCCACCTCCTTTTCTAAAATGAAAGACATCTATTAGACAGAGAGAAAGATACAGCTATTAACCTGTTTTCCCTCTTTCCTCCAAACTTTCAGAGGATTGGGAGTCAAACACTTTTCAGCAAATAATTTGGAACGATATTATGCCTTCTCACGAAAGTCAGGCAAGGATAAGTAAAATGACATTCCAAATAAATGGAAAATACCTTCATGTATAATCAAAAGAAGAGCTTTTAAGTGGTGAGATAAAGAAAGTGGAAGGTCGGTATACAATTGAGAGGATTCTTGGAGATTAGATACACTGCACATAAGAAATATGCAATATTCTAACACCAGCTTTTTCAGGCCTGTGCTGAATATGACATCTCCATGGATTCCTATTACCTTCTCACGAGTCAGGCAAGGATAAGTAAAATGACATTCCAAATAAATGGAAAATACCTTCATGTATAATCAAAAGAAGAGCTTTTAAGTGGTGAGATAAAGAAAGTGGAAGGTCGGTATACAATTGAGAGGATTCTTGGAGATTAGATACACTGCACATAAGAAATATGCAATATTCTAACACCAGCTTTTTCAGGCCTGTGCTGAATATGACATCTCCATGGATTCCTATTATTATTTCTAATCCCAGCTGATTTCACCTCCAAATCATATTTCAACACAATACAATCTGATCATATTTCACAGTTATATTGGTCTCATTTTGCCAATATGTCTATAAATGCAGAGGTGTAAAGCAAATTAGATGCTTAGGCTAGAATGCTTCATTTCACCTGCTCCAAATTTAATCAATTTAAAATATTTTATATTACATCTAACAGGAGAACTCCCTACTGCCTGAGTTCAGGTAATATTAATTGCATACTGTGCAAAAGCAAATTATCTAAACTTGTCAACTCAGCAAAGATGTCCTCAAAAGGACTTGCATAACCCCTTGTAACAGAAAATTCTACTCCAAGTTGCATTCACTTCACAGGTTTTGCTGCTTCCTTCAAGAATGTTTATCTTGTAATCTTTTGTTTTCAGCTCTGTTTATTTTTGCCAGATAACGGGATTTCAGCCATCAAGCTTATCAATGGACTGTTCAGTCACTGAATGAAACACTAAACATCCCAGAAATTGTCCCAGAAAACATTCCAAAAGAAAGAAAAATGGGTTGCATGGGGTGTATAGAAGGTTGACATTCCTTTGTCTTCACCTCACATTATCCAAATGTTTCCACTTTCGAAGCTGCTTTAAGCGGTATCCCTTCTACCATCTCAAAAGTGCAGTGGTGACCGGGAGAGAAGCTCAATGGTTATGGCTATGGCTATACAAATACAGTAAATAATGCCAGGATCCAAGGCTGAACACTGGAGCTTGGCCATCTATATTGTTAAATTGTTATGATGACTTGCTCTTGTCTTTTGTCAGTCAAATTTTGGGTGTGGTTTTGAAGTCAGATTGGATGAGGGTACATTGCCAACAGCAGTCTGCGTGTAGTCACCTTCTTTTGAAAGCTAAGAGACCTTAACAATAAATATGTAATCAGTGCTGTGCTGGATGGCCTCAGTGCCTGAGAACCTATCTTGGCACTATCTAGCTTACTAGTATAGATGTAGATAACACCCACCAGAGGGAATAAGTCAGATTGATACAGATGTACTATATTGAACTGTATAATCTCTCAAGACCCATGAGAGCCTCTCCTTTGTGTGTGTGGAGTTTAATTCCCATGAGATGTTTGAAAGCCTGGGAAACTTTTTCCTCACCACACAAATGACCAAATCGATGTGGAAACAGACACTCTCAAATATTGTGGTATTGATTATTGTTATGCTCTAATGTCAACTCTTTTTCACAATCCTTTTCCAAAAGGCACTCTTGGTGTTGCCCCTGCCTTGGCATAGGTCACCCATGGCCACAATAGCTCAGGGGTGTCCCTGCCCTGCATGTGTTGCCCATGGGCTGCTGTCCCTCAGGAGTGTTCCTGCCCTGGCATGGTCACCCATGGCTGTCATCTCTGAGGGGTGTCCCTGCTCTTCCTTGGAGCCTCTTCTTCCAAGAGCACATCTCCAACCATACCTCCAACAATGTCCCCATCCATATGTCTCCTCCAGTTCCTCCTCCCTTGTCTCCTCACATGTGTCTTACCCTGGCAGCTACCACTCAGCAGAGGTACCCCATGCTCCTCTCTTTGGTTTAAGTTTTGGTGGCTGTTGGGTTGTTCTCGTCCATTTCAGAGCTGTCTGGATCTGGCTGTGGCTGGCCACATGCCTCATCCCAGACAGGGCACCCTGCAGCTCCTGCTACCAAACCCTGCCAGCTATGCCTGATACACGTGAGGAAGTTTTCTTGTACTCTCATTCAGTTCCCAAAATTTCAGAAAATTTCAAAGGTGCTTTACACAGAAATAAGCTCCACATTAAAGATAACTTATAGAGCACCATACTGTAGGTAAAGCTATACTGTTACGTGTAAAGTTTTTACAGGTGACTGAGAGCCTCATGTGCACTCAGAGTACAAAAGTGAAACTGATTTGGGGAAATTAGTTCAAGTGTCCTCTAATGTTGAGGACAGGCTAAGGTCTGCATTCCCAGTGAGTCACACACACACACGTGTGCATGCACACACATACTCACACACACACACACATGTGATGATTTTCAAAAATTTAGAGTCTTATTTGACAGAAAATAAAATACAGGCACAGGAATGTACTAGCATACATATTTGGTTATAAGGTATCCAAAAAAATAGTTGGTGGTATAAAAGGATTTCTACTATGAACAAAGAATCATATCTTTAGTCAGTCCTTATTCATTTAGAAACTCTCAATTTCATTAAACAGGGACTATATCCCAGTAATTCCTCTGACAAAGGTGTCCCCCAGAATCTGGAAGATTATTCAGTGTCGATTTAAGGAAGTTTACAACAGGGATGACTGACTAAAGATAAAAGTCTCTGAGAGCATTAGGAAAACCGAAAGAACAAGTGTGAGAGAGTGTAGGTGGGAGAGCAAGTGCTTCACTTTCTCATATGAGTAAGGTGAGGACACTTATACCTATCCTTAAGTTCTATGGTGAGTGGAGCCAAGGTCCCTGGTGTCGGGTTTAGACCTGTGTGGTTTCCTTCCTTTCTTCTTTTTTTTGTCTCTATCTTGTTTGCTCCTCTTTTACTATGTGCAAACCTCATATTTATTTGAAAAATTTACATTGATTCTTCCAGAGTCTTTTTAGACTTACATGTGTTATCAAAAAAAGGCTCAAGTTAAAAAACTCTGGGGCAGTGCCAGCAGTGAATAACAGATTGCTGTTAATCCTGGGCTGAGTTGGGGATGGTAGATGGCTGCTTCTGGTACCCAAAGGGAGTTTCCAGGGAGCCATTACCTTGAAATTCCACCCAGGGCAGGATCATCAAGAGCTACCAGATCTTCCTCTCTCTCTCCCTAGGTACGGGGGTGCATTCCCATCCCATGCCTGTCAGAGGCACTGCAATCCCTGAGTTTGAGAGTGTCCGATTGATTCAGAAGCATTTGAGATTAACTGCTGATCAAGCCCTTTTACTCACCTTCATTGATAACATCTCCTGCCCAACTCACCCTTAGGCATGGTTGAGCCAACCTTACTGTTTGACCCTTACAGCTTTGGATCTGACCTTCTGCTTTAGGCAGCATGTCTGTGAATCAGTGGATTGCCTGGGTGCAAGCTGGGACCTCTCTGTTACAGTGTACAAAACCTTTATGTAAATAAATATATGCTTTCTTCTTCTTTCCTCCCTGATTATACTAAGGCCTAGAAAAATTATCTTTTAGCCTTGTATTTCTTGAGGATGAGGTGGGTTTTTTTTGGTGTTTTTTTTTTTTTTCCTCCTCCTGCTAGTACTAGATTATTAGTTTAGAAAAATCTTGATATCCTAAATCTGGCATGAAGGCTATCATTGTTAGACTGTAATACTTCCAGGTTTATGAATGCATCAGATGTTTCCTCATGATCCCTCAGATCAGTCCAGAGTGGTGGAAATCCTTGTAGGTAGGTACAAAAGAAATTGCCAAAGATATGTGCTGCTCTCCACTTGCTGCATACTGACTTTCAGTCTGTGCCTTAGGAAGATGACCTTCACTGTCCCCTTTTTGCTCAGGTGAAGCACTTAAATTTTAGATGCCTAAATTAGTTACTTTAAAATACAGTCTGAATAGTTATACAAGAATTTTTCAGTCAGAACTTGTGTCATTTAAGTTGTCCATTAATTTCTTATTTTCTAAATATTTAGGAATGTCTTGGTGGTTATTTCTGTATATGGACTCCAAAGAAGCTTTGATGGGATATGTTCTGCACTTTCTTTTCTTTCTGTGGGAATGTTCAAGGGTGAAAGTGAGGTTTTGTGGAATTTAAATTACTTCTAAGTTTAAGTACTGCTGTTTTGAATCAAGATGTATGACTCTGCTTACTGTTGTATCTGTATGTACTTAGAACAGCCAATTTCAAAAGACAGTTGCTATTTCAGTCTCCGGGTTTTAAATATTTTATTCTACTCTCATTTCTGGTAAGTGAAGTGGAATCCCAAAGAATGACTGTTCCTTGGTCAAGAAAATTTCTTTGGTTTTCTTTTTCTTAGTTGTTGTTAAGAGCATAAAGTTTCTGCACTGTCCAGACAGCAACAAAATTCAGACATCCTGGATTTGGTTTCTAACTTTAATTTGGTAAACTTTTGAAAACATGTATTCTGACCTGAATAACATGGGTCATAGAATTTAACAAATGAGTGAGGTATTAAATCCATTGGTACTCCTTCTGGGCCTGCTACTTTTATGACTCTGTACTTTTATCAGTACAGAATGCCCAGCTTCAACACTATGATTGAGCAGATCATTTAAAGATACATTTACTCTTTCTTTAAAGATTTCAAAACTATTTTTTCAGGATGACACATACAGGATTTTTATAAAAATTTCAGTCATAGCCCTAAGTCCTATTTAACAAAACTAGGTAGTGAAGCAAAGAAGTCCCTTTAAGTCTCTTTTTGTTGTTGGTAACAATAAAAAACAGAATTAGAAATAAATTGTCAGCTGAGCAGAATACAGTTTTCCATTACCTGCATTTATATCTCCCTGGCCTTTCAACCTAAATTTAGCTTGTTTATTCCCAGGATAGATGACATGCACCTTATTTTAAATGAGGCCATTCAGATGAATGGTATTACATTTTAATATCACAATAGATTCAAAAAATAAATGCTTGTGAAAGAAAAGGTAATTTTTTCTGATGAAGAGTGGTACTCTCTGTAGTATACCTCCTCTCATCAATCATTAGTAAACAAATGCTCATATGCTTTGTTATGATTCTATCATGTCTGTGTTCCTAATTATTTATACAACCTAGATCTGGCTCTCCTTCAGATAGGTGAGATGTGGAAAGCATAACTCTTTGCTGGGAATTAGACATTGTTACCTCCTTTGACAGTCAGTAGGGATTCTTAACTATGATAAATTTTGAAACAGATATTTTACTGTTGGTTAAAGAAGAAAAGGCAGAAGCTATGAGATTTGAATCTGAACTTTGATTATACTCGCTAATTACATGTGGGGTTGAGTTTTCAAAATCACAAAGAGCTTATATTTTTAAAGATATCTTAGCTATCTATTTTCGGCACTGTATTATCCAATTGATGTGGGGGACTAACTGTTTTTAGCATACATTTTAATATGCAAGAGTCCAGCTTCCTGTGATTCCAGGATCTGTGAAAACTATAAACTATTTGAGTCCAGCTTCCTGTGATTCCAGGATCTGTGAAAACTATTTGGCATTGAATGATACCATCTACATATACCATTGAGGACTTTGAAGAGATGTATGTCTGCAAGAGCCCCACTTATCTGCGGCTGGCTCAGTTTGAGGCACTGTATTTTGATGGATTTATGCTATCTTTCTGTGGTAGAGAATTGTTACCAACATATACTAAGTTTCTAAACATACCAGCAAATTAAAACTCACACTATAATTATTGTCTTTGTTCCTCTATCCTGTTTTCCACTTATGACCCTTTAGAAATTAATAATAGTTCATTCATATAGTTCATATCTATAAGAAAACTGGCAGTAAAATGATCATTTAAACATAATAAAGCAAAGACTTTATTTGGAAGGTTGCAAATATTTCTGCTTCTCTCTTACACATGTAGGTACATTCATGGGGACAATTTCTCTGTCCTATATACACTTAAAGTTATGACAGACCAGCTGATGCTCTTCTGCATGGACACTCTCTTGGCTTTGTTTGGGCCTTTTTTCAGTACTTCTTTCAATGCATTAATATTTGTTTGCAAGACTTTTTTCTATGACATCTTCTGATTTTAGGATCACCGAGTTCAGAAAAGGGATGTGAACCATATTCAAAATGGTGTTTGGAGTCTCATTTCTTTTTCTCCCACTAAAATTCAACATAGAACAATTTTTTGTTGTACCATACTGTCACTTATACCGTCAGTTAAGTCAGTGTGAACACTGACTTTTCATATAGTATCTGTTGCTGATGCTTTATTTCTGTAACATATCAAAAGGATCTTCTTTAGCAGACTCATTATCCTCAGGATTTTTTAATGTGCATGCATTTTACATCCACCATTACAAAGGCATCCAAGCCTAAAAAGCGATTCCAGACTCGATATACAGCAAAAACCCCCAATACTTTGATTGCCTAGATTGAAAACTCTGGACGATGCTCTTTATGGAACATACTTTATTCTCTTGACTAATAAATGAATTAGGGCTTCATTATAAAATCATTCTTATGAATCATATTTATCTGTAACATCACACTTGCTCTCTTAAAGTCTGTGAAAATTAGTGGATATGGCATGTAAAAGCAACAAACAAGAGTACTTATTTTATCATCAAACCATACTTAATCATAGCTCATAATGAATAGAATGTTAATGTTCTATCGCTTGTTAGCTGCTCTTTTTCTGAGTGGTGAGAAATGTTAGCTTTTCAAAAATTACTTTTTAATCCTACCTATATTATTTCTGTGACTTCACATTTAAAAATAAGTCTGTCGTCTCCATTGCTCATGACTGTAAGGTATTATTAACAGACTGTTTTGATGATGATCCTTGAGAAATAAATTGGGTTTTGGCCATGTCATAAAGTGCAGGTGTTCACAACATCACATTGCCATCACAATTAACAACCCTTCTGGCATATGTAAAAGAAAGGTTCTCAAAAATTGCAATAATGAGTAATGAATAATCTAAGATAGAGCTGCATGAGCATGCAGACCGAACTACATTTTAGGCCCTAAAATAAATGTCTCCATTATTAGAATGAGTCATCTTGATGAATCAAAGTGGAGAACTATATTGTTACAACTCCAGTGTTGTATTTTGTTCTGTAATAATTAAAAAGTTCTTTCTCCGTTCTTGTTCATTTCTAGCACTTTACATAAATTTCGAGCTCATTTAACAAAGACTAAAACCTCCATGACTCTTGATAATAGTCACTTTATTCTATAGTTAATAGAAGAATGGCTCCTCCTCCAGCTCTACTCTGAAATGGCCTGAAGCACCGCTAGAACAGCATCCATTTTTCTGCTCAGATGATACATATAATATCAAGCATCTGTGAAAAGGTCTTTTCTGGCTAGAAAGGTTCTGTTCTGGAGTGTGTTGTGATTTTACCCTAGAGGCTATTTATATTGTTTCATCTTTAAGAATATCTATAATCCTTTCTGAGGCGGGTTCTTTTCAGTGGTACCCAGTGACAGCACCAGAGGCAATGGGCACAAACTGAAACACGGGAGGTTGTCTGAACATCAGGAAACACTTTGTTACTGTGAGGGTGACCGAGCACTGGCACAGGTTGTCCAGGGAGGTTGTGGAGTCTCCATCCTTGGAGGTATTCAAAGGCCGTCTGGACATTGTCCTGGGCAACTGGCTTGAGGTGGTCCTGCTTGAGCAGGGGTTCGGGCAAGATGACCTCCAGAGGTCCCTTCCAACATCAACCATTCTGTGATTCATAGGAATTAACATGTCATGTAGTCTTCTAAGCAATAAGACATTTTATAAGCAATAATTTAATCCTAGATCCTCATCTTTTTTTCCTTTTTTTCCCCATGTGCTTGCATTAATGTTCATTATTCCTTACAAATTAGGGAAATTTGTAATTTGCTGAACATAATTCTCAGTTAATTTGGGATATGCCAGCTAACTGGTTCACAATATATGATGTCCCTCTCAGATATCAGTGTTCAAAGTTGAATGTTATCTTATTTATTTATAATAAATACATATTTATTTATAATAAATAAATAATCACT
>NW_008795017.1:1229718-1233855 GCF_000699145.1 Aptenodytes forsteri
AAAACTGAAAAGTATTGCTTCTGCTATTGTCTTGATTTTCTGTCATTTTCACTCCTTTCTCATTTGTTTTCAAGAGGCACAATCTTGGACCAAGAAAGATCCGGGACAGATAGTATCTCTATATTATCCTAATACTTCATAATAAAATTCTATTTTCTATTTTATTTGGAAATTACCATCACAATTAGCAATTAATAATGTAGTAATTAATATTTATTTGATATAGTGAACTTATCTGTATTTTATTTAAAAGAAATCTCTCTAATTTTTTCAACTTTGCAAAACTAAGTTTTTCCTGATTTTGTTATTAAAAAACATGTATATAGCACTGTTCTGTGCTTTCTCAACTGCTATTGGTGTAAGCATTTTTATCCATAATGTTCCAGATGCTCAGGTGTGTCATGGTGGTGATCATTATACTCTGGAGAAGACTTTTAAATAGTTTTCTGCTACCTTTCTAGCCTGTGACCTGATTGTTGCAGCAGCTTCCGAGCTGTTTAAATTTCTGCCTACAGAAGTATCAGTGTTTCTGTCCAGCTTCCCACTGTACTTATTCTCTATCATGACTCTGAGCACTACAGCAGAGCCAAGAATGGGTATGAATGTTAGGGCAAACCCCCAGAGATGTTTAGACCAGCGATCAGTATTACATAAAGACTGGAAAGGACCTGAGGTTCTGGCCCATGGCTTAGAAATTTACATTCTTTGAACAACTGATTGGGATGGTCCCCTCTTGATATTGGTGACCTCTACCGTTAAAACTCATGCTGCAAAACTGGCTTGCATGGGTTCAGGCAGAAACAAACCCACATTCTTTGTGAATTAGGTTTAGACTATTAGCATACTCTGGTAGTATCTAGGTAATCACTGTGAGGTAATGAAAAATTTCTGTCCTAGGGGAACTTAAAAAAAAAATCTCATTCCAATAGAACAGAGGAATAGTGTGGATTGATGTATTTAGTTAAACTGTAAGTAGCCTAAGAGTTACTCAATGTTTCTAAACAGTGAAAGAAAATACCAAGAAGCTGATTACAAAGTGACATTTATAGGTAGGAAAGTGAATTTTCATCCTATAGAACTGTTAAAGTTAGATTAAAATAAACAGTTTAGTAGGTTTTATACTGAGATTATTACCAGGGGATAATTTTGCAGTCATAATCCATGTTTTGTGGGGTTTTTTTGTTTGTTTTTTTTTGTTTGTTTCTTTGTTAACTGTTCCCTCCCCCCCAAAAAAATAAAGTGGTTTAATGTATAATTTGCTGAGCGTGAGTATCTTTGATCCATGGAATAAAAACTGAGGGTAGTTCAAACCTGCATGTCAGGTCGCTCAGATCTGAAAGATTAAGAGAATGACAGCATTGCTGGAAAATTAATTTTTCTTTCATTCAGTGAATGCATTGCACTGTACATTGAAGTTTACATCCCTTCGGAAGAGTGAAGAATTCACTGTGTGAAAATAATTTTCAGCAAGTTCCTACTTGGTGGTACTAAATGTGTTTTACTGCTGGACTATTGCGGATTTAATGGGCCTTTCTATCTGTTGGTAGGAGATATTAATACCATAATGATAATAGAATCTACTAACCCATATCTTTTTGTTGGAGGGATGGAACATAAGATTTTGGGTTTTTTTCCAATTTTGCTGCATCCAAGTTATACTTACAAGAAATTTAAACACCTGAGACCCTATAATACTCATAGACTATTTCCTTGGACAAAATTGGGATTTCCTAAAAATTTTCATTATTGCAAAGGTTAGAGATTACAACTTCTTAAGTATCTACTAATTCTACCCAAGGATATGGTAGTGGGAAAATAGGTTCCATTTACAGTTAATGACTAATTACTTGCTTTACCCACTTCGACAGTTTGAGAGACTTGTAGGTATAGGACAAGAGTTCTTTTCTGATTCATTGTCTACTTAGACCACTTCATACAGCCATTTCTGAATGAATTCATCAAATACAGTGCATAAAGGACATAGCAGATGGATTTACTAAGCAAGCTTTAATAATAATTGAAATTAAATGAATAGCATTATGTCATTTAGATTAGATTTAGTCTGTATGAAATATTTCCCACTGGTGAGGACTGCCAACTTGAGAGTATTATATATTCAGTGTAAATTAAAAATTGGCAGTAAAGGTTTATTGACAAAATAAATTTCAATTATCAAGTACTAAATGTCTGCTCCTAACTAGAAAAGGGTAAGGCTGTTAGAGATGGATTTTGAGAAGGTTTATATATGAGGTTGTTATGTTTATTGTGCATCATTTATCTTGTTTACAAGGCAGTTCATACAAAGGTAGCTAACAGAAAAGCTTGGTCAAGCAACAGTCTATCTGAAATGAACTTATCCAATTATTACAGAAATGACCCAGCTTCCATATTTTTCTGTTTCTTTTCTCTTTAACGTTCCTCATTAGGGCTCATTTTCTTCTAGTGGATCTCCCTCAAGTTACAGAATAGTCAATACCTCCTGGGAAGAATATCTGATTATTATTTTTCTACCTCTTGTGGAAAGCTTACAAAGTTGAGATGCTGTGAAAATGTGTTTTTGATAAAGCATATGTGTCTTTTCTCCTTTCTTACCTCACTTTCCTTCCCAAGCATATTTTTTTGTCAAAGCCAGATTTTTCAGTCAGAGCCTATTCAGCAAAAAGGAGAAAGAGTCCCACCTACAGCTGCAGGTCTCAAATATAGACCTCCAAAACTTACAGATAGCTGTCATGTTTGCTCCCATCACTAAACCAGGAAGAACTCTTCTTTTCAGATGGTAAGTAAGGGAAGCAGAAGATTCCAGAGGGCCTTCAAAATGAATGAAAACAAGCAAACAAGTTACAAATTTATTTTTTTTTTTAACCCACTAATAGGATGAGGAGAAAAAGGCTAGGACTCAGTACACAGCACTGCATTGAAGAGAATCAGTCAAGTAGTTCCAAGGAAAATGGAGGGCTCAACCTCAGTTCTCAGTTCAGGTTTTAGTCTGTGGCAGGTTTTAGTACCTACAAGTGCATGATGCCTTTGGGGGATCCTAGGAAAATGCTGGGTTAAGGATCAGGATGTCAGGATGAAGAGACAGCTTTCCTCTCTCCTCAGAAGTGTATGCAACCCTATTCCCAGCTACAACCTTGTAATGCTAAGTACCTTCCTGCTGCAGTTTGTTGTAGGGCTCCACAAACTTTAAGCCGCTACACTGATGTCAGGACTACATTCTTCTGGGGAAGCTGTTACTCATCTGAATTTCCATCCCTCAGTGCAATTCACTGACTGAACTCTCTTACAGCTCTGGAGGTTACTATTGCTCATGTTCATGCATGTGTTTATAGACTCCCAGGAGTCCAGTTGTTTCAGGTGGGTCATACTGAGTTTTCCTATGTAGTTACCCATGGAAATAAATTTTTATTGTAAGTATAAATTTTGTTCCCTGGTATGGAAGCATCCTCTAATATATTTTTTTTTTTAATTTATTATAGGGTTTATTGTGGAAGTTGCATATCAAATTCCAAGAAAGCCAGGTTTACTCTTCAATATTAACTTAAATCAAAGACAGCTTACTTGGCCAGAATAAAATGAATGGGTGAAAAGTACGTCAGCTCATTTTCCACAAATGTAAATTTGATAAATAATTTCCATATTTTAATTCTATAGGCAAGAATCTAAGGAACTTCCTGAAAAGAATTAATTAAGACTGGTTTATAAGTAACTACCATTCTTATCCTCATGAGACCAAAGTTTAGGAAATCTTAGTCTGAGTTTCTGTTTTGTGTAATTCCTTGTGAGAATTACATAGTTCCAGTTTACTTAGACAAGTCACTTGGGCTGGATTTATTCTACATATCTTTAGGCAGCCAACTGAAACATCTCTCTCCACAGAAGGAGAAAAGAATGCGAAGCTCTGTGGTGGTGCCTTTCATCTTCAGCAAGCAATGAAAGACCCAGGGTACTCAGAGAAAGCATCTCAAGTTCAGTTAACACAGTACTCACCTCAAGTACTGTCTGCAGTTCTGGGCCCCACAATTTAAGAAGGATGTGAAGGTCCTTGAATGGGTCCAGAGGAGGGCAACAAAGCTGGTGAAAGGGCTGGAAGGAATGTCCCGTGAGGAGCAGCTAAGGACTTTGGGCTTGTCTAGTTTG
>NW_008795017.1:1233890-1262316 GCF_000699145.1 Aptenodytes forsteri
GAGGAAGGGAAGTGGAGAGGGAGATGCTGATCTCTTCTCCCTGGTATCCAGTGATAGGACATGTGGGAATGGTTCAAAGCTGCGCCAGGGGAGATTCAGACTTGACATTAGGAAGCGTTACTTTACCAAGAGGATGGTCAAACACTGGAACAGGCTTCCTAGAGAGGTAGTTGATGCCCCAATCCTGTCAGTGTTTAAGAAGCATTTGGACCCTGAAGTGGTCAGGCAGTTGGACTAGATGATTGTTGTAGGTCCCTTCCAGCTGAAATGTTCTGTTCTGTTCTGTTCTGTTCTGTTCTATTCTATTCTATTAACTTGTGTCTGAAATTTAAGTATCTAAAGTAGGATTAATTTCACTAGTGAAATGATGAAATAACTATTGGTTCAGGATGAATCATCCTCTAGAAGTCTGTCTCTCTCCACCAACTACAAAAAAAGAAACAAAGCCATGTCATGGTTTAACCCCAGCCGGCAACTAAGCACCACACAGCCACTCGCTCACTTCCCCCTGGTGGGATGGGGGAGAGAATTGGAAGGGTAAAAGGGAGAAAACTCATGGGTTGAGATAAAGACAGTTTAATAGGTAAAGCAAAAGCCGCACACGCAAGCAAAGCAAAACAAGGAGTTCATTTACCACTTCCCATCGGCAGGCAGGTGTTCAGCCATCTCCAGGAAAGCAGGGCTCCATCACACGTAACAGTCTTTTTGGAAGACAAACACCATCACTCTGAATGTCCCCCCTTCCTTCTTCTTCCCTCAGCTTTATATGCTGAGCATGGCATCATATGGTATGGGATATCCCTTTGGCCAGCTGGGGTCAGCTGTCCCGGCTGTGTCCCCTCCCGACTTCTTGTGCACCCCCAGCCTACTTGCTGGTGGTGTGAGAAGCAGAAAAGGCCTTGACTCTGTGTCAGCACTGCTCAGCAGTAACTAAAACATCACTGAACACTAAAACACTGTTTTCAGCACAAATCCAAAACATAGCCCCATACTAGCTACTCTG
Organism: Aptenodytes forsteri; assembly: GCF_000699145.1. Classification (NCBI taxonomy): domain Eukaryota; kingdom Metazoa; phylum Chordata; class Aves; order Sphenisciformes; family Spheniscidae; genus Aptenodytes; species Aptenodytes forsteri. The sequence continues at coordinate 1,234,894 of NW_008795017.1, forward strand.
AAGAAAATTAACTCTACCCCAGCCAAAACCAGCACAAACCAAAAAGCATAACTTTGAGTAAGTAACCAACTAACTTTTAAATAGGTAAAGATTGACAAGATGGAGCCCCTTTCTAGTGAACCAGCCTTAAAACAGTGCCTAAGCTATCTATACAGTCAGTGGAAAGAAATAAGGCTATGCTTCTAAAGAAAGATTCTCCAACTACTGATAATAATAAAGAGATTATGCACTTACTTTATTGCGTGCCTAAAATGGGGTCTCAAGTCACATGTTTCTATAGGTAGACTAGATCCTTCCTTGGGAATCTCTTGTTAAGTGTTGGCATAATTGTGTTTTAGGTAGTATGATGGGATTAGTATTAGCAGGTTTCTTAAATTTGTGAAATTTTTCAGAACCAGGAAGGAGGGAACACTGCTTGGAGTGTTATATGTGAGAAAAAGTTCCTGATATGGAGCCATTGGGGTGGATTTCATCTCACCTAAACTCACATGTCTTCAGTGCAAATATCTCGATCAAGGTGAACCTAGATGTCTTTGTAGTCAATAGAGAAAAATAAGCCCTGGAATGCTATTTTTTACACAGATAAAGTTAAAAGAGGTGAATGTCATCACTGCACTTCACCTTAATTGTCAGTGGAGAAAGGGAGACACCCTAAGGGGAAACATCCTATCTTAAAATTTGTGTCTAAAATAATTGTATATCTAATTACCTTTTATAGGTGGTCCTCTCTTGCTCTCTTTATTGATTACATAGGTAATCCAGATAATTTTTTTGGAGGTAAACCTTCAGACTCCTAGAGTTAAGAGAGATGTGACCCACTGACTTAACAGGTCAATATTTATTGCACTGCAATAACTGATACTAGTCTCTACAGGACACAGAAGTCACTTATTCATAAAGTGCTGATTGCCACCAACACCACTGTTTCTGGAACAACGCCTTTCTTGCATCCTTTTATCAGTTACCGAACAGTCTGTTTATCAGACTGACGGCATCTCAGTAGATCCAGGGCTTGGACTTTTCCTTACAAATTGAACAAAACCAATACTTCCCCCAGAAAAATCAATAAAATTATTTTGAACATCTGGCTAATTTACACTTTAAATGAATACAACATTCAAGAAAATACCTTGCTGATAAAAGGAAAACTAACTCCTTTACTCCCTCAGTTCAGCTTTTTTTAACTCTATCTCTGTAGCAGTATTCTATCTGTGGGTGAAAGGTTAATTCATGAGCCATCCTGTTCAGCCACTGTTGTCTTATTGATTTCACCAACTGTGTTGCCAAACATTTAAAATCTGTGTAAAGTGGAAATATAAAACATTCATTAAATATCACTTGTCTTATCTAGGACTATTCCACACTGAAATACAGTTTTACAATGATGTGTACATGGAATTGACATATCACGTTATAACACTGTATGTAGCCATTTATCTGACCCCAAAATGACGTGTGTGAAAGGCTTTAATATGATACAAGTGGTAAATATGACAAAGCAGTGAACTTTCTGAGGCCAGTAAATTGTTAGGAATAGCATTTTAAAGAACTCTGCCCAGGAGAGGTATCATTTGTTACTTCCTGGAGTTAATGATCTCATGTCACAGATAAACTAGGTTATAATCTGTTCTTATGACTCAAGAGAAATATCTAAGAAAATACAAATAAATCATGACCACTGTCAGATCATTTGCCAGAGCATTCTCTGAGAGCTTAGTTTAAAACAACATCAAGGCATTTTCTGGTACACTGCAAAGGGCTATCCCTTTTTAATGGGAGCAGGAGTGCACCAAGCAATCATTCCTTACACAGAGTTGAATCACCTCAGTTTCTTTGGAAAAGAAAGAACTGAGGATAATCAGCACCTTGTACCAAGAGGTTTGCAGGACTCTGTGTAAACACGATAGTTTAGAGAAGCATCTCAGTTCAAGGTAACACTTAAACACCTGTATCAACTCAGGCACTGATGCTAATGGGGCTTAAGCTTCTGTTTAATGCTTTGCTAAATACAGATGTCTAAGTATAAATGGCTAAAGGTAAGTTCCATAATAGATAGGGCTTTGTGGCTGAACAGCTCAGTTCAGCCACCAAGCTGGTTTCCAAACACCTTACTGCACAGTGGAAGTCAGGGGTGAAAACTCTTTCAGGCAATGCATGAATAGAGCAACTCTAATTTCCCTTTTGTTTGTTCAGTTTTATTTGGTGGAGTAAGTTGGTGGCTGTCTTCAGACCAACAGCATGGATTAAGCGGTTGTATTTAAAATACAGTTGCTGTTGATGTTGCTGACCAGAAAGAGTGGATGGGAAGGATTAAGAGAGGACAGAGTGAAGGAAAAAAGGACAGGAGCTGAAATATAGGAGTGGGTGTTTGGTCTGGGCACATAGCCAAAATCTGGGCACCAAATTGTGTAACTACAGTTGTGACTGTCACTTACAGGTATACCCCTACCATTACTGTTTTCCTGCCTATGCCCTGAAGGATATAGTTTACCATAATTTCAGGTAAAGTTTATTGTTCTCTATACTAACATTATAAAAACATTTAGACTTACCAAAATAAGTCATTACTTTTTTCCCCCCAAAGTAATTTTTATCCAGACAAATATTGATTAATCCATGCTACTTCTAAAGCTCTTATTTAAAAATAAAATTTCCTTCCTTGGCTACAGTTTGCAATTCCTTCTTTTTACTTTTATTTCTGTCTTTTCTAAACAGTAGAAAAATGTGAGCATAAAGCTCCAGTCATGATTGCCCTTCCACAATTTTTTAAATTATTCTTTCATTATCAAATTTCATATTCCCTTAGTTTAATTTACTATCTTTCACTGTCTGTAGCTGTTATGTCTTCTCCTCCATAGCCAATATTATCAGCCAAATTGAAAATTTACGCACATCAGTCACCTGTTTAGTAGATCATACCTACATTATTCTAAATCATTACTCCATTCTCACTTCTTAATATCTACTTCTACTTGCTTTGTTCTCTTTTGCGCTTTTTAGTGAATAACCTTTTACTATTTGGTTTGATTTATTTTATAAAAGCTGAATTAGGTTGCATTTTGGCACCTATTTTATTTTATTCTCTTTTTTTTTTTAATTTTTTAGAAAGAAATTCTTTTTCCTGTTGAATTCCCAGTTTCTTAACATCTTTGTTTTCTGTTTATTCCCTATATTATTTCTGGAATACTGGACAGACAGTTTGAAGTCCTTTTATGCAGTGCTTCCTCTTGTAATTTTAGAAGTTCCACAGCACCTTAAAGGAGGTTCCAAACTTTCACTGTGTTCTTGTCCTTTATTTTTCAGTTACACTGAATTTAATAAATAGCTCGAAGTCATCCCTCTTGAAATGGAGTGTTGTAATTGCAGACTATTTAATTTAAATTTGTGATTACTGCTTCCAAGTTTATTTTTTTCTAACTAGCTCTTCTGAAATTTCTTTCCTTGTAACTAAAGCCAAGTCTAAGATAGCATTAACTCCTAGCATGTTAAGATGCAATTTATCTTAAATATAGCAGACATCCTAAATATCTACTTTACAATGCGATGGATTGTGTTCTAGAAATGACTGTATTCAACACTGGCTGTCAAGGGAGTGTAGAATAACTAGCCTAGATGTTGGCAATTTATGGTGTCATTTAGCCAAATGAGTCCTTCTCTTACTGCTTATCCCAAAATCCAGTGAATGTTGCTATCATCAGAAATAATTCACCAGTCAGTTCTCCTTTGTATTTCGCCTGTACAACCTCACCTAATACGAGATCTCACAGCATCCTTTCTCACAAAGCACATAAAAAGGAATTCAGTGTATAGTAATAGGCTTTCAAGTGTGATATGCACACAATCTTTCTTCCTTGGAACCTTACTGTACAATGCATCCCATTGAATATCTCTAAGAGCCAACAAAGCCCGTGCTTAACTGCTGAGAGCGATAGGCATCCGAAGAGGCTTCTAAGGCAAAGGGATTAGGACCCTGTCAGACTGTGTGCACAACAGAGATTGTTGATGTCTGTGGGAAGTGATAGTAGGCAGTGTCACAGAGAATGTTTGATTTGTATCACAAATGTGTCATAAGCAGTTTTGTCCAAAGAACTGCAGGCCTTTCTGTCTATTCTTTATGCAGGGTTCTTCACCAGTCATTTTCTGTCCAAAGACACCCCTTCCTCCCTGTTTCCTTGAGAACTGTTTCAAATCCCACTCTGTCTGCTTCCTCAAGATTTACAAAGGCAAATTAAGTTTGGTAGAAGAGACAACATGCTGCTACAGAAAAATAGCAAATAGTTTATACTTCAGGTTGCATAGGGCTAAGTATGTGTTGGATTTATTTCCCACTTTGCAGACTCTACCTAAGGGTCAGGAAGGTAGAAGAATTGTGAAAAACGTGCTTGTGTTCTACATACAACAGAAATGCCAGAATAACTACATGAAGACAAACAGTGCCCGGTGTCTGCATCTTCAGCTGTAAAAGCTCTGGAGGAAAGAATCTGTCATAGCCATGCTGAGGTAAGTGATATTTTGAGGGCATGAACGCATAGAAGTTTCCAAGCATTTCTGCCATCTTGTGAGACAAAGTTCTGTTTATGTTATTTTTTGAGTGCTTCACTTGCAGACACCTATGGGCAACTCTGCACCCCAGGACAGAGTTCCCACATTGCTGTTAAATGAGCCTGAAATAGAAATTCATTAGCTTGGGTGCAGAACTGTTATTTTTAATTCAGCCTATTTTTCAGATCCAAACCACTGTCCATACAGTGCTCATCATTCTGTCTTAAACAGATCTTCTCTCATGCTCCCCTGCACAGTATACACACATCTAATCTCATCCATACACTCTATAGGGAGACTGGGATGCAAGAGATATCAGGGTATTTATGACTAGATGACTTTCTTTTTTAGTTCCTTGGTGGCTGAATTCAAGCCAATGATAAATTCAAAGGAGAGGGTAGGAGGGATTGGGAAAGGAAGAGTAGGAGGAAGTACTTCTTGTGGAGAGTCAGGGATAGAAATAGGTGGCCTTGATGAGGACATGTAGGCACTCAGCAGATGCGAAATCGAGATGAAGAATTTGTAACCTAAAAAGGTGGGGAAGGATGAGAATGATTAAGAAGGTCTGGGATGGAGAGAGAGGAGAGGCAAAAAAGAGGCTTCCATGTCCAGGCTTCTGCAGAAAGACCTTATTGAGACCTTCCAGCCCTATTCCTTTTCAAATGTACTCATCCAGACAAGCATCTTAGTCTGCAGACTGTCTCATTCCTTGTCTTTATGCATTTAATGCCACTGAATATTAAACAAATAAAGCCCTTCTCAAAAGCCCTTTCAATTGCCTTCATACATCCTCCACATCCTGGCATCCCACTTACCCTTTGTAGCTCAGTGTCACTGACGTTGCAGTCTGTTCACTCCCTTGACCCCAAATCACCATTGCCACAGCTGCAAAATTCAGCTGCTCTTTTGAGGAATCTCTAGGTTAGGCATAATGGCAAGACAGTTGTGAAATTTTTGCTGTCTGAATCACATCTAAAATATTCTACAAATAAATAACAACTCCTCAGTCTCCCAAACAACTCAATCACCTCCGCCTTTTTTTCTAGATCAAAAGATTGAGATGAAAATATTTAAAAGAAAAACATACACTTTTTCTGTTTATAGAAACTGTATAGCTCAATAAGCTTTAAAAAACAGAATTTTTTTAACATCCAGGAAGTAACTAGAGGGACTCGTTATTCTGGCTTTAAATGAGATATTCATATTGCTTTCTGGTTTTCTTAGCTCTATTACAATGGATGAAGACTCTATTTCTAAGCTGATTTTTGGTATTAGAAATCTTACACTTAGAAAAATCAACTTTGTTTAAAATTCAAAGTAGGTTTTAAATAAGGTCTTTCAAATAAGTGTTAAAACCAGGCATTTTCAAATTAATGCAAAATCAATCAAAATATATAGAGATTTGTATTTTCCATTTTGGCGACATCAAATCTGAAGACAAAAATTGAAAGACTTGTTCCTACACAGCGCACTGTATTCTACTCCAAAGATTACGTACAAAACCAACCACATTAGAATAAGGTCTCAAATAAGTGTTAAAAACAGGCATTTTCAAATTAATGCAAAATCAATCAAAATATATAGAGATTTGAATTTTCCATTTTGGCGACATCAAATCTGAAGACAAAAATTGAAAGACTTGTTCCTACACAGCGCACTGTATTCTACTCCAAAGATTACTTACAAAACCAACCACATTAGTCTAATTATAGATCTTTTCAGATTCTCATCTTCATTTTTTATTCATGGTGACTATGTAAGAAACATTTTTGCAGGGCTGTTAACTGAACATATATTGAGGTGAAAATACATCAAATCTGAAGACAAAAATTGAAAGACTTGTTCCTACACAGCGCACTGTATTCTACTCCAAAGATTACTTACAAAACCAACCACATTAGTCTAATTATAGATCTTTTCAGATTCTCATCTTCATTTTTTATTCATGGTGACTATGTAAGAAACATTTTTGCAGGGCTGTTAACTGAACATATATTGAGGTGAAAATAATTATTATAGTATCCTGTCATAGAATGGACAAGTCATTTTCACAAGAATGTCATATAGAAGCAACAGTGAAATATTTTGATTCAAATTAATTTCCAACTTGTATTTCAGAAAGCCTTACTGAAGTACATATTTTTCAAGATATTAGAAACATAGAATATTTTTTTCATTATTTACTTTCCTCTTGTATGTTTCTTGCTTGAATAAATTAATACACAAAGTGAAAAGGAAAGATTACATACAATTTTAAATGTAATGTTACATTCCCTAAGCATTAGTTAAGTATGCACATGCCTTATTAATTAGTCTGAAATCAGGAAATCTTAACTTGCTGGCATGTTCATAAATGAAGCATCCTGTTCATGTATTAAACATCACAGACTTCTCAGGATATTCTGTAATTTTGCTTTGATTTTGTTAAATATATAGAAAATTTGCTCATTTTCAGGATTTTTTTCTGGTGTAATAGTGGTTTAAGTTTCTACTCCCTCCAATTCTGTCCCTTCCTTGTCCAGTTGCTGAGTGCCTCCGTGTATCACTACATCACTTCTGTCAATATAGTTGGCTTTGGGGTCATGGGGAAATCAGTTCAGAGAAAGACTGCAACTTGCCTAAAGGTCCATTCAGCAGGGAAATCCACAATGAATCCTCCTGGCAGAACTAAGAGGTCACATGGAGTGGAAGACTACACACAATGGCAGTGCCATTATAGAAATGTCTATGAATGTATGAGACATGTCTACCAATAATTCAGGGCTTAGGCCTTGCTTCTGAACACTGATGTGTAATGTTATTCAAATATCCTGTCTGGCATTTCTGAAGGACACCAGGCCACAGGCCAAATTTCATATCTACCAGTCCCAGGCAACCTGGATGCCATATGAGGTCTCAAATAGTAAGAGATACCAATGAGTGGGCACACAATATAAGACCTATTGTGAGAACATAAAATTTTAGCATTAGGATTCAGTTTAAGAATACGAAATTTAAATGTACATCTGCAGCATAGGTGTCCCCATACAGCTGTCTAAGCTCCCATTTAGCCAACTGTCGTGGTTTAACCTCAGTTGGCAACTGAGCACCACGCAGCTGCTCGCTCACTATCCATCAACGGTGGGATGGGGGAGAGAATTGGAAGAGCACAAGTGAGAAAAACTCGTGAGTTGAGATAAAAACAGTTTAATAATTGAAATAAAATGATGATAATAATAATAATACACAAAGCAAGTGATGCACAGTACAATTGCTCACCACCCGCCGACCGATGCCCAGCCAGTCCCCGAGCAGCGGCCCCCCCGGCCAGCTTTCCCCAGTTTATGTACTGAGCATGACGTCACATGGTATCTGAAGATGAATGAAGAAACAATGTCCCTTTGGCCAGTTTGGCTGTGCCCCCTCTCAGCTTCTTGTGCACCTCCAGCCTTCTCAGTCGGTAGAGCATGGGAAGCTGAAAAGTCCTTGACTAGTGTAAGCACTGCTTAACAACAACTAAAACATCGGTGTGTTATCAACTTTGTTCTCACCCTAAATCCAAAACACAGCACTGTACCAGCTACTAGGAAGGAAATTAACTCTATCCCTGCCGAAACCAGGACACCAACGGAGGGATAGTCAACACAATTAGTAGAGCTGGACACCGATGTAGTTCACCCTAAGGTAAGCTCCTAGAGTTCACTTCATTTGCCTAAACATAGGTATCCAACGGATATAGGTGCCTTAGGGTCTCTCTTCTGGCTGAAGTCAGCTGAATCACTCTGTGCATGTATTGACTTTCTCTCCATTAACTGCCCTAGAGTTTATACACCTAGTACCCATATAGATACATACATGAATATACCTCAGTTCAGAAGTTTTGATCTCAGCTCTATCGTAGACATATTTAAGTATATTTAAGAAATCCACCCCTGGACTGTACATAACACATTGATTTATGGAGTGAAGCCATCCTAAGAAATTCTCCAACTCTACACCACAATTCTCTACCTCCCCCATTATGGTGAGACAACTGTTTATGAGTCTGTAATAGAAGCAGATGGCAGCAATGGCCTGGATTAAAAATGGTCCTTTGTTTCAGAGGGCTACTTTTAATCTATATTGTTACAGTCTTCTGGTTCACCAGCACAGCCAGACAAACTGCTGTGTTAGCACAACTGAAGAGGTGGTAAATCACATCAGTGGTACAGGAATGACAAGACAGGGAAGTGAAGTGGGTTGAAATTTCTCAAAGTTGTTTTGCTGCGGAAGTCAGAATAACTATTCCTTCAGAAAGTGGAGGCTTTGTGGAATATACACCACGTGGATCACAGAGAGAGGGGACAGTGGAAAAATAAACCCTAGCTTTTGGTGGTAGAGGACTGTCAATTTTACTTACCACACCCACAGCACTTGTGCAAGGCAGAGGCTGAGAACACGCAGCCAAGGCAAGCAGAAAGGTAGAAGTGCATATGCATAAGCTGAAGTTTCCTGATCATTTCAGACCAATATAATTGCAGGTCACTGCTGATGGGATGGTACTTTTCTTGCTCTTAACTGCAGTTGCACATTCACACCTTTATTATTGGTACTACATGGAGTACAGCTGTCGTGGTTTAACCTCAGCCGGCAACTAAGCACTACACGGCCGCTCGCTCACTCCCCCCTGGTGGGATGGGGGAGAGAATTGGAAGGGGAAAAGTGAGAAAACTCGTGGGTTGACATAAAGACAGTTTAATAGGTAAAGCAAAAGCCGTGCACGCAAGCAAAGCAAAACAAGGAATTCATTCACCACTTCCCATCGGCAGGCAGGTGTTCAGCCATCTCCAGGAAAGCAGGGCTCCATCACACATAACGGTCTTTTGGGAAGACAAACGCCATCACTCTGAATGTCCCCCCTTCCTTCTTCTTCCCCCAGCTTTATATACTGAGCATGATGTCACATGGTGTGGAATATCCCTTTGGTCAGTTGGGGTCAGCTGTCCCAGCTGTGCCCCCTCCCAACTTCTTGTGCACCTCCAGCCTTCTCAGTCGGTGGAGAATGGGAAGCTGAAAAGTCCTTGACTAGTGTAAGCACTACTTAGCAACAACTAAAACATCGGTGTGTTATCAACATTGTTCTCACCCTAAATCCAAAACACAGCACTGTACCAGCTACTAGGAAGGAAATCAACTCTATCCCTGCTGAAACCAGGACAACAGCTGAACTGAAACTGAGAAAGGGATTAACCTGGAAAAGTATAATGTATTTTTCTAAAATATATTTTCATATGGAGGAGTTCACCGAACTGACTCATTGCGTGACTATATAAGCATAATGCTGGCACTTGGGCAGTGGTAAGGATATGTACTTGGTGGCAGAACATCAGACCGGACTGGTGTTTCTCATTCAGGAACACCAAGTTCCCAAGTGGGAAAAATTATTTAAGTTGCAAGTCCACTCTTGTCATCTTGGCTTTTTACCTGTCTGACAACAATTTGGGTCTGCTTCTCTACTCACTTTACTCACTTCATAGCATTTCCTTGTTTAGCCACTCAAAGCATGAAGCCCTATGACCATAGTTTACAAGAAGGTACCATGCCCTATGACTGCCCACAGCTGCTGCAAACATAGACATTGTCTCTCTGTTAGCCTTCATCTATTCCTGCTCACTGTATCTCTTGCTCCTTCTCAAGTATTAAAGGAGATCTGTCACACAAGATGGAGCTGGGTAAGCCTTTACTTCAGGGAGGCGGGGGAGGGAACTGTGCCCTCCTGGAGCAACCAGTAGGATGGGGAGACAATACCTATTCACAACCTTCCTGTGTTTCACCAAGACAAATGATGGCTTTAGCCACAGTTAGTTTATTACAATTAAATGCTTTTCCTTTGCCAAGAGTGAGAATGTGTACCTTGATAAAATAACAGCTAATTCCATTAAGACTAACTGTAAAGTACCAGCTGAATCCATTAAGACTGCATCTTAATGTATACCTTTAACTCCAAGAAGAGGAAGAGAAAACAGAAAATCCTCTCTAAATCCTAGTCAACATGTTTTGTTGACTTCAGTAAAAACTGGATGGAGATCCAAATGATTCTGTTTAGGCATTCAAAGGAAAACTCTATTCTTAAATAATTTCTGACAATCTGAATTAAGAGAAATATCTAAAGGAAAAATTCTAGTTGTGTGAATTTTAGACTGTAACTCTAGAACAGTAGTGAGAAGTTTTTGAAGATGGCAAGATAGGCATTGACTATGCTGTCCTCAAAATTTATCTTATTATTTATATCATATCATATCATTTTAACTCAACGTATCACCTGAATGTGAGCATTAAAAAGAATTTTCTTTTGTTTTGACATTGTTACCTAGGAAATATTCTGAAAATAACAAGCAGATAAAACTAATACTATCATCTGATTAAAGTTATGTAGGAAGAATCCATAGATTTGAGTCAACATTAATAGCTTTGAGGGCAAAAACTGCCCTCTGGGTAAAAGATATAAAAACGTCTTCTAGAGAGATAAGATGGGAAGGTTGCTAAGAGATGAATAAGCTACATGACTCTGCTATTCATTGAAATCCTGCATTCACCGCTACAACAAAAAGGCTTCTTTTGCCACATTAATCTTTTAACTACAATATTCTTTATTTAAATTATGAACTAATGGCCTGCATAATTTCATTAATTAAAAAAGCCCATTTCCTATTACAAATTATGACACTGAAGAGGAACAGTTGTCAGGGCTCCAACACTGCAGACTTGGTTTGAAGTTCAGTGTTCTGAAGAAAGATGAAGCTGAGGGCGATGCCTTAGACTTGTGCAACTAATTGTCTTTACCACAGTGGCCTGAATTCTCAGTCAGAAAACCAAGGGGTAGCAAGCAAAAAAATTAGAAGTATCTTTTATTCTGTCTACTTTATTTAAAAAAATGTTTAAAGGAAGAAGGCATTATAGCCCATAATAGAAACTTACTTAACTAGGAAAAAGATAATTAAACATGTTATTTAAATCCCCAGAATTCGAAGTGAACTATTTACTTTTAATCAAGATCTGTGTGCATTAAGTTAATGGTAAACTTAACACAGTACATGTATTAAAAGGCTATTGAAGAAGGATAAACCTTCCTGCTTGACCATTGATTCCTTCAACTTGTTATGAAGATTAAAAAATATTTTTATCAAATCTATTACTTTGAAGATACAGCACCAAAGGAGTTCCAGGTTTTAGACTATTCAGAAAAATCCATTTCCTATGTAAAGAGGTAGTATAGAAATAGTAATTTTATTTGGTTACAGTAATCTCTGTACTTGGTCTTGAATTCATAAAGCTATGCAGACTCTCTCTAATGTCCAATCTACCCATTCACAGTTTATTTTAGCCACCGCTGCTGACAAACAGGAGGTAAAACTCAGACCAGTACATTTCTCCATAATCTAAAGTCCAGTCTGCTAGATCTTATATGCTGGACTATGTAACAGGCGCAAGCATATTAAAAGACATGGGCATGTTCCCCAAATGTGGTAGTTGGAGAATAGGGCTTCAATTTCTTTTTAGTGTTGGACTGTCAAAGTGTTGCATTGCCTAAGTGCGGTACAGTTTTCTATCATCTCCCTGACACCAGATGTCATATGGGTCTTGGAGTGGGAGAGAGGTCATGTTGTGGCCTAAAATGTGAGATGCCATCACTAAACTGGGGAGATGGGGAAGCACTGAACCTGGTGTTCAAAGAATGGCCTGTGAGATATCTAGACCACTTAAAGGCAGGGTGAAACTGCAACAAAAATAATATAGTTGCATTAAAACTAGTGGCTACAATGAAACTAATCCACTTATCCTGGTGAATCTGAATGATATCAGTGTCCCAGATGAACGCTTGGGATATCTCCAGTGATATTGTTTTAATTGTATCAGTTTTAATTAAGTCTGGCACATGTGTGTTCAGACTCTGCTTAGTTGTTTTCCACTGTACTGATGCTGTAACTATCTTCCTGCAGGATGACCATTCATGCGCTGAACAACATATTATGACAGAGGTTGTTCGTTGGCAGAAGTTGTCCTTTCTAATCATCGTTATTGACACTTTCTACAAGCTTGTTGGCTTCATGACACTCTCCTGCCTTTGGCAAACTCTAGTGAATGGTTGAACCACATGATTTGATTTCGCAGGTGACTGTGTAAATATTGTATATTGCACCCCACAGGGAGGAAGGCTGCTGGTTTGTCTGTCTTGGCTGCTGTGACCAGGGCCAGGGAAAGCCATAGGGAGGGAGCAGGAAACTGTGCCTTCCTGACAAGTAACTGGACACGCTAAGCTGGGCAATATGGGCAAGAAATCGGAGAAACACAGGAAACAGTGAACCGTCAGCACTGTTAGAAACTGGCAGACACCTTGCTGGGGAAGAGGGCTGACATCTAGAAACAGAGCTACAGAATGCCTTAGAGTTGACTAAAATACAGAGAATTCATAGGAAACTAGTGAGAGTTTCTTGGAGTTTATATAAATCCAGAAAGCCACTGAAGACTGCTAGAAAGGCAGACTTCTGGAGGATACCTCCCTTGAAAAGGAGGTGGAAGGAGCAAGATCTTTGTTAATCATTTGTTTAGGATTACCCCACAGTCGAACCTCATAGTCCTGTTTTCTCTACTTGAAGAGTTCTGCTGTTCCAGTGTGTAAGTTGTGTTGTAACAAAATATTGTGCCTGATGATACAGACATATGGTATGTTGCTGAGATACAGAGCCTGATGATGTGCTCACTTTAAAGTAGAAATATGGATGGTTTCCCAGCTCTGCCTGTTTTGGGGTCTTGGCATTCATTAGTGTTCCCAAATCTCTGGTGTAGTTTCTAGAGTATGCATGGTGATATTTGACTCCTTTAAAGAAGGAATCCTTATTAAGGACTTTGAGTAGGAAAGCTGTCTTCTGACTAAAGCAGCAGCCTGAATCAGAAGAATGCATATAGCTAGCTGCTTTGTATTTGGGCAATCCCTGGTCATTACACTCCTGATTTGCTTTGCTCCTGATCCTTAATCTTTATATTTCCCTGTATTTTACAAAGAGGGAGCTTGTTCACGTTACTACTTCCCCTCCTTTTAGTAAGTCTTGCAGTAGCTCTAGAGATTCCAGCTGAACTGGGATTGTGTCTCTGTGCCTTTTACTGTTACTGTCAGTGGTTATGTGGAAGTCTCAGTTTCTACTTCACTTTCTGGATCCTAGTTGTGGTGTTTACTGGAAGACATATTTCTTTCTAGTAATTTCACTTTCACACAGAAAGTTCCAATTCCATATCACCTTTTCTGAAAGAATTCTTCAAAAATGTTACTTTTTTGCCCTAAAAATATGTTATTTTGTATATTTTACTTCATGTGAGAAACAATTTACATAGTATCTGCACCATTCTGAGCCAAAAAATGGTCAGTATGTTAACTGCATCTCTATACCTAAGTGTTACTAATAGTCTCAAATTTCTGTCTTTAGTATTTCTCTATCTGATTTTTTTTTTTTTTAATTTTATAGGCATCAGGTCAGTCTTAACTTCTGTTATTGATTTGCTTAACCCAAGAGGCCTGTTTTTTGGCTTTCACTTGTGCAAATTTTCAACCAGTGATAGCACATGTTTTAGGATATTGCTCTCCAGCATAGCCTGAATCTGCTTCCTATTCCATAGGGCTTCTTAACAATCTTTTTATTATCTTAAAGGCATTTTACATCAATCTATTCAGCTTGAAGTTTTCTGGGTTTGCATAGGTTTGGCTGAACTGTAGACTTTTCTCAAACAACACAGTAGGTTCCATATGTGGTGATCATACAATTACATTCACTATAGCACGTTGGTTCTCTAATACTAAGATAATGCGAATTATAATCGTGTATTAAAAAGCAATCTTTGCTGGTATATGCAAATGTGTTCCTATTGGTGACCATGACTTGCACATATAATAGACATAAGATATGTAATTTTTAGTTTTCTCAGTTTTACGGTCCTTTTTGACCAATATAGTATATTTTGAAAGTCCTTCTACATTTTTCCATATCAATATGTATATTAAATCTTCTCTGAAGTGTGTCATTACCTTTGGTCCCACTATCCTCTAACTCCTAAGTGGTATACCATCAGTTACAGACAGCTCTGTTTCAGCTCTGTGAATAACACAACTTGGTTACTTGCCAATTTATTCCCAAGCTGCCTCCAAGCAATAGCTGTTAACAATTTTTTTTCAATGTTTCACCTGTGTGAAACTGTACCTTTTAAAAACAAAGTGGAACATATTTTCAGGTTCACTCTTCTTACATGATGTTTAAAGAGACAGTCTACAATCCACACTATTATAGCACAACATTTACAATCATCCTTGACCTGTGTTTCTCTCTACTGCGTCTTGAATGAACTCTGCACAATTTTCCTCTTCCCTGCAGATTCGGTACCATAGATCACAGGGATATGCTGGTGAATATTTGCTCTCTGGTGTTTGAATGACAAGCTGCAGGACTTATTACTGCACTTTATTAAAATGAGAGGACTATAGTCAAAAGAGTGAAATGGCCAAGCTGCTTAGCTCTTAAAGCCCTACTGTTTTGTGTAGTCATATATGATTTTTGTAGTCTTTTTCTCTAAAATTTTCTGGTGTTCAGGAAATTTTGCTAGTTCAGACCACAGTCTTCCAAAGTCTGCATTTGGTTTACTGTTAGTTCTCTTACCTTTTTTTGATGGTTCCTAGGCACACAGACAAACTTCTCAGATTTCTCACTCACAGTAAGGGAAATCCCGTGCTCTGGTCTTGCAGGATCACAAACATAAGAGAGGTCACAGCTCAGCACTGCGAGTGAATGAAATGCAGGCCTACGTGTGGGGGAAACAATGTGATATACCAGTTGTCTGAAGTTCACTCCCTTTATGCAAGGCTTGACAAATCTCTGTAGTTGTGCATTTTGATGCTCCGGCAAGGAAATCAACAAGTGGTTGTCATTTTGAGAGGAGTGGGGGCAGAAACTTGGTCATTTGCAATTAGTTGCAGGTTCCTAAGGCTATGACAGAGCTGACAGGGAAAGTCCAGCATTATGTTTGCTGTTTACATGCTATAGTGTCCAGAAGACATGGCAATTAAAGTGTTTTATTTCTTAGAGGTTCTGTAACTAATTTTGTACTGTTTCCTTTTATTGTCTTGTTTGTGGTATTCATGAAATTGCTAATGCAGACTTACTGTAATAAGAGTCTTATACTAAGTACTAACATAAACACAAATTTACCTGAGTGATATGGTGTAATTATTTTCTTTGTTTATCTACAGGCTAATGTGTAAAGTAAATGGGAAACTATTACTTCCTGCTTTGATGGAAAACATTTTAATTATTAAAAAAGTTTTGAAATTAGAAGTTGCATGTCATATTTTTAATCACTCCACCCTTGCAACTCGCTCACCTTACAAATGAACCTCTTAGCAGGATGCTGTGTACCAATACATTCTACAGAGACTTCGTGAAATGCAGGCTTGAATCTGTCTGTTTCTGCAAAGTATTAGCAGTTGAAAGCAGCATCAGCAAGTAGAGAATTTTTTCTTTCCTAGTATTATTTATCAGTTTTCTATTTTACAATTGCTATTACTGTAGTAGCTATTTAACAGCTAGATCTGTTTAACAGTTTTCTTCCTTTTCCTTTCCTTGCTTCTGACAATTTACCCTTCTTCTGTTGCCATTCGAGTGATATAACAGAAACTTAAAAAAGGAGGTAGTAGAGCACTCTAAAAGCTGTCGTATTTTAGATTGTCAAATCTCTTCTGGCAGGTCATTCCACAGCTCAGCAAACTTGAGTATGAACACTTTATCTTTCCTATTTTGTTCACGATTAAAAAGGTGCTTAAGCTTTATGCATAACTTTGAACCATGACAGTAGGCCAATTGACTTTTGGGGACAGCAGACATGTCTCAGGTTATATATGTTTAAATTCACTCTCTGAACTGGAGCTTTGGTTCAATGTTTGGGCACCTGTTATACCCCAAAGAAAAAAAGTTCTCTTACCATGTCACAGGAGGATGAGAGTGTGGTTGCTGAGATACTTGGATTTTCCAAACACAAATGGTTGAAAACCAGACTGAAGTCTTTAGGTGGTAATAGAAGAAGATTAAACGGAGCAATGTTGTTATGGTTTATTGTGCTGAGGAGGGTGGTAATGTGCTCCACACTTGCTAAAGACTGGTCTTGAGCTCCATCATTAGCTTCAGGCACAATGCACTGCACAAAATTGTTGCTGAGTGACAGCAGTTTTAACAGTATGACCTGACTTCTGCTTTTATTGATGGAGAATGAAGTGTCCGTGTGCCACAGCTGCTCCGTAAGGGAATATGAGCCAGGAGACAAGAGCCATGGCGAGGCAGGCAGGGCAGGACCCTCACAGTCACAGTGAGGGCACAGTCCCACAGTACCTGAACAAGAAAAGCAGAGTGGATCTGGTGAGAGTAACCAGGGTCATCCAAGAGTCCAGATCATTAGGTGCATCACAGTGACAAGGCACGTCTGAGATCAAGCCAGGAAGTCAAGGCAGAGGGTTGAGGTCCAGTCCAGATCAGCAAGGTACACAGCCAGGCATGGCCATGACAGCAGGAGCAAAGGCGAGGGCTTGAGCATAAGTGCAGCTCCTGCTGAGGGGGACAGGTGCTTGCTTGTCAGAGCATTTTCTCACACAGCTCTTTCTATGCAGCTCTCTGATTCAAGGCTGCACAGCTGCACCATTGAGGCTGACCCTGAGCCAGGCAGTCAAACCCTTGGGTGCTCAGGGCCCTGGCATAGAGAACTGGAATGGAAAAGTTACTTAATGAGTATTCTAGTTAGATCTCTCTTCTTCCTGGTATTTGGATAGTGTAATTTTAGTCTTGTTTGAATTCATATGGATAGTCTGTAAGCTCTTATTTCTAGGATGAGATTCAGGTTGCCTGTTAAGACAGTCAATAGTCACTTTGACAGGGCAATCTATACCTACTGAAATAGGTAGGCTTTTTGTCCAGTTGATAGTGAGAAATATGCTTTCCAAAGGTGATTTAGAAAGCTAGCATGCTGTACAGAAATATTGCTATAACTAGCCATTACCTTTGGATGCAGGAATCTGTCAGAGATCTGGCTCCACTCTGAATAACACTGTAAATTAAATGCTGCCATTCACTCAGGAGCCAAAGAGTAAAGGTCTCTTCTGGGAATAGGTATCAAATTTGATGCCTTTTTCTATGACAGCAAGTGCTGATGGTGTTATCTACCTTTTTGGGCCCAGTCTGCTTGTTGGAGAGCTAGCCTAGGGGAAGAGTTGCAGGCTGTCCTCGCCTGGGAAATGCATCCAGGGAGAGACTAGTCCCCGAGCTTTTATTTCTCGGGACCGTGTTAGAACTATAGGGTCTTTTGCTATAACGCCTTTTACTATAGCTCTTCCTACTGAGTCTGCAATACCTTGCAACAAAGCATGCAAGTCATGAAGGTGAAGGAGAACAAATAAAAAGAGCATGATTCTAGCCTAGATCTCAGGGCACCTGGCTGAGAGCCTGGACCCTAGCTTTGCAGTCACTGTCCCCTTGCAGTGTATTTACATTGAACAGTTATTGAACAAAACAAAAAATACATCAGCAAAGAGTTTTACAGGGATGACTCAAAATCACAGGAGCCCTCTGCCAGTAATTAGTGGCATCAGCAAGGATGGTCCAGCAAAAGAATCCTCCTGAAGGAGGGATCAGCAAAAGAACCTTTTTTTGAAGTGAATAAAACCACAGCTTGAGCTCCTCCTCCTGCTCCTTCCTCAAACTCATAGCCATTCTTTTCCTTTTACTTCAGTATATCAGCATAAGGAGTCGTTAGCTGAAAGTGGTTCTTACCTACTTGCAACCCTTCAGGAGTCCTTGGAGATAAAAAGCAAGTACCTGCTATTTGAAGGGAAAAGAAAAGCAGCCAAAGGGGAAGGGGAGTCAATACATTCAATAACATGAACAAAACTCACTCAGGTTTTTGTTGAATGCTTTGATCATCACAGTTCTATCAATTGTCCATCTTGATAAAAACAAGATTTGTTAGATACAGAAGAGTCCTCACCTATCTAAAATTTCATTCCCAGCCCACTCAGTGTTTATGTCTGCATTGCTAAAGGCATTCATTCCTGTCCTGAGAAATCATCCCTAGATAATTTCTTTGTATCCCCACATACAAAGTGTCTTGCACTCACGTTGCTCAGAACCAGCCTCTTCTGGGCAGAAAAGCCATGCCTACTCAGCATAGAAGATAGATGACTATGGTTGCTATTTTGGGCTTCATGTGACAGTGGTTCTCAAGAAAAAAAAAAGAAAAAAGAAAAAGAGAAAAAGGTTTCTCCAGTTCAGAGGAATGAAATAACATGAGGCTGTGTCACAATTCTTCAAAGTAGTACTATTATACGACTTGATGTTGAGTTCCCTGGAAAGGTACAACAAGTTTTTTGGGGTAAATGTTGTTGTGTGTTGTGTTGGTGACAATGTAGAATGAGAACATGCATATCTTCTGCTCTTGTCAATGTTGCCTTTAGACAGTGGTGCATGGAGTAAGCTATCTCCAGTATTCTGGTTTCATCTGAGAGCAAATTAATATATTAGCAGCGTGAATATTCCAGGGACCAGGATCCAGGGGATCCTCTCCAGGGGAGATCTGGGAATTTAAATAATTTGATGATATAGATGTACCCTGTTAGGTACAACCAGCTAGGTCATGGCATGCTATCAGTTCTGTTAGCTATTGTCTTGATTACAGTTCACAAAGTCACTCTTGTGAGGTCACCAGAAAGTGGAGTTTGAACCGTGCATTCAGCCTGTTCTAGGCTCACAAAATTACTTCAAAGGAGACAGAAGCTTGAGGGGGGAAACCCAGAGCAAATATAAGACTATGATGAAGCTCCTCCTTCCTAGGAAAACAATTGCTAGTTTTCAGGAGAGCTCTCTGTGTTTTCTCAATTTCTGTTATATCTCAACTCCACATCCACAGAAAATCTTTTAGCACTTAATCCTGGGTCTATTTTGCATACTTTAAATTCTCCATGAATATCATTATAACAACAATTATGATTTAAGCAAGATCAAGGAACAAGATTGTATGTGGAACTTTGGACATACAGCATCATAATTTGTGAAATTGGACCTGGTGAGAACTGACTTTTTCTTAATATTAATAATAGATACTGAACTGGGAATGACCAATGCAACTCTTTTAGCTTTGAGCTTGCATTATATGCTGGTTGAAATACGCTGACTTCAGATACTAAAAAAAATAAATATTTGATAGTATCCTTCTGGAAGATTTATATTTATAAATATTAAACATGAGCAATATATTTAAATTACATGTTTATTTTATCTGAAAACTAATACAACATTTAAATAATAATGTCATTTCAAATTACTGTCTTGAGTAAATAAATAACCTGAAGGTTTAAATTAGATTTTTTATCTTCTTTTTTTTTGGTTTTAATTCATGTCTTTTATTATTTCTATTTATGTCTCTTAAGGTTTTTTAAGATGCCTGTTCAAATAGTAGACCTTTCTGAGTACAGAACACTAAAATCCTTGTAGTATCAGTTACATATTCTCAGAGCTAGACATTTGGAAGCACTGTACCTCCTAATGTGTTATGCTTTTAAGTTTCATAGATTTGTTGTTTCTTTTTGTTTCTCAGGGCTAATTTTGCATGACAGGAAGTGCTAGAATAAGTGGCCAAAATACAGCTTCATATGGCAAGAAAAGGGTTCCTGCAAACCATTAGGAACCATTCTGCCACATTAGCTCTGTTTTCCCTCTGTTGAACCTACCTCTAATTCAGTCACAGGTGTTATGTTATCTTTCTGCTTTTCACAAATTATAATAAAAAACAAGGAGCTAAACTGTTGACTTATACTACTGCCAGTAGCACTGTGACATTACTTCCACAGCAGGAGGTAGTGATTACGAAGGGCTCATGATGCTCCTTAGTGCTTTCAACAAAGGCAGACTACAATTATATTTTATTACGGAAAGGGATAGCTTAATTATTATGGTTCATTGTCATGTTTCATATCAACTTTTGTCAGCAATGGGGCTATGTATTCTTTAACTGACTTAAACATAAGAAGGGTTTTGCTAGGAGTAAATTAAATGTTTTGGAATAAGAAGGACACAGAACTCATACTGAATTTAAAGAATTACATCTCCTTTTCAAGAAAAAAGAGAAAATAAGTTGTATTTTTTAAAATTTGTTTTTGATATTAAGATTTTCACTTCTGGGATATAAGTAATGATCCTGACCAAGTGAATCTGGAAAAATAAACCTTTATTCCAAAAATATAGCACAAGCATTCACATTGCAGCTACAGCTGCAGCTGCAATTTTTTCTTAGAGATAGAGACTTATAACCCCAAAGGGGTTCGGTGAGGCAGTCCCAGGTAGTCACTCTCGTTATAATTATTATTCAGAACTCTTCCTATGAAGTATTAGATCCATCTTTGCTACAGGTTCACAGTGTTAAAGGTCACACCTACATTGTAAGTGTTAATGAAATATATCTAAATGACTGTCTAGATCTATGAAATCCTCAACTTCAGCATAGCTAGACTATAAAAAAAAAATAGATGCAAAAGTATTCTGAAAAGACAAGAAAGCATCAAGTAATTAAGGTCCAGTTTTGCTTCCACAAGTTTATAAACTTTCCATGGAAACACCAGTTTTAAGTTTCAAGCAGAACAAGGTAGCATTTTCATAATTCTTAGAAATGGGAAGATATCTCACTCAAGGAAAACATATTCCTAAGTACAGACTGTTGCAAGGTTCTTGGATTCCTTAACTGGTGGAAGTTAACTAAATATTAAAAAAATTATTTCAGCTGTTTTTCATTGACTTCATCTTTGTTTTTGTTATCTCCATACAGGATTAGTTGGCTTGATTTGCATGGAGTTTCTTGTGTTCCTTTTGTATATGTGTAGGTAAAATCAGAGGATTCCAGTGGGGGGAATTATTTTTTTGTCTGGGAAAGCTGAAAGCAGATTGTTTGATAATGCCAAGAAATATTAAAGTGGCATTTGGTACATTAGAAGCTATGCATTTACCAGTGCTGAAGTAGTATCACTGACAAATCTTGTTTTAAGTGTGCCGATAATCAGCAGTTACTGGTATTCTAGTAGGAACGCAAAAAAAAAAGTTCATATAAAATGTGTATCCCTAACTTTTGTTTGTATTACTTTGAATTCTGCTTTATAAGTCACTGAGGATTCAAAGACACATGAACTGATGAAAGACTGTTGTATGTATTTTGTTAAAGATTTGAGTTTCTTCCGTTGTCAGTGTACTCTTATAAACAAAGTTCTGAATCTGTTATAGGTATAGGAAGGGGCTGTTCCTAGGTAAGCACAGCTGTGAGGACCTATGGCTTTTAAATGTACCAAAGATTTTTTGCTTGCTAATGAAGTTCCTTTCACAGACAAGTGCTATGACCAGTTTGTGATCACTTTAGTGTCTCTAAAGTCACACTTTGGAACTCTTTGTCCCCACCCCGCCATGTCTTTGTGTGGAACCTATCAGTATTTTTATATGTAAAGTGGAGGATTCATGTAAACAAATATGGGCAACAAAAAAATTAAATTCAAATGTTCATCTGATTCTCAATCAGAAATTTAAAATATAGTAAATGAAATGTGAATAAATGTGCTGCTTTCCACTGACTGTAAAAGGAATCTAGACAACCAGTTCAAATTTAGACTTCTGTACAGTGAACAATGAAATTTAGTTGAAATGAATCTAATCAAAAGTGTCACTACAAGATTGTAAAACTTGTCTTTTTTTAGATGAACAGTCAACTCAGAAGAAGACAAACAATGAATCCATCATGGGGAACAGTTCATATTTATTCCATAGTATATTCTCTCTTGAATTTTGACTCAGAAATGGCAACAGCGTTTATAGATACTTAGTTCCCACAGCACATCAGAAAGCAGCACACTGTACTTTGTGCTCCAGAGTTACCAATATTCACAGTGAAAGGATGAAGATTATGAGCCTTCAGGTGTTACAGCAACAGGACAGTGAATATGTGCGTAGACAGACTCTTTTTCATCTCTTCTGTTACAAGTGTATCCTATGAAATTTGCAGCTTTCATATAACTTAAATACTAGAACAGGTAAAACAGTAAAAAGAATTCTTTATTACTAACTAGGAAAGAAACATTTCATATATCAATGCCAATCTCAGAACTTGTACTGTTCATTCCATGCAAACCATAACAGCACATCAACAAGAAGATTTATATTTCCAAATTGAAAGGTGATCTGTTAATTAGTATCAGCTGAGCTGGGTGACTACCTCTCATTTAATTTAGCCAAGGGCTATTGGTTCCTAATAAGAAGGTTGATCCTAGGTGCTCTAAACAAAGCTGCTTGGTGGTTGTAGTCTGGAACAAACACTTCATATTATGGTAACTGAGATGAATCTTAAATGGAAAGGTTATGATTCAGAAGTGCCTCATCCACGCAATTCTGGATCTGAAGTAACAATGTTATGTGATTCATCTAGAGAAGGATTGTTATTTTTTCATGTTTTTTATCATACAAAGTGAACTTGAGAACAAGGTATACTAATTATCCTTGGGCTATTCTGGGCTATTCTGACCAGCTAGAAGCAGTTTAGTCTCAGTTTAAACTTCGTATCATAGTAAAGGAAAGTAACAGATTCCATTTGAGCTACTTTAATTATTTCTACCTCTCCTTTTGGCACCTTCCGTTGTCTCATCTGTGACCACTGTGTTCACATCCTTTCTGTCATTCTTAAGTGTCCAAAATACTGACATACTAATCCAGTCATCAGAGAAGTTGACAATTTCTTTGTACATGGGTGAACTGTGCTTTGATGCTATAATGTTAAGTAGATATGATCAGATCCTCTTTGTGAATGGACTGCAGGTTTCTTTAGCATATTTTTAAATACCAATCTCCCTGTTAAGCCACAGGACATGGAGTATCATGGGGCTAGTGTTAAGGTCTACATGACTCCTCCCATCTTTCAAGTATTCAAGATAAAAAATGCTGCCAATAATGATTTTCATATGAGGGAAACTATGGTAATGAAAAATTTCATAATCTGTGACAACTTTCATGCAGTTGACCAAATATTTCAAACTTCTCTAATTCAAACAAGACAGTGATTTTAGAAAATTACTCCAGAGATTGTTTCTAATGATGTGCCCTTCTTCACTTGAGGGTTCAAATTTACCTTTATACTCAGTAGCTTGGAACTATGTGAAAAAAAAAGAAAAAAACTTTAGTCATTTAGGACTTGGCATAATGGTGGGTATAGCTGGTTTAAACACTTTGTTTTGTTTGATAGCCTGCCTGCATGGACTTGAGCTACTTATTTAAGCCCAGATCACCAAAACCATGTATTTAGCTGTATAAACTCTGGTGCCTAAATACTATCTGAAGTTTCATTTTTAATCTCTTTTACCTTATTTACTTGTCTCTTGAATGGTAATGGAAGCACTTCCTCACCACACAAGAGCTGCATTGAAACATACTGTGAAGCTCTTGGTTGTTGTTGCAGAGGGTGAACAGGTACTGTGAATTGATAACAAAATGCAAAAGTTGTAACCAGGCAATTGATAGATGTTTTCTGGCCTAAGAGAGAACTTCTGTGTTCCTAAGGCAGAAATTGCCAATTTATCCAAGTCCAGTAGGCAGTGATCCATTTAAAAAACAAAATCCCTTTACAACTAGCAACCTCCTGAGAAGACTTAGAAAAGAGAACTTGGACTAAATACCTTATCAGTGGCCTTTCCAGGGAAGCTGGGATACCTTGATAAAATCTTTTATTGCTCCAGCTTGTTTAAATCCTGTAAACATACAAATGGGACTTCCACTTCCAAGGCTGTCAATCTGCTGTCTTTCTGAGCACTAACATATCATAGAAAGAAGCAGGTGTTGCTGAGCAAGAGAAATAAAAGAAATTGAATGGTGAGCTTTGTTAGAGCAGTTAAAACCCCACAAACTGCATTCACAGAAGGTAAAAAGGAATGAAGGAAATAAGCCAGATACCAGAATAAAGCAATAATTATAAAGTGAAATGAGAACGCTAAATTCAGAAGGTGATAATAGTTTTTAGCTTTAGAAAAATGGAAAATGAATAGAAATAAATGTGTAATCAGCACAGAGGGGAAAAAAGGAAATCAGACTTTGTAGAAGTATGATCAGCAAGTTTTTAGGAGCCTAATTAGGTATAACAATACTTGGTATTATGTAGTGGGTGTTGAACAGTCTTTGCTTTTAAATGTTCTAAGATGTGTTTTGAATCTGACAGCAAGTTATCTCCTGTATCTTTTTTTTTTTTTTTTTTCCTTTTGGTGGTAATTAAAGACTTACACAGAGCTAATTAGAAATTGAAATTGAATTTTAGGGGATTAATTTCCTTAAACATGTCATAACTCCTGTTACATCTGGAAATGGACACTGAAGAGCAGAAATGCTGTTCTGAGTTTAGTGAAGAAAACTAATCTGTTATTTAGGTATATAGTTGCTGTTTTAAACTTTATTAGTTCATGGGCTGTTAAATTCTGTAGTGCTTCTACCTTGGAAAGGAACTGTAAAGGAGGTCTGCAAGAGTTTCTGACATTGATCAATTCCGTTCTGAAAACAATTAATCAGGATATACAGCATCCACTTTTATTTCCACAGCAGAGAGAGAAAAAGCAATAAGATATAGTGTGTCCATGTAAAACCAGTGAAAGAGTTAAACTGCCAAGTGGGTGATCATGAGTAATGGGAGCCAAATTTAGTGCAGCATGTGTTGCGTGTATGAACATCAAAAGGAAATTTTTAAAAGGAAGGCTGGCCAAATGAGAAAACTTGGCCATGTGGAATATATATGTTACTGAAATACAGCTGAAAGAAAAGAATCAATGGTATGTTGTGATCTAGCCGTAAGCTATTCCTAAGAGAAAGGATGTGGGTAATAAAGATGGACATGTGGAACTAAACCTTCAGGAGAGCATAGAAAATGTGATAGATTTGTGCTGTTGACCTCATAATCAGAGCAAATGGAGAATAGCGTGTTGCAAGACGTTTTAAGAGTTAAAACTAATAGAGCAGTAACAATGAATTATTTCAATGGTACACACACAGATTGATCAAATATCACAATAAATGTTAGGAGAAGTAGTTTCCTAATGATTTTAAACAATTACCTTTTAGAACAATTATTTCTCATGTGTAGAAGTTAAGAAATTCCCCTCAGCCTATTATCTTGCAATTCACAGAAAATAATGGAAAAAGAAACAGCTAAAGTGAAGGCTTTAACAAATACTGACCATAACAGATTTAGAAAAAAATGTTCTATTTGGAAAAAAAAAAGATAACAGAATGCAATCAAATGACATTCATCTTCAGAAGATATGATTAAAACCCAGCCCTTAACACATATACTCCTCTATAAAAAACAAAACCACAAAAACCACCTGGTCTCTTAGAATCTCAGTGTTTCATGATAATGTGTTGTCTGTAAAAACTTCTGTATTCTGAGTTGTTGCCTCCCACAGTTGTTCAGTTCCCAGATACTATAGCCCCTACTATAGCTGTGGTAAGAGGACTAACTCTGTAGGTAGTTGTTCCCTCATGCAGCCTGATTTTCCAGGCAGTTGATTGCCTTGTGGGCTGGGCAGCTGAAGAACAAAAAAAACCATTTCATTCTCCAAATATGGAATTTTCCATAATTTGTCTTTCATTGAAAAATTTAAACTCCTCTATTTTTTGTCTCAATTCAGGATATCAATGCTTTCCAAACACATAATAGAGGGAAATTTCACTCTTTGGCAAGCCCTAGTTAAAATGCCAATATATGGAGGCTTCCTAAGCCCATCATTAAAAAGTCATGGATACATGGAAGCCCCTAGATAAGAGAGAATAAAAAATGGATGTAAAAAACCCCATAAATGTTTGAAAGTAAAATGTGATTTGAAAATTTGGAGTTGTGAAGGAATCTGATCTGCAAACAGTCAAAAAGCGTAATCTCAGGCTCATTTTATCTGTGATGAGCTCAACTGGGGTAGGGATTGGAATGGAAATATTACCTTGCAGAAACTTGTTTGCATTTCCTGAAACTCACCCTTTCTGAAATCTGGTCCAGTCTCAGAAATGATTCATAGCATTATATCCTTCTTAAACATGAATTAGGAATAACCTCAAAGGGTCAGTATACTTATAACTATACCATCTTTAGAAGCTGTGTAAGAGCATGTCTAGTACAGTTTTTCTACAATTCCCTTTTGTCCTTATGACAGTTGATACCAGGATCCCTCTAGGAAAGTCCATCTGGATATGTTAAATGCTTACAAAACCAGATGGCATATGAGATAGAGTCATACTATGCCTTAATATGACCACATGCACAACTAATTGCAGCATGAATTAAGCTTTCTCTCCAAAATTATATTGAGTCTTTCTTAGAATCACAGAATCATAAAATCATTTAGGTTGGAAAGAACCTTTAAGATCATGGAGTCCAACCGTTAACCTAGCACTGCCAAGTCCACCACTAAACCATGTCCCTACGCACCACATCTACACGTCTTTTAAATACCCTCTGGGATGGTGACTCAATCGTTTCCCTGGGCAGCCTGTTCCAATGCTTTCATAAAATCATTTAGGTTGGAAAGAACCTTTAAGATCATGGAGTCCAACCGTTAACCTAGCACTGCCAAGTCCACCACTAAACCATGTCCCTACGCACCACATCTACACGTCTTTTAAATACCCTCTGGGATGGTGACTCAATCGTTTCCCTGGGCAGCCTGTTCCAATGCTTGACAATTCTTTTGGTGAAGAAATTTTTCCTACTATCCAACGTAAACCTCCCCTGGCGCAACTTGAGGCCATTTCCTCTCGTCCTATCGCTTGTTACTTGGGAAAAGAGACC
>NW_008795017.1:1266163-1271247 GCF_000699145.1 Aptenodytes forsteri
GATATATAGGGACAGAACCCATCTGTATTTCTGGGGTGACGGGGGGATCCCAACAGCTAATTGTACTGGAAGCCGAAGTGAGTTTAACTGGGAATGGGTGGCAGAAGCACCCCATTGTGACTGGCCCAGATGCTCCGTGCATCCTTGGCATAGACTACCTCAGGAGAGGGTATTTCAAGGACCCAAAAGGGTACCGGTGGGCTTTTGGTATAGCTGCCTTGGAGATGGAGTGAGCGAGCGGCTGCGTGGTGCTTAGTTGCCGACTGAAATTAAACCACGACAAGTATGTAGGACAAAAAATAAGTTTTCACATGAGAAAAGATCCAAGACAGTACTTAAAATGCACAGTAGACACAGTATCAATGCACAACTGCTAGGTTCAACACTTCAGTGCTTTTTTCATGTCTCCTCCTAGCCCTAACACAATGCTAGACTCAATGCTGAGCATTCAATTCTCTTCCACCAGCGATTCCCCTGTATGCCAGGTGGCACAGGCAAGATATATGTCAGTACACGGAAGACACATCTCAGAGACAAACTACTGCCTCGGAGGAAGCAGTAGCTGAACTCTGAAAGCTGTAGCAGTGAAACTGGAAGATCTCTAAGCAGCAACAAGTTTGATCAAAGATGCCTTCAAGGTATCACTAATCGTTTCCACCTCTGGGATAGCAGCGCCAATGCTACAGAGGGGAAGGAATGTCTTATGACATCAACTTGGTTTGGATAAGTTCATGATTGTTGGTCATGATTCATGTGGGTACTAGTCATGGAGGGAAGGAAAGGAGATTGATTCTGTTGGAAGAATTGAGGCAAATGAAGTGTCCTGGCAGTGATCTCTGAAATGTTCCCAGGACCATACGTAAGGCCACCATATAACATGGATACATGTCAAATCACTAAGTCTAAATTTTTAAACCTCTCAAATGAACTGTTAATGGAACAGCTCAAAGTGGTCCACAAAGGCAGATTTGGTTTTGAGCTCTGGTTACAAATGTGGCTATTACTAAAGCACTATATATCAGTGGCCATAGTGTACATACATTCCAGAAAGAGGAACAGAGACCACCCACCCACTGTGGTAATATTTAATTTTAAGAAGAGCAGCTGCCTAAAATAGAAAATCATGTTAAACATCAATTAGAAGGAACAACTAGAAGGGTAATATATTTGCATATCACATGTAGACTGTTGTGTCATAATGATACCATATTGGTAGTTTTAAACAGATTGACAATCAATACAAATAATAATAAATGGACCTTAGAAAAAAAAAGAAAAAAACCCAAACAAACCCACAGTTAAATGGTTAGCTAAATCCTAGACAGAACAACAACAACAACAAAAAAAAATCCTTGCCATGATCTAACACTAAGGCAAAAGAGATTTTTAAAGCTAAAAAGCATCCTTAAGAAAGCTGAAGTTTTGTTCAACTTCAACAAGGAAATTAAAAAAAAAAATAAAATTAAAAGCTAGCAGATTAAATGCAATAGAAACCTTAGCAAGACATTCAAACCAGACATGAAAATAACCATACAGAAGACATAAAACTAATTAAAAAAAAAAGATTTTTCAAACATATTGGGATTAGGGGAAGCCAGAGAGTCTTTAGGACCAAAAAAAATCAATGTATAAAAAGTGTGTTTTGAAAAGATAAAGTCTTGGCAGAAAAACTAATTTTTACACCTGTGTTCAGTGGGGAGGAGAGGGGGAAGAGCTTATGATGGAGCTTTTTTTCATGCAAAGTGAATTTGGAGATTTGTCTAAGGTGGACATTTCAGTAAAAGATGCCATACTACAAATGAAAACCATAAACAATAACAGATCGAAAGATCCAAAGAGCTGTAGTGGAACTAAAGTATGAACTAAATGAATTATTGATCATGGTATGCAAACTCTTGCTTAAATTTACCTCAGTACCAGTGATTTAGAAGGTGGCAGATATGATGCTAATTTCCAAAAATGTTACCAGAGATAATTCAAACTACTGTAGACAGGGAAATCTGTATCAGATAAATTATCCAGAACAGTGTTATGGGGCACATGGATAAAGGAAAAGAGTTAATACCAATTTTGTAATGGGAAGTCATCTACTATGAATCTATTGGACTTTGAATGAATGAATAAGCATAAATAAGGGATATGCAGATTATATACTCAGGTTTCTAAAAGACATCACCAGTACCAAAGTCTCTTAATAAGGTTGATGCAAGAAAAGAAAGATGGTCTTTCCATAGATAACATTTATAAGATAGGAAGCAAACTGTGGGAATATTCGACCTCTACTGTGAAGAGAAGGCACTTACGGCATTTTATGGGGATCTATGCTGTGTTGACAATATTAGCTGCTGGTAATCAATTATTCTGATTGTCAAGTTTTTTAGAAACACAGAAGCTGACAGTGAAGAACTGGAGAAGGACCTCTCAATGCTGAGTGACTGAGTGATAGCCATCTGAAGTGTCAGATAAATGGGTCAGAAACTGAGGCATGGGGAAGCAACCTGTCTTTATTTACACAGAGGTGAGCTTTGAGCTGACCATCCATTTCCAGCTACTACAATAGAGGAATGAGATTCTAATTTTGTAATAGTAAAATGCCAGCTCAATGACCAGTAACTCAAAAAATATTACAAATTATTAAGAGAACAAAACAAAGAAGAAAACCAAAATATAATGCACTAGTGGTGCACATCTTGAATGGTATGTGCTGTTTGGGTCCTCTGTGTCTAAAACTGTACAGAGAAGGTTATCAAGATGATCAAAGGTGTGGTAGGAATCTTCCTCATGAAGGGCCCCATGCAAGAAAAGAGAAGACTGGTTCAGGAGGGATGTACTGCAGAAATTTATAGAATTGTGAGTGGCATGGAGAAAGTGAATAGGGAACAACAGTTCTTATCTCGTCAGAAACAAACAAAAGAAGGAATTGCTTTGCACAATATGTAGTCAAGATGAGATGCTTGCCAGAGGATATTTTGGATGGTAAAAGCTAAGGTTTAAAGAAGAGAAAAACATGGAATGATATGTTATAAAAGTTGAAATTAGGTTTTGGGAAGTTCATGAACTGTTAATTGCTAGAGACTGGTTCCCTTTCATTTGCCTTGTCTCACTGGAGACTAGGCCAAAGGGGCCTTTGGTTTTTCTTCTACAAACTTGCTTATGCTCTTATATGTCCTACAGATGGTTGATACAGTTTCCTGGGTCAAGCCCAAAGAACTTTTTCCTTACCTGTAAGATTGAAACTGTAGTATATCAACGGTTGCACTCCACTGGGTAAAGGGGAGTAAAGGACATTATCTCTGTATAATACCACCACCTAATTTAATGTTTTGTGTTCTTTGGGTTCTAACTGTTCCAAAATGAAAGGTTAAGTAAGGTTGTAGATGCAGGTTTACCTTCAGACTCAACCTGCTAGATTTTAGCTGTGCCATGTGCTGTATGTAGCAAACTACTGACATGCACATGACTTATTCATGCTTATTCTTCTCAACTGACATATTTCTCAGCTTGACCTAGAGGTTAAGACTAAAATCAGGGGAATCTTAAATGAGAGGCACTTCCGAGAATAGATTTGAAGCATAGCTGGAAAGGGTCCACATAGCCAAGAAGTAAATTGAATTGTCCAGGACACACATATGTAGAGAAATACTTTTCTGTAAATAGTTTTATTTTATCTTAAAAAATAATTAATTAAAACCTGTGCAGTAAAGAGTTGTCTGATAGAAACTATTTCCTAGACTTTTGTAATTCAGGCATGACTTAATTGTCTTTAAGTTGCTTAAAAAAAAAGAAGAAAATGAGAGTCTTTTCTTCTTCTTCTGTTGATTTGAAAATGTACCAGAAAGCAGCAAAATACTTTGTGTAAGGATCTGAAATACTGGATAAATGTATTCTAATGCGTCAACTTGGCAGAAGGGTACTACTGAAAATGGTTTCTGTGAACATCAAGAAATCGCTCAGCATCATAGACACAGCCTATTGTCATAGTATTATATTTGCGTTTTGAGACAGGAAAAAATATTCACAACCTATCCTTCCTGTTAATGGAATTTCTCTTAAAAGAAAGACATTCTTCTTTTTTAGAACAGTTTCCATATCTAGATGATTTTCCTAGAGCATTTCCTTTACACATTTAAAATTTTGTAAAAATAGTATTGGAATGATATTTTTAAAACATTTTATTGTTCAAAACAAGTACATCATTTCAGAAGACAACAAATTTTCAAAGCTATATTTTGTTCCAAGTGCAAAGCATACGTTTCACTGGACTGTTGAAAGATTCTATGATATGTGGATTTTCATGTTTAACATTTAAAAACAAATTATGTTGAATAAATGCTGAATCAATATCTCATCAACATGACAAAACGGTGATTCTAATTGGAAATTACAGTCTTGCAGAGCAACACAGAAAAGGTTACTCTTAAAAAAGAAAAGTAATTAGTAATTCATGTTTAACTCTAAATGCTAGTTTCTTGTCCAATTAAGATCCATCTGCTTATAGCCTTTTTGCGCATATCAAACATGATGTTCAAACAAAAAAAAATTCAAAAGTCTTCATGCAGAGAGGAAATAACATCCTCATTAATGAAAAATGTGCATCATTCCTATTATTCTGGTAAAAAAAATATAGTAATCTAATGAGTTATCTGTGCTTGTAATAAGATGACTTGAAGATTAATCTTTGTTAACTACTTGTTTAATGTTACAGTTAATAATTAGTTGACTTGTAGCCTTGTATCATCCATCACTTTGCTGAACTGAATCAATTCTTTTTTTAACTTATAAGAGGTTGTTTATCTTTGCTTAAGGCTACTTTGGATAAAAGATATCTGAAAGGTGTGCTGATTCTTTGAGAGTTTATTCTGCATGCAAACCACAAATCGTCCTTTATAAGTTTCCATGTTTGTTGCTTTCCACAATAAAGAAGTACCTTCTATTGCCATTTTCTTCAACATAAATGGCAACCACATAACTTTATATCATGTTGATTCATAAATGTTTTCATACATTCTTCAGTGGAAATGGGTTTTAGATGAATTAGCATAATCTATTGTGCACTACAAATATTTTCTGAAATCTGTGAAAAT
>NW_008795017.1:1271271-1275483 GCF_000699145.1 Aptenodytes forsteri
ATCTGTAAAAATTAAATTCTAATTGCTTTGATTTTGGTGGAGAATTTCCCCAACTTTTCCTGTCTTAGAGACTAATAACAATTTAGAAATAAAACATTTAATACCACTGGTCTCTAAGAATTAAATTTTGCTGCTGGTAGGACCTTGACTTGAAGAGGGCCATAATATGACTTTGGCTTTTCTGCCTTGACCTGTATTCCAGTATTTGACGTGTTGCTGATTAGTAAATTAGCCTCCATGTTCATATTCTATAAATTACTTTTAAAGCAAAGAAATTTCTCTCAAGAGCTGGCGACGAAGTGTATGATCAATAGACAATTTTTTTCCTAGTAAAGTAGAAATAATTATAGTAAAACTAAAAAGGTAAAATAATAAATAAATAAATAAATAAAGGAAAACAATGCCAAGGGTTAGCCTTTATTTTCACCAAAATCAACAACTTAAAAGTTACAGTTCCCACTGTGATGATATCTCAATCCCCTGGCACATATGTTGCATTCTGTTTTGCAGCACACAATATTAGCTTTAATGCTTTAATATATTTATACAAAGCAGCTGAGTAAAATTGCTTGGGGGACTATAATTTTAAATATGTTGTCTTTTGTGTGCATAACACCACAGCCATAATGCTCCATTAATGTATTTTCCCCCATTTAATTATGTAAAGAATTGATTATGCACCTTCTGGGGTGCTGCATACTGCAGTATAGCATGATTAGCTGGATCTTCAGCTAGTGAGAAGGGTATAACTCAGGTGAAATCTTGAAGCTACAATTGTTTGCAGCAGCTGAGACTCTGTTCTGGTGTGATTAGCATGGAGGGGATACAGTACATTAACATCAAGACATTGCAAGGTCTTTGCTTGCCTTGCTATAGGTTTTCCCTGAAATTGGAATGTTAATTCTAGTCTCTTGGGAAAGAACAGCTGCCTGATCTTCTGCTCTGTTACATGGGTGTAAATCAGAAAGAATTCTCTGAAGTGAGTGAAGTTATTCAAGTATGAAAAGCAGTGTGATACCCTCATCAGGCCTGAAAGATATTGCATAAGGTGACCTGAAATAAGCTTGTAGTGGGATAAAAGAAGTGCCTATAATGTACTTTCACTTGGTTTATAAGTAAAGAATAATTTTAGACCAGCACTCTTTACATTCTCATCAGAGACATTCTTGGTGCAGTAAGAGCTGACAAGGTGCATTTTTTTTCTTCTTGACTTATAAATCAGAGGCTGATTAGAGGAACTTTGGTGGTGATGTGGAACAATGACTGGTTTTAATGGTAAATATTTACTGAGCTATTTATTCTTTGGTTTAGTACCTTCTTTAACATACGCCACCTGCTCAATGTTAA
Source organism: Aptenodytes forsteri (assembly GCF_000699145.1). NCBI lineage: Eukaryota > Metazoa > Chordata > Aves > Sphenisciformes > Spheniscidae > Aptenodytes > Aptenodytes forsteri. Next base: position 1,272,619 of record NW_008795017.1, read on the forward strand.
AACGAATCAATGCCAACTGAAATAAAATATATTTCAGGAATTTCAGGTATAAAATGTTGTTGTTTGGTTTTCAAGATAGTGCAGTACAAGACAATTTTGCAAAGTGGGAAGCATTGCTCCGGAAAGGCACTCTGATTTCTGCTTCCTTATTGCACATTGGTGGAGTTTTCACTGGCCTGGACCATAGCCAGAGGTGGTGAGAGGGATTTGCCAATTGTGGGAAATTTGGCTAGCCAAATTTGTCATCATCACTGCTGCTCTAGGAAAGGAAGCTGTTAATTCACAGTAGTGACATGAGCAGGTTGTGGGAATGGCTGTCAGGAGAATGAAAGGGGCTTTTGGATCAAACATCCAGCTATAGCTATGAACCTGGACTGTTTCTCTGATCTCAAATGATTTGTGCAGCAAAAGCAAAGCTGGTAGAAAGTGGTAGAGGTGTATCTCCATGAAGGGAAAAATGAAGATACTCTATGATTCCATAACACCAATTCCTTTCTACAGTATGAGACTGCAATATAAGCAATAGGTATGAACTTCATTCTGCTTGATCATTTTTCTGAGGGGTTGTTACACAGTCTAAAGAACTATTATAAGCTAGTTTGACAATTTTATTTGCTGCCTAGCTTCCTGTGGCTGATGACAGATTTGAAACCACTTACTTTACTCTATTTCCAAGAATATAAGAACAAAATCCAGCCATGGTGAATGCAAACATTATACTGGTAATTATTAAAGTGACTGTGCACATGGAAAGGTCCTGGGTTATGAGACATGCATGAAGCAGTAGATGACACTCATACCTTTCCCTCCAGTTTCTGTGGGGAGTTATATGAGATGGGGTCAATGCCCAGTGGAAAGAGTTTTTTTGTCTTTATTTAACTGAAAATCCCATGCCTGTAGTTAACTCCCACAAGAAACAACCCAGTGTGAGTTAGTTACCTTATTCTGTGGTCTGACATATAACTTAACATCAGATTGATTCAACAAAGATTAAAAAAAAAAAGTTGACTTAATAGCATTATTTAGATACTGTACCTTGAGTGTGTAATATTTTACCCAAGCCAGATTTTCCCCTTTACTTTAGAAAACAATTTTTTTTTGCTTAACAAATTACTAATACTTTCTAGAATGTAAAACTTTATTAAATTTTCAAAAAGTTTCAAACATTATGCTCTGTATATTTCTGATGAACCATACTATCACACAAGTACTACTTCAATATAAACCATAAATGATCATTTTCAGGTAAGGACAGAACATAACTCCATACTGACATCAATGAGTAAGAAAACACCAGATTTTAATTTTTTTCTTGCATAAAAGTTTTTACAATCTTTAATAAAGTACAGATTGATTCTTTCCCTCTTACATAATAATTCCTCACTGTTATCAGGAAGTTTGGCAAATGTTTTGTCCACAATAAAGTCAGGTAAAATATCTGGTGATATTAAAGGTAGTGTTTCATTTTACTCATACTGGAATCGTATTTCCCACCAAGATTGCTCTTTTAGGTTAACAGCAGTCTACATTGGAATGCATCAGTGTGTGTTAATTGAAAGATTTGATTTATAAGGGCAAAAATTTTGTGTAAAAATACAGAGACGTGTATTTTCCCCCCTTGTTTTACGCATGGGTAAAGTTGACGGGATCATGTTCAGATCTAAAAAAATCCCTTGAAAATGTTGATACCGACAAGATCCTCTTGATTCCCATGTTGGTGAATCTCTATTGATAATCTGCACAGGTAGTCAGCTACCATGTTTTCCATCTTTAAAAACCACAGAAAGTATGGTAAATATTGTCACCTACTTCTCTAAGAATGAGTATGTGAGAGTAGAAGTGATGTACCCCGCTCATGCAGCAAGGGCATGTGAGTCAGGGAATGAGGTCAGCAGTGACCGAGTCTCCGTTCCATGCTCACTCCAACATTTGTGATGGCAGAAAAACAGTTTCACCACCAGCATAAGTTTTGGCTTGCAGGTACGGTGTGTCTTTCATTAATGCATATGCATGTTTCTGCTTCTCACACAGACAGGCTTCATCCATCAGAACTGTTTTCTCTTTAGAGACATGTTAAAACCTATTGCCCTAAGTATCCCAGAGGAAAGCCACACTCATATATGCAAGGGAATCATGGCACTCCTCCTGCTTTTTCCTGATATATGCTCTGTCTCTGACTTTGGAGGTGGGCAGCCCAGCAAAGGCACGTCCCACAACATAGCCTTCACAGAAAGCACTTGGTTTTCATTGGTCACATGAGCCCCTGAAAGTTACCACTACTATAAACCCAATTGTTTCTATCTGAGAAAACTAAATCAATTCTAAGATGCTGTCAATAACTTAACTTTTCAATGGCCCACAACTTGCCAAGACTGGATGAGGGCATTATGCAACCTGGCACTGTATGTGATTTCCAAATGAATAGACTTCGCTGTAGCGACTTGAGATTAGGTGCATTCACTTAAATTATCAATTTATCGATTATCAGTCACAGAGATAAATGCCAGTTTCTCATTAAAAAGGGTAATAAGCTACAGTACCAAAAAGATTAGGAGAATGTTTCACTTAACTGAAACCTTTGGCTATATGTCATGGTTTAATCTCGGTCAGCAACTGAGCACCACACAGCCGCTTGCTCAGTGCCCCCTGCCCCGGTGGGATGGGGGAGAGAATCAGAAGAGTAGAAGTGAGAAAACACGTGGGTTGAGATAAGAACAGTTTAATAATTGAAATAAAATAAAATAAAATACTACTACTACTAACAGTAATAATAATAGAAGAATATACAAAGCAAGTGATGCGCAATGCAATTGTTCACCACCTGCTGCCCAGCCAGGCCCCGAGCAGCGGCCCCCCCCCCGCGCA
>NW_008795017.1:1275514-1283185 GCF_000699145.1 Aptenodytes forsteri
TTGTGCACCTCCAGCCTTCTCAGTCGGTGGAGCATGGGAAGCTGAAAAGTCCTTGACTAGTGTAAGCACTACCTAGCAACAACTAAAACATCGGTGTGTTATCAACATTGTTCTCATCCTAAATCCAAAACACAGCACTATGCCAGCTCCTAGGAAAAAAATTAACTCTATCCCAGCCAAAATCAGAACACTGTAATTTGGCCCCTTACATCTGAGGTGGACTGAGATACAAAATGATTTACTTGTCATTCACCTAGGTCATGTCAGACTCTCTCCTCTACTCTGTAACCAAGTCATCAGAAGTAGGAATTATTCTGACCTAACGTCACCCACTTAAAAATCAGTTTGAACCATTCAGTTCAGCCACTTATATTACCATGGAGGTACTTCCAAAGGCAGTATGTTCCCCACCTATCTTTTTGTTTGAAGTTTAAACTCTACTTTTTTTCTGGTGGGGTTTTTTTGGTTTTGTTTTTTTTTTTTTTTCCTTATACTCCAGTGGCTAATCATTACTTTGGATAAAGGGCTCTCTTAGTGAGTTAGTACACCTGTACCCACAAACCACTCTGCAATTTCCAGTAAGAAAATAAAATAAAAATTACCAAACTGGATTTTTTTTATTTCAAAGGAAAATAAGGGTAAACTTTTTTTTTTTTTTTTTGAGCGTCTATGAAGATAGGAGCTACCTGGCTTATAGGATGTAATTTTCTAAAAGTGACATTTTTTTGTAGTCTTATGAACACAGTACTAATAAATAAAAACTTTCAACAAAACTGCACCACATAGTCATAATCCAAGCTGGTACCTCCAAAGAGCCTCAAGTGAACAGATGTGGGAAAGGGGAGGATCAGATGGGTTTCATTTGTGATAAACTATGTTTGAGACTAGTGCAAATAGTTTCATTTAGTTCTCTGTTCAGGATCGTGTGATGAATCAGTGTGTGAGTGAGGAGTAGGTAATGGGCCAAATTTTTTCATATATGTGACTTGTGGCTGCTTTATTATGTGAAGCTAAGGTTAGCAACTCTGTAGGGCTTGATATACCATGACTGAAATTCTTGGGTGATATTTTTGGGTGATATGAAATTCCTTATGTCTCCTGTTATCCTGATGTTGGAAAAGCTAATCAGGGTTGTGGGTTGCCTGTGATACAATGATTACTTTCCTTATTTCTTATTCTCTCTATATATTTTTTTCTTTTTTCTTCTTTTCTTTTCACTGTGTACTGAATAGGAACAAAGGAGGCTTTTTTAGACTGTCACTTTTGTTTAAATTTTCCTCTCTTCCCCTCCGCACCTCCCCCGTGATTATAAACCCATTGCAGCAACTGAACTGTGGTGTAATGGTGCAGCAGAGGTGTACAAATATATTTTGAGTGATAAATGACTGCTGAAATGCCATTACAAACCAGCACTGCTGTTATGCTTACTTCACTACGTTTTGAATTTGTTGTTGGTTTTTTTTTTATCTAATTACTCTCAGAATTCACCTACTTCAGAGCGGGGGTGACATGTTGCATATTAAAAGATGCCTTCTTTCATTTTTCTTCTCACCTTTCATGCTCAGAATCTCGTAAATTCATAAGCTGGAAAGGAGATAGGCTATGTGTTGTATTTGCTGTCCTTGAGCAGTCAGTCATGATTTCTGCTAACAAAATCTGCACTGATGTTTACACCAGCAAATTGACTGTGCAGTTTCTGTTTCATTAAATTAATTGGATGACATTTCATACTTGTTTAGGGCACTAGAAATCCCAGAACACTTTTTTGTTTGTTTGTTTCAGAATGAAATTATCTAATTTTATATCTATCTCCCTTCATTCCTTTTCTTCATTTCCCCTCTTTCATTACTATCTCCTCTCCTTGTATTCATTACTAACTTCATATCCCTGTTTTCTCTAGTATTCATCCTTTTATGACAACACTTCAACAGTTTTAATCCATTTATTTATCTTCCTTGAAGTTAATTTGTGTGTCCAGTTTCAGATGGATTCCCTACAGTTTATATGTTGCAACTTTTAGATATTCATCCAGAAGGCCAGTTGTTTGTATTTGACTCTTTACTGTCCAGGACACCATACTTATCAAACAATGTACTTATCAAACATCAAACAATGGTCCATGCAAACCCCATGAGGCCCATGAAAACCTCATGAAGTTCAACAAGACCAAGTGCAAGGTCCTGCACCTGGATTGGGGCAATCCTCAGTATCAGTACAGATGGGAGAGATGAATGGATTGAGAGCATGTGGAGAAGAACTTGGGGATACTGGTGGATGAAAAATTGGATATGAGCCAGCGATGTGTGCTCACAGCCCAGAAAACCAGTCGTCCTGGGTTGCATCAAAAGAAGTGTAGCCAGAAGGACGAGGGAGGTGATTCTGCCCCTCTGCTCTGCTCTTGTGAGACCCAACCTGGAGTACCGCATCCAGCTCTGGAGTCCTCAGCACAGGAAAGACGCGGACCTGTTGGAGCGGGTCCAGAAGAGGGTCACAAAAATGATCAGAGGGATGGCACACCTCTCCTGAGAGGAAAGGCTGAGAGTTGGGGTTGTTCAGCCTGGAGAAGAGAAGGCTCCGGGGACACCTTATTGCAGCCTATCAGTACTTCAAGGGGGCTTATAAGAAAGATGGGGCGAGACTTTTTACCAGGACCTGTAGTGAAAGGACAAAGGGCAATGGATTTAAACTGAAAGAGGGTAGATTTAGATTGGATATAAGGCAGAAAGTTTTTATGATGACAGTGGTGAGACACTAGAACAGGTTGTGGATGCCCCATTCCTGGAAGTGTTCAAGGCCAGGTTGGACAGGGCTTTGAGCAAGACTATCTAGTGAAAGATGTCTGTGCCCATGACAGAAGCGTTGGAACTAGATGACCTTTAAAGGTCCCTTCCAACTCAAACCATTCTAGTATTCTATGATTCTATGCAGGCAGCAAACTCAGAGCTACAGAAGAAAACTAATACTTGAGGAATTTAGCACTACATTCTACATATTTTAAATATATACCATTGTTTGGTATCAAGATATTTATTTCCTTTCCACTTGCTAATTTTTTTTAATGATACCGTTGCAATCTTTATATACCTATTCTTTCAATAGCTGCTTTCCCTTCCTACTGACTCAATTTCTCTCACTTAGTGGTTTATATCATCGTTACTTCTTTTCTTCGTCTATGGTATGACCCAGTGCTGTACTTTGCCAGCACAATCAGACAGAAATTCCAGCTTGCCTTTCACATTTTACCACGTTCCACTCCTGTCAGCTCAGCTGTCCAAGAGAATTATTCATAGAACACCGAAGTAAAAGGCGTATCTTGTCACATCTGTATGTTCTTAGTGCAACTATTATTGTGAATTATACAGTTACATAATCATTAATTACTCTTGAAAAGGTCATATAGTTGATCCCCTGTATCTAGGCAGAATCAACCACAGCTAAGCTTTTCCTATCAGATATTTGTCTAACCTATTTAAAAAAAAAAAAAAAAGAAGAAAAAAACCCCAAACCTTTTTAATGAAGATGTTGTTATCTACTACATTGGCAATCTACTCCTTGCACAGGTATCATTACCCCTGAAATGGCTGATCTAAATCCTTTTTATTGCAGTAAAGTTCATAATTTTGGGGGAAATCAATGAAATGAACTACACATTTAGGTGCATTTAACATGTATGGGTATTTGCATTGTTCTGAGCCCTTCTAAAATCCAGACAGAATCGCACAGTGTGTAACTTTCATGTGCAGGAGGATTTACAGTATTTTGTTCATTTTATGAATAAAGGAACCAGCTATAGGATTGCCCTCAATTTCTGATCCACAACTTACTGCATATTACTGTTAACTTATCATCTGAAGTTATCTAATTTTTCCTTGTCTTCAGACCTCTGGTTACTGTTAATTGTACCTTCCTAGACTGCACAAAATGGTTCCTCTCCATTCATGACATGTTATAATTGTGGAAGTCTCTTAGCCAACGTATACATATTTAGTCCCTTGATCTTAATTTCGGTTTCCTAAGCAAGGTTGTTGATATTCTCTAAGAACGTCTTCAGCTAACAGTAAGTCACAAAGTTCAAACTCCAAAAATAATTGCAAGTTATTTTTTCACAAAAATGTTATACCATTCCAGATTAAGAATTTCGGAGACTAAGGGCTACTGATCAGCTGAAAAGATAGCTTGGAGGGTAATAATACATAATTTCCAAAATTATCTAATATTCTCTTGCCCCAGCTGAAGGGTCTCTCTGAAAGGGTCTCCCTACCTCTCGAAAAAGGAAATATGTTTCAGTTTCCATGGCTTACCACACTCCAGGTATTGTTAATATATCTTGGATATTATTTGTATGATGTAGCAAGTAAAATATGAAAAATATTTGGGAAACACTAAATATTGTTATAGCTACCAAGGTAAAACATCTTGATGTCATCGTGAATCTCTTCTGCTTTTTAACCTCCCTTCTGAAAAATGAGAGGCTCAAAAGCACATTTCACATCCCCTTGAGAGCCATCCATTTCTCTTAGTATAAGCTTTTGCTAAAAATTTAGTTCATAGTGTTACAGAGATGAAAGAGTAATTTTTTTTTTCTAGTATTAGTTTTTGCCCAGAGGCTAAACAGACCCTGTGTGAATTTCAAAATGTTTCTCAGATCTGTGAGTTGACATTATTTTTAAAGTCTTGTTTTTCTTTCTTTTGCTCTTTTCTTTCTTTTACAATCTTCTACATTATAAGCAGAGTTATTAAGTCTATCTATTATTAAGGTTGACTGACATTTTCTATTATAACACCTTGTTTTCAAAGGCCTGTAATTTTGACAAAGCATAACCATAGAGGCTAAAAATTTACTTGCCAAATGACTGCATAAGGTTGATTTCCTGCTTGCTTGCTTCAACAAAATCAATTCTTCCTTTTCTTAACAATAGGACATAGGGAAATATTGTTTTCATATATTATAAAAATTATTGCAAACATCTTAAAAGAAGGTCTAGCACCTTCATTTGTAGAAAGAAGAAATTGAAATTTATAGGAGGAGTTGTTTTTCTGGGGGGGGAAAAAGTCATTTATCATTCTTTTGAATATTCTCTAAGTGGGATCAAGTCTACAAAACTTGATGAACAAGTGAGAAATCTCTTTTTTGTTTTTGTGCTCAGTAAAGATGTTTTTTTTAAAAAAATTGTAGCTAAATTTGCAACTCAAATCCACCTAAACTGAACCACCCAGTCAGACAAAAGAAAATGTTGGAGCAATGCACTATGAATTGGATGAACACTCAGCTAACATAAGTACCCCATGCCTTTGCTAACCTCTGCTTTAGAGGTCCAGGCATTAGATTACCTAACATTATGAGAGATTGTTTAAAAGGATGATTTCTGAAAATCCAGATCACTGAATAAAACTCTAATAATAACCAGCTTTCTAAAAAAAAAAACCAAACCTTTTTTTCCCCCTCTTTCTCCCTTCCCTTCAATGAAAGAGGAATTTTTTCTGTTTGGGGACCCAGAGTTTCTCAGAGAAATGTAAAGGAAAAATCACGTATGTTCTGCTTCAGGTAATTTTTTTGGGAAAAGCTCTGTGAAGCTCCCCCTGCTCAGTGAATGCCATCCACCTTCCACAGCTGGTTCCTGTGTTTGCTCCCACCCACCTTGCAAGGAGTCCTAGAGCTCCCTTTTCCTCCATTGATCACAAATCAGAAAAGGAATCCAGCTCTAGGTTCTTGAAACCTGTTTTTTCAGTGCTTCACTGAGGCTGGTTATGGAGAGAAAAGGAAGGCAGAGCAGTGAAATGAAGGTTTGTGGTGATCTTTGCCTCTGTCCTATGAATCTATGTTGATCTAGAACTGAATGGAGAACAAGCCATAGTGGGGTTTAGTGCAGTTCACTGGCAGTAAGAGAACTTCACCCTGAGATGAGAGATCAAACCAGGTAGCTACATCTACACTTTTAAAATAAACAGTCAGAGCATAGGCTCAAACATTGTTTTATAATAGTCCTAGCTGATAAATTGTTAGCCCGTTCCCTAGTATGGCTTTTGCCTGAGTTAGCAAGCACTCCCTGGACAATTCATAGGCATGGGGAATTATCACAGGCCACAGAACTTCCCTGTGTGCAATATAAATGTAACCACCCTGTTTTAGTGACCAAGAGAGTTTAGCTATGTGGATGCAAGATGCACTATGTCATCTTGCCTAAGGACTAGAAAGTGTTCCCCAGACAATATTATTTTCTAGTACAGATGTAGCCTTTATATCACACTTACACAATGTCCTGATCAGAGAGAGTTTGGAAATAGTTAATTTTTCATAAGATTTGAATGTGGCGTAAGATTATAGCTTCCTACAATCTGAGAATACACATGCCTGGTGTGTGTGCCAAGCTCTCAAGGCTGAGGCTAGGGTGGGGCATTAAGAACAGCCAGGCTTATAAGCCACTGACAAAGATGAGCACAGCCTTGGCTGCCATCGTAGAAAACGCCATATTCAGTGACAAAGCCAATTAGAAAATTCCCGCCCTCCTTTTCTGTGCCACTTGTTCTGCCCTTATTCTTTAATTTAGTGTCCCCTCCACTGTACCTATAGAGTTGTCCATGAATTCACGTAAACTGTTCCATTGAGCCAATCTGGGTCAAACGTGAGAGGATTTAATCTAGGGGATTATTTTCAACAGAGTTCCTTCTTTGCCACTCAGTTTTGGACAGGTAGTGCTCAGCCCTGACTTTCAGTTGTATTAAACTTCCCTATGTTTTGAGTTAAATGAGGTATTCCTTTGCAATGCAGCATGACTATAGGTTACTGAGGAGTGTCACGGCAGAGTCACTGCATCTCAGTGGCAGATGTGATTTCTGATGTCCTTGGGTATCTGAATGGTGAATATTAAATGTTACTAGGTGTTATTGATAAAGACAATGATGCGAATGTTCTCTTTTTTAAAATAAATGGTGAATTAAATTAAGACATTAAATCAAAGATAAAACCACTTGAAGATCAGCAGAGATTCAATTTTGTAATTAGTAGATGGATATTATTTCCATGATTATGGTCTATTTTCTTCTCTCTTTAAAGTTAGAGTAAACTGATATGGTATTCAAGAAGTCCAAAGATATATACAGGGCATTTACAGGTATTTTAAAAGTTCTGTATCTTTGAAAAATAATTCAATATATGACGCATTTGCATTGCACACTCTTACTGCATAACAAATACAGGACAGTTTACAGCTCTTTCATGTGCAAATTACCTCAAATATATTATAGAGAAAGAACATGGGCTCAGGTCTTATCACAAACTAACAGAACAAGAAAGCGGCAATCATAAATATTGAAGTCAAGTGTTATTCTTCTACTCCCCAAAGGTAGCTAACAAAGGATATATTAACCAGCCAGCAGTGGAATATCCAATGTTGTTTTCAGGTGAGGGAAAACCAACCAAATGTCATGCTGCACTATCTTTTAACACTTCCTAAACACACTGTCTGTAGCACTTTGTTCCATACAAGGAAGTTCTTCAAACTGTTCTGGGCAAGAAATTTTTATGATCAGCAGGAGAGGATCAGCTTGCTCCTAGAAAGACATCAGCACAACCTGGTGTGAACAGCAGGGGCCCGGAAATTCTTATTTACACAACTCTATCCATTCAGGCCTTTTGAGTAAATGGCGATTTGTTGTAAAAGCTTGTGTCAC
>NW_008795017.1:1283221-1286158 GCF_000699145.1 Aptenodytes forsteri
AACATATAATAATAATAATAATAATAATAATAATAATAATAATAATAATAAAGTCTTAGAAATAAAACATGGAGTGGCTGTGCTATGTAGACACAGGTTACTGAAAAGGTCAATGTAGTTCAGTACCTTCCTCTGGTGCATTGCATATAGTCTGTATCCTATGAACTGACACAGGGAACTACTGTAGCTTGCTGTTTCTTAAATAGATATCACAGTCTGAGAAACACAAATTATTCTGGCATTAGAATAATTTGGTTTTTGTGACCCAAATGTTACCCCTTGACAGTTTTTCAAGCACTACATTTCAGCACTATGTTGTTTTTCTCTGTATGTAGATGTATGATATGTAATGATGCTATTGCAATTTCTATGTTCTTTAAAAATGTATTATTAAAAGACATTGTTAGATAAATGGCTTGAACATAAGGCAATATAACATATCACTTTTTTTAGCTGAAATATGGTCCTAGTGCAATTAGTCACCTCACACGCTATTCTGATTTATCATTTTAGCATTTTTCCAATCAAGAATTTCTAAAAAAACCCAACCAGATCTCAAAATATATTTTTGGCTAAACCACTTTACTCATCAGCTCTATCCTCCCTACTTCATAAAAGGAAGTTTAGGTAAATAGTTGCCTCATAAAATGTTGTGTGTAGAATAGTATTTTGGAAGAGACTTTTATATAACAGTAAGTAAACGCAAACTTATCTCCTGGCATTCACCAGATACGTACTCTGGCAGTAAATCAGCTCTTCTGACACAATGTTTGTGATGACATAGAACTCAGACATGTGGCAGTAACAGACAACACTACACTGAACTTCAACATTTACTCAGTTGAAGAAAGAGAGCATAAGCTATGAATAAAATATTATGCTTTTTTTTATTCTCTAGTTTTATAAATATCTTTCAAGGAATGTAATTTTTTTTTCTTTCTCTTGTATGAGCGTTGCTTCACTTACACTTCCTGCTTGAACTGGTAGACATCATAAGGTTAGCCCTGGACAAGCAACATACACCTTTCAACACAACTGGTCGAGAGTGCTGCCTCGCACCATGGACTCAGCTGTATGGCAGGAATAGCATTAACTTGGCTTGCTCACTCCTCTCAGATATGTCTCTGATGGGTGAGAGTTTCTCTTTTCAGGGAGCATTCACTAGTGTTATTCTGCAAGAAAAAATTCTTGCCAACTGCACTGAATGTGTGTGTCTAAAAAATCCAGAAGAGATTGTGTGGTTTTACACTCTGCTGCCAAATACCTGGCCTGATGTTAACATATAGGAGATGTGAATACCCAGTGATCTCAGAGTCCATATAAGAGAATTGTAAACCCCACTGGCAGAAAAAGGAAAATGCTCATCAGATTGCTGGCTTCACTGTTGTCTCTGAGTGCTTATTTAAGAGAGGGCAAGCAGGACTAGAAAGCTGATGAGGTCTGCAGATGTATTATTAATATCAGATTTTCAGAACAAAATGAGGTGGTGCTTCCTTGCCATAGTCTTTCCACTGATTTTTTAAAAAAACAATACTGTAATTTTTCTCAGTATGACCTGAAACACATTAAGGACATCTTAATTTTCATACATTATGCTTTTGATACACTTTTTCCTCAATACCTGATATAGTATTGTGTCCTGATGGTTAAACCACAACATATTGCAAAGTTCAGTGTAAAACATAGTAAAGCAAAAGTATCAATCTTCCAAGAACCAAAGGTAAATTATCCTCTTAATGGCAGGCAGTTTACTGTCTGTCTCCACCCTGAGGTGTGAAACTTCTAATTTCTCATTATAGATCCCATTCAATGTAGTATCAGATGATCACAATCAAACCTGTTGAAACAGTCATACAGTATTACTGTGATACCTATGTTCAGCTTCAGGGTTGAAGAGGGTATTACTCTAGACAGAAGTAACATGCAGTAATATGGGAAGGATACTCAAGGAAAAGAAGTAATTGCTAAACACTATGGAAAAAAACCCCTCTATTTGTAACAAATCTGTGTATAAAATGAAATAATTCATTAAAACAGATGTATAGATATTGTCCAAAGTGGCTTCCTAACCTGGGGCCCTTCTATTTTAAAGGCTGGCTTCTGTGATTTAGATTTAATTTCATAGAATCGCAGAAAGGTTGAGGCTGGCAGGGAGCTTTGGAGACTTGTCTACTCCAAATCCCTGCTCAAAGCAGGGTCAACCAGAGCAGGTTGCTCAGGGCTGTGTCAAGTCAAATTTTTAATATCTCCAAGGACAGAGACTCCACAACACCTTTGGGCAACCTGTTCCAGTGTTTGACCATCTTCACAGTAAAAACTGGTTTTTTTTTCCTTATATTTAAATAGAATTTCCTGTATTTCTGCTTGTGCTCATTGCCCCTTGTCCTTTCTCTCGGCACAACTGAGAAGAGTCTGGCTCTGTCCTCTTTTCACCCTTCCTTCAGGTATTTATATACATTAATTAGGTCCCCCCCAGAGTCTTCTCCAAGCTAAAAAGTCCCAGCTCTCTCAGCCTTTTCTCAGAGGAGAGATGCTCCATACACTTAATCATCTTTGTGGCCCTTCATTGGATTCTCTCCAGTATCTCCATGTCTCTTCTGTACTGGTGAGCCCGGAACTGGACCCAGCACTCCATACGTTGCATTACCAGTTGTCATGGTTTAACCCCATCCAGCAACTGAGCACCACACAGCTCACTCCCTCCACCCCGTTGGAATGGGGGAGAGAATTGGAAGAGTAAAAGTGAGAAAACACATGGGTTGAGATAAGAATAGTTTAATAATTGAAATAAAACAAAGTAAAATACTAATACTAATACTAATACTAAAAGTAGTAATAATAATAATAAAAATAATAATAGAAAAATATAGAATGATACAGTCATTATTAAGATTGGAAAAGACCTCTAAGATCATCAAGTCCAACCGTCAACCCAAC
>NW_008795017.1:1290058-1295909 GCF_000699145.1 Aptenodytes forsteri
CCGCCAGCTTTCCCCGGTTTATGCCCTGAGCTTGACACACATGGTATGGAATGTCCCTTTGGCCAGTTTGGGTCAGCTGTCCTGGCTGTGCCCCCTCCCAGCTTCTCACTGGCAGGGCATGGGGAGCTGAAAAGTCCTTGACTAGTGTAAGCATTGCCTAGCAACAACTAAAACATTCGTGTGTTATCAACATTATTCTCATCCTAAATCCAAAACACAGCACTGTACCAGCTACTAGGAAGAAAATTAACTCTATCCCAGCTGAAACCAGGACACCAGTGCAAAGCAGAGAGGAAGGATCACCTCCCTCGACCTGCTGGCAATGCTTTTCCTCATGCAGCCCAGGATGCTGTTGGCCTCCTTTGCTTCCAAGGTGCATTGCTGGCTCATGGTCAGCTGTTGGCAGCTCTCAAAACCAAAACCAGTTAATTGTACAGAATTGTTTGGAATTAAAAATGTTCTGAATGAGCCACTTGAACCTGGCTTTCCTTCATCTTTCCTTAGGCAGACATCCCAGATGTGTCCCAAATTAACAATTATTTATAGAAGGTGTAGTGGTTTCACAAGGAGAACTTGAGATTTGTCCCAGAATATTGTGTAGCTTGTTAGTCCGTGGTCTGGCATTAGGGCATACTGAATCATGTAAATTAGATATTAGAAAGCAAATTTCCTAACTTTGAAATAAATTTATTGACTTGCACTGCCATAAAAAATTATTGTCTAATTTTTTTTCCTAATTGGAAAAGTCTGGTCTTCAACTATCTTTCTAATGAAGATGTACTCTGAAGGTGTGTTTTGAAAAAGTGTGTCTCTTTGGGAATGAAGGAGTTCAGTGAAATTAAGAATTTGACAGTTATACACATGCACATAAAGAAGAAATAGGTGGCATAACTGTTTGCTGAAAACTCAATGTCTAGAGCTTTTTGACATATAAAGGGTCAAAGAGCCACAATGGGAAAATTCAGTATCCTTTCATTACCTAAAACTGAGTCACTTTGTAGTAATACTCTAAAACTGAAAAAATAAAAAAAAAGACCTGTTAAAAATAAGGATTATGTAAAAAACCATTTATTTGATCAAGTTCTCTATGATTTAATGCTGCTGCTGGTGATTCCTTCCCTTTTGTTTGAACTAAAGTGTGTTTGCATTGATTCTGAGAGGAAACTGAGGTGTTCAAGCACAGGCAGGTATGTGTTGGTGATTTATTTCATACTGCCTCTGCTCTTTGGATTTGAAACAAGTATAATGAACTCCTTCCAATTTTATTGTAAGCTTAGCCCAGGGCTTTGCTGTTCTATAGCCCACTCATCACACATAATGATATGGGGCGATTATATGATATAGCTTGCTGTCCATAAGGAACAATAGGGACAATATTCACATTTTATTTTTGATTCTCAGGCTGAATTTAAACTGTATACAAGGAAAGTTCCTCCTGGTCTGATTCTTAATGAGCATAATAGCTTCTGGAATTCATGCCAGAGTACTTAAAGGTGGTAAATTTGGTTACATTATAAATATCTTCCTAGCATGTTCATTGCCGCTGTTACTTAAATATGCTTCTATTTTCACAGAAAATAATGCTTGTGGTTAGTGCTCTTCTGTACTCCTGAGCTGTGTTCCATCATTATCTTTCAGTGATATACTTGCGTAGCATGTAAAACCCAGAAAGATTAGGAGAAGTGGTGTTAAAAGTTCAAAGTAATAATTCAAGGTTCATGATCTACAGTGCAAGAAGATTTTTTTTTTCCCCAGTTACTACTTGGTAATACTGTAGGGCTTTAAGAACAGAAGGGTAGGAAGGCATTTGCAATCTTCACATTGCTAATGCAGGCATCCTTGAAAGGTGCCCTTCATAAGCAAGACTCATGATGAGACTGCCCTGTGAATTCTTATGCTGCCTTTCTCTTAATTCGCCTATAGGGAAGCCCCGTTCTGTCCACAGTGTAGAGAGGTTAGGGGTAGGTTAGGCATGTGAGGAATCTCACACTTTATGCTTACAGGCACTTCTGTCATTGTTGGCCATGTTGACCTTGTAGCCCCCAGAGATCTGCGTGTAACAAGGTTCCCAGATGCCCCATCTCAGCAGTCATATGCTTTTGACAGCTAAATATGCAAGGAGGACCTCAATTTGTCTGATGCCTTCAGAGAGTTCCAACTTTTGTAGTGCCTGTGAGGCCAGCATCCGTTGCTAAGACACCAGGCTACAGTTAGTCTTGCTTGCCAGCTCAGTAGTTTCATGCCTAGCTACATAAATAGCATTGAACCATACTTACTGAAAAATGTTTTTCTGTCTGGCTTGAATGGGAGATTGTTTCTCTCCTGTGGAGAGTTCTTTCTTCTTTCTTTTACTTTCCTGTCTAGAAGGAAACCAATCCTTTAAAAGCATCTCTTAAGAGATTCTGGGCACACAAAATAGACCTTTTTCAGTTCATGTTCCTTGAACGTTGTTTTCCTTCCACCTAAGTCTGTCTATGATACAACTTGGTATTTGAAAAGGGACAAATGGCTAGGGTTAAATGCTCTGTGTCCTTCTCCATTGTGTCCTCAGGGACTGTCTATATACGTATTAAATTGCAAACCAACCCTGCTTCCCCAGGCCTGTACAGTCTAAACCCTTCTCAGAATCTTTTTCTCACTTTATCTTTCCAATGATTCCTTGGCTAATTCACATTATTTTACTAACCTTAATGTTAATTTTAATCTAGATACTTTCTCCCTTAGAGGAGATACTGAGTTATCCAAGCAGCAGCAGATGTTCTTCATCTGCTAGAAGGGACTTCAGTGTTTTGGACTTGCATGCCACTCATTGACAAGGGAGTAAAGAGGGGAAGGGTATGACTGGAATCAAAGATGCTTCAGATGTCTAGTGAATTACGAGTCAATTTGTCAAATGCTTTTTTTACTGGATTTACATAGAAGTAGTGTGTGCTGGTTTTGGCTGGGATACAGTTAATTTTCTTCATAGTAGCTAGCATGGGGCTATGTTTTGGATTTGTTCTGAAAACAGTGTTGATAAACTGTTTAATGACGTCATGCTCAGCATATAAAGCTGGGGAAGAAGAAGGAAGGGGGGACATTTGGAGTGACGGCATTTGTCTTCCCAAAAGACCGTTACGTGTGATGGAGCCCTGCTTTCCTGGGGATGGCTGAACACCTGCCTGCTGATGGGAGCTAGTGGATGAATTCCTTGTTTTGCTTTGCTTGTGCATGTGACTTTTGCTTTGCTTATTAAACTGTCTTTATCTCAACCCTTGAGTTTTCTCACTTTTACCCTTCCGATTCTCTCCCCCATCCCACCAGCGGGGGAGTGAGCAAGCGCCTGTGTGGTGCTTAGCTGCTGGCTGGGGTTAAAGCATGACATAGTGTTTTTAAGATATATGTCTTATAAGCCAGCCCAGAATAATGCTTAAAAGAATTTCAGGGGTTTTTGACCCTATGTTTCTTAAAGGCCTTATGTTTCTATGCAATCCCTTATAGACTCTTTTCATTGCTTCCAGAAGGTTGTCTTTATATCAGTGCATGTGTAGCCTGAGTGCTTGTAGCCTAGTTCAGGCACAAATGGATGGGCAAGTCTTGAAGGGAGTTGGCAGGGGGACTGTTAAAGATAGTTATGTCAAGAAAACATCCCCAATAAAGAAATATATTTTTTATGTAGAGGCATTTTTTCAGTCATTCTAAACATGCTTATCATTTGTCACAACATTTCAAGCTTGCTAAGAAGGGAGTAAAATTCACAGCAGTGCCAACACTCCTGTCTGTCTGACTAAGACTTATTTCTATTCCAGTTTCTGAATGGCATTTTCTTTAGCTGTCAGATAAAGGGTCAAACCTAACGTGTGTGTCAACTGCATGGAATGTGGTCCTCCATATTTTATACAATGACTGCATGCATGTTACAGCTGGACGGAGCATGAGATGGAATTTGATCAAAACATTTTATATAAAAAGGGACACTACAAAGGACCTACTAAGTTACAAAAGCAGGTTTGAAGGAGGTTTCATGGGGACTTGACAGATTAAAAGCTGATGGCACTACTGTCACGGTCTCAGTGGAAATCCAGCTTGATCTCATTAACAACAAAGAGCTAGAGACACACAAGAACAGTAATGAAAACAAATGATTCAGAATGCAATGGAAACTATTATTTAGATGCCAGGGCTGCTCCTGTATGCACAGGCCATAGACAAACCCAGAACAGGAGAAAAAGCTAGTATAATGTAAAAGACGAATTAATGTAACTCAGAATTCAGCCTTTTTTTGAAGCGTTTAAGAAACAGATTTCTGCAGTAAATCTATATCTACAAGAGAGTTTGTCATAATAAATTGTATCAAAATCATGAGAAATTGCAAGAAGAAAATCCCAGAAGACAAGATGGTAATGTTTTCAATTTTTAAAAGATTTTCACTCCTGTCCAGTCAGCTCAGACTCAAAGGGAATGCATTTTTAACTTCTCTGGGTGATTGGGTGAGATAACTTCTTAATAAGCCAGCTACTAAAAAACCCCACAAATATTTGGCAAAAGAATATAATCTTTTGAATATTCACACATGATATAAGACTATATATCCTAACCACTTAATGTGAAACCAGCTCTGTAAGTGTGTGCTGATGCTTCACATTATGGTTTGATAAGTACCTTTTGATGTTTTAGGAAGAAAATATTACTAAAGAGTAATTCAAATGTCTGTGTTTGTGGTTTTTTGTGCGTGTAATATACTTTTGTTTGTTTTTTTCTCCCCTGAGAACATAGTTGTGATTATTAGGTTTTATTTCGTTTAGCAGTCCTTAAATGAGATTTTATAGGACAAATTAGAAATCAATATCTGCTAAACATTATTTCAGATATGCAGCTCTAAAGATGGTGCCTAGTTGTCTTATTTTGTCACCAAGAAAAAAACAAGTGTAAAATGATGATCCCAAGTAAGAAATTTTCATGTAAAATTTTGAGATTGAAAGCTGAACTAGAGATCAAGGTGGCTTTTAGTATTTTTTTTATTGTAAATAGTCCTCCTTTTGTGGTGTTTTAAGATGCCATGTGGATTTCTACCATTACCTTATAAAACTATAATACAAACTTTAAATAATAGCAATAGTAGGTTTTATTCTGTTCATAAAAGGGTATTTCTGATGTTTCTAGAGTGACTCATTAAGCCTCTTAACTGATTTTTTTCTTTTCCATGAATTTTTAAAAAAATGCTTCACAGCTATACAGCTCCTCATGCAATAAGATCATTGCCTCTCATCCTGATTAGTCCTGTCTTACTGTTGCTTTAACACTCACGAGCCAATGTGTTTCATTAGAGCATAAATTCTTGAATAGGACCTTTTTGGTTCTTGTGTTTGTACTCTAGTTACTGAGTATTCTTATTGTGCAAAAATATGTGAAAACCATATAGATATCTCTTCCTTGTGCAACTGATGGAGAGGCAGGCTTTTCTAGTCATAAACTTCTTGACTTCTATGGCTCAATTTGTTTCCCTAAATAAAGGTGTGTAGTGTCATCTGGGGCCCTCAAGAGTATCTGACACATTCCAGTGGGTCTAGTAGCAATGAAAAAAGACCTAAGAAAGACCCGTTGAGTCTTTCTCAAAGAAAAAATGCATTAAGGTATCTGAATTCAGATTGGCATTTCTTAGATGCCAACTTTTAGGCAACTGGACAGCACTAGGCACCTGAATTCCTAGTATCTTAAACAGAACATGATATTTTTCAACAGTGTGCACAAGGTAGCTGAATTGTTATATTAATTCATAGAATCATGGAATCATAGAATAGTTTGGGTTGGAAGGGACCTCTGAAGGTCATCTAGTCCAAGCCCCCTGCTGTGGGCAGGGACATCTTCCACT
>NW_008795017.1:1297039-1312331 GCF_000699145.1 Aptenodytes forsteri
GACATCTGTAGCCCTTCCCGTGTCCACTGATTGATGTAGTCCATCATAGAAGGCCACTAGGTTAGTCAGGCAGGACTTGCCCTTGGTGAAGCCATGTTGGCTGTCTCAAATCACCTCCCTGTCCTCCATGTGCTTTAGCATAGTTATATAATTCCTCTAATTCTAATGTATTCAAATTATTTATCATTAGAATAAACGATAGAATTTTTTTTTTTCCGTGAATGGACAGCCTCTGTGGTTCAGAGTGCCAGTCTATACTGTTACTATTTCACAGCTCCTGAGCCATGTCACATGGACATATACGGACAGTGAAGCATGACATGCATGTTTTAATCAAGCCCCAAATTCATAGCAAGATGTCTGGGGAACGTGCACCCAGGGAATGACCAGGATCTCTGAGGAAAAGGCTGCATGCTCCGGGAATCACAGTGGCCTTTGTATAATGTGAAGTCTGTGCCATTACTCTGTAACTGTCACACATTATACCACAACTAGCCTGATTACTTGTGAAATTTTAAGTTGAAAGCTTCAATACTTACCTCTGTGGCCATAAACCACAGTCTCAAAAGAAAGTGCCACCTTACTGGGAACCTAATACTTCTATTGGATACAAACTCCCATCTGCACATTTGAGCCAAGTCAGAGATCTGATTTATTTATTTGTTTGTTTGTTTGTTTGTTTGTTTGTTTGTTTGTTTGTTTGTTTGTTTGTTTGTTTGTTTGTTTGTTTGTTTGTTTGTTTGTTTGTTTGTTTGTTTGTTTGTTTGTTTGTTTGTTTGTTTGTTTGTTTGTTTGTTTGTTTGTTTGTTTGTTTGTTTGTTTGTTTGTTTGTTTGTTTGTTTGTTTGTTTGTTTGTTTGTTTGTTTGTTTGTTTGTTTGTTTGTTTGTTTGTTTGTTTGTTTGTTTGTTTGTTTGTTTGTTTGTTTGTTTGTTTGTTTGTTTGTTTGTTTGTTTGTTTGTTTGTTTGTTTGTTTGTTTGTTTGTTTGTTTGTTTGTTTGTTTGTTTGTTTGTTTGTTTGTTTGTTTGTTTGTTTGTTTGTTTGTTTGTTTGTTTGTTTGTTTG
Source organism: Aptenodytes forsteri (assembly GCF_000699145.1). Taxonomy (NCBI): domain Eukaryota; kingdom Metazoa; phylum Chordata; class Aves; order Sphenisciformes; family Spheniscidae; genus Aptenodytes; species Aptenodytes forsteri. The sequence continues at coordinate 1,298,103 of NW_008795017.1, forward strand.
TTTGTTTGTTTGTTTGTTTGTTTGTTTGTTTGTTTGTTTGTTTATTCATTCACTCATTTTTGTGACCTTCACGGAAGCCATCTCTCTGATCCCAAGAAATTTTTAAACATATTTTTTAGATTTCAAAGAAAAATGAGAGGGCTGCTCTACAGTCTGCCACTAAGTGTTTTATATCATCACAACAGGAGTGTATGATGTGTTCCACAGAGCGTGCCATGGAGGCACGGGTGTTGTGTATGCATGCAAATTCTGATAGAGCAGTGCTGAGAACAGTACTGGTTAAAAGAAGACAAATTTAATATTACCGCCTCTACACTATCTGTAGAGGTTAGCCTCTAGAGCAATCTACTTCATCAGCTGCTCTTAAGGTTTCTTTTTGGAGGGAAATGGTGTCTCCCAAAAGAAACCTAGGTATTGACTCGTTGGGTGTAGCTGTAAATGGATAGTGAACAGGGAGTGAAACAGTTAACAGGTCTATGTTTCTTAGCCTATGCAAACAAGCAACATCAGCTCCCTATTCAGTTCTTGTGACATTTAAAACTAGAGCGAGTAAAACACTGGAAAAGAAGATATCTATAATAAGAACAATGACATAAAGTAGCACAAGATAAGCAAGTATCTGCAAATCTTTATTGAATGTCAAAGCTATTCAGTAGCATCACCTGTAGGGCAAAAATCTAAAAAGGTATGCTCTTTATCTCCATAGCTATAATTTACATAATGCTCAGAAGACTTTAGGTCAATTCTAAAAATAAAATGTATCTTCAGTAGTTAGCCAGCATTTGTTTAATTCAATTCAAACAGCAGTTGCAGAGGTGGAAGAGATCGGATCGCTCTGATCTCCCATGGGTAAGAATCAGGACCACTAAAAGCAATTGGTTGTGCTAGTGACAGCAGAGAGATAGGGGTCAGCTCACTAAGAATCTTTAGTTCAAGTTATAAAGAAAAGTTTCAAAGTACCTCTTAGCAAGAATTGGCAAATCTTTTATACGCTGACCCCAGCAATATACACTAACATGTAGGACAATGGTGCATTAATTAATCTCCAGTGGTATATTGTCAAGAATTAACAGTGTGTGATATCTATTGTATCATAACTGACCTTGTTTCTAATGCTACTGGTTAGTCTGATGTAATTGCTAGTCCTATTATGTATTTTCTGAGTTATTTCTGCTGTATTGTAGAAATGTCGTTGTGGGTAGATATGAAAAGGGAACTGAATTTACAGCATGCATTAAGGATTAGCACTCAGCTTTAAAAGTTTCCCTTATTCTGCGTTAACAGTGATACTTATGACTGTGTTGCTGTTATACTTTAAAAGACCATTTTAAGGTACACTGCATTTTTTAAAATTTTCACTTACTTACTGAATGAAGATGTTAAGGATTGCCAACCTGCTAGTTTGCCTCTTACTGCAACACAGTGGAATTTGCAATGCAAATGTAACAGGCAATTGTAAAATGGGAAAATCCTTTGTGTTAAAGTGGAATATTGAAAAATATCCATATCCTCCTTATGGACATTTTTTTTTTTTTAAACTTAGAGTAAGTAGAAATATAGAATGTGAAATATTCATAGATTCTCACTGTCCTTGATATTTAAAAGGCACCAACTTTTGTTAGATATTGTTAGATATTGACTTTCTACTTTATTTTTGAGAATTTGTTCCTTTTTAAAATACTTCGTTATTATATTTTTAATGAATGTATTGCATTTTTCTATTTGATAATAGTAATAGAATATTAAAATGATTTCTTATATGAATAAACAACTTTTCCACCAGGGTTTGGCATGCTTTTTCATGTTCTGTAGATTTTGGATAAGATTTACCCTTTTGGCATGTGGGAGTGAACCATCTTACATTGATGGGCATTACTGGGAAAGCTTCCACATGGAACTGGTAGATGCAGTCTCTCTTAGGACACCTTAAGCTAAAGGCTGAAGTTAAATCAGGGTACCAGCAGTCTGTGTCAGTTTCCTAGTCAGCAACACAAAATTTTGGATGCAGACTTAGACCAAATTTTGCTTCCAGCCTTCACGACCGATGCACTCATAATTTTGCAGTTGCAGTTTTGCAGACAAAACTTACAGTATGTGTGGGTACAATTTCCTGTCCTTTAGCTTTTTGAAAGTCTGCCTGCTCTTACATATTTATCTGTTAGGTCTTACTTATAGGGAAAGTTTCACAGCTTTAACCTGAGATGTTAACTTCCATGGATTTCAGTAATCCAGAATACATTACTTCTAGTTAAATTTATGGATAATAATTTTGGCTAGGTTAGAAAAGGCATGGAATAAGCTGAAAAAAAGGCGCTCCAAAATCAAACTTAGGATGACTGAAATAATTTACAAGAATATTGCTTTTAGGTCAGTTTAACAGTCAAAGATCCTATAAACACTTTTTCCTATATTTAATTATTAACATATGACTTCCACATAATTGTTCATAAGCTTGAAGTTGGGCATTCCCTCAAGTGTCTGCAGAATCAAGGACTAAGTGTTCTGAGTTCAGCCCATAAATTCAAAGGCAAGCTAGAGTCCAGAGCTTCAAAAGTTAGCTTATCTAGCAGTAATAGAAATATATGTGCTTCATGCTTGTTTGTTTTTCTTCCTTATGTATGTGCGTATGAAATTCTCCCTTGTTACTAGTTATTTCACAGTATGAAGTGTTTTTAATTTGTCAAAATAATAAAAAAATATAAATCAGAAGTACTGTAGGTGGTGAAAAGGGTTTGGGGAGTGGGAAAAGTCAAGAAAAGGACAATCAATATTTCATCATCGTACCTCCAGAGGCTTCTAAAACACCATTTACAAAATATGAGACATTTTAAGACAGAAAAATGTTGCATATAAAGGGTATTAAAAAGTGAACATTTGCCAATTTTTATTAAGAGAAAGCGTAGCATATATTTTCTGCTGAATATCTGTATGTTTTAATAATTTATTACACCCTCAGCAAGCAAAAATAGTGGCTACTTTTTCTATTTTTTTCCTTTGCACAGAGATGTAGAAAAGAAACATGAAAAAATAATAGTCCCTGGAAGACTCAGTGGACTATGTGACATCAACACGGTGCTAGCATTTTGCTGCCCATAGAAGTCCATAGGCAGAGCCAACAGATCATCCCAAGGAGCCTGACTGAACTGCCTTGGTTATTTTTTGTGAAGGAAAGCTATAGTAAGTGGATGCCTCAATGTGAGGTGAAGCTGAGAAGATGATGGGTAGAGTAAGATGGACTGTGTCCACTGATGCTACTGTGACAGGTTTGTTTTATACATAGCACATAAGGAAGGGTGCACATGTGCATTTTGGGTAACTGAAGCATGACTTTTGTATATTCATGGGTGGATCCTGCCAGTGCTGTCCTCTGTGTGGTTATAGGAGCATGTGGATAATGCAGAAAGACATGTTTTCATGTTTTCTTGCATTTAACTAGCTATCTGTAAATTGCTTCTTCACTAGGGGGATATGTATCTGACTAATTGTGGCATCTTCTGGCTACATCTTTCAAAGTAAAAATGGTGCCAGAGTCTGTTCTCTGCCTTTTATGCCAGCTAGCACAGTCTGGCCACATCCATACTAATAAAATATTTTAGGCCTCAGGACAGGGCAATCACATCCAAATTGCTTACTGGGAACGGTATCTGTCCTATGCTACCTATTAAATCATGGCCAGAAATAATTTGGGAGATTTGGCCTTGCCTGCAATTCTAAAGACCTAACAGTGCAGGTAATTATATTTCTGTTGCTGCAAGTACATCTGTGCATTGCTTAATTTTTTAGTGCACATGCAACCTTAGAAGTTAATTTCTCTCACCAGTTTTAGGAGTGAGATTCAGCTGTAGATTAGAAAGCCTAAATTAAGGTGTTGGCATATAAACACCTACATGAATGTTGGTTGTCTACACTCCAATTATGGACAGGAAAAATCAAATTGATAGAGTTATTGGAGCCTATTCATCTTTTGGTGAAGAGTTATTTGTAGTCATTGACCACAGGCTGGGGGCAGTCAGTGCATTTTTTGAGTCATCATAGTGTATATAAGACATCCACACAGGTATGGCAAATATGGGCGTGAGCCCATGGGATGCTCATGCCTTTCCAGAACAGCAGCTGGAGGCCAGGCGGGATACACTGGGGTATTCCAAACAGTGCTAGATGTCTTTTTAGGCAGCTGAATGTATCTTGGTCACTTCCAGAATGCAGTTCACACAATGTATTTTAGATTCTTGTTTGAGGATGGAATAAATCAGCCTCTGGAAACTCTTAATTCTTTCCATAATTATAAAGGGAACCTGGCATAGTTTTACCATTACTACCTGCTGGGTGACTTCAGCTGAAAGGATCTACAAGTAGATAAGCTCAAACATCTGCCCATATATTTGAACCTCACTACTACACTGAAAACAAGTATGCGCTTTAATAATTTTGCTGGTAAGAAATGAAAGATTCTTTGTAATGATTCTGCTTTCATTCTAATATATAAGTAAAGGAGATAAGCTGTAATATGCAGGAGATGATGGGAAAACCAGACCTGGACATGTACAAAGGTAAGAATTTATTTCTGACTTTTTTACAATAGGATCAGCTTATACAGTGTTACTTGCAAAGATCTCCTATGTTATCATCTAAGGAAGATCTGAGCTTGTCTCATCACCGTTTATGAGAACATGAAAGGAAGACTTCTGAGCAGTATGGGAATGACTGCCTAGCTGATTAAATTCTGTTCTCATTACGTCTTTTGGACAGATTCACAGCTGAATTCAAATTACAGAGGGACTATTTGGATGCAAATGATAGATTTGCGTGTTGGTTTTTTTTTTTTTCCTGTTTCATTTGGCTTCTGTATTGCATATAGGTGTCAAGATGTTGGCAGTGGGGGCGCTGCAGGGGTGGCCTCTGTGGGAAGAGGTCAGGGGCTACCCCATGCTGGACACAGCTGGTTCCGTCTTGTTCCAGCCGACTCTGCAATGGACCTACCATAGGACACAGCTGAGCCCATCAGCAAAGCTGGTGGCACCTCTGTGAAAACATATTTAAGAGGGCAAAAAGCGATTGACAGGCGGAAGAGGAGGGAAACAAAAATTGTGGGAAACAGCAGAGGGAAGACCAAGGTCAGAAGAGGAGGAGGTGCTTCATGGTGCTCTGTGGAGCAGATATCCACTGCAACCTATGGAGGAGCCACACCAGAGCAGATGAATATTTTCTGAAGGAACGGCAGCCTTTGGAGAACTCATGCTGAAGCAGAATTTTTTTAACAGGACTGCAGCCCATGGGAAAGCTGGTGCTGGAGCAGGAGAAAGTGTGAAAGCAGTGGCAGAGAGGAACCATTATGTACTGACCTTAATTCCCCATCCCACTTCCCCCCTGCACTGCTCGAGGCAGCAGGTGGAGGAATCGGGAGTGAAGGAGTGAAGTTGAGCCTGGAAAAGGGGGAAGAAAAGGTGCTGGTTTAATGTTTGTATTTGTTTCTCACAACCCAAATCTTTTTTACTTGACTACACATTAATTTTCTCCAAGCTGAGTCTGTTTTGCCTGCAACAGTAATTGGTAAGCAATCTCCCTGTCTTTATCTCGCCCCATGAGCTTTCTCGTCCTATTTTCTTCCCCTGCCCCTTTGAGGAGGAATGAGTGAGCAGCTGGGTGGGCATTTGGCTGTTTGCTAAGGCTAAACCACCACCGTTTCAAACACAGTTGAGATTAGCATGGAATAGAATGTAATATGTACCCTTTATTAATGATTTTTAGGGAAACATTACATAGGTACTGAGTTCATGATATCATAACTAACATTTTTAATGTACACTGATTACATTGCCTAAATTGGGGCTAAAGCACAGGAGCAGCCACTATAGGCTTGACTCACTTGTCCATATGTAGGCATCTTACACCATATGAAGTACTCTGGGGGGCACGTGGCACTTCAGAAGGGCATCAGTTTCCTGTAGGTTTTATGTCTTATCTGAGAGTTGCATGCACATATCTTTCATATCTTATGATATCTGAAATGACACCAGATGCTAACAGCTGGTAAACGAAATACTCTTTAGACTCCGCTAACTAAACTGACTACATTTCTTTGGACTAACCTAGCAAAACTTTAAACAACTAAGTATGGACAAATGCATTTAGGTAACAATATCAAATTGAATGTTACCCTTCATATCCAATCGTTTGTGTTCTGGGCTGTTTTTCTATCTTTTTTGATAAGGTTACTCATTCCAGATGTGAAAGATATGAGGTCAGTACCTTCTTTAGCTTGACAGTTAAATTTTTCACCTCCAAATTCACAAGTGGTGTTTCCAAACTGAGTTCCATTTATTGAAACAACTGAAGAAATATGGTTACAATTTGGATGAATCTGTGTTGGTTGTACATCCCAGAAAACTTATTTTCTACATTAAAATACATTCTGGCAAATTCACTCAGCCTTAGGCAGAATATTATGTACACAGATGCCCTTTGTAGTTTAAAAGTTTGGGAAATACGCTTTAAGTAAGTTAAAACTAATCATCTTTAATTTAGGCTGTAGGTCTTTTCGGCATGACTCATACCCTCATCATTATCTTACCCTTACAGCATTACTAAAATACTAGTGTAATTAAGATGCGTATCTTACAAGTTTTCTCCTGAGGAAATTTATTACAGAAAAAGAATACTTTCCCATTTTTGACAGCAGGAGACATAACTTCCCTTTATTTTCATAAAATTGACAATATATGACTCCACTACATGGTAAAGAAGTCTTCTATATGATTGATGTCTTTAAATGCAATGCTAATATTTGCAGAATACCAAATGGGTAAAACTACTGTACAACTGTATTATGAATAATGTGACTTCACAGTCAGAATTAAAATGCTTAATAGAGTTGCTCCAATGTCAAGCTCTATTTTCAGTCATTTCAAGTATACGTTATTATCAAGGAATGTAAATCGAGCCAGTATTTTAAAAGACATAAAAGGCAGACAGCAAGATAAAGAAGTAAGCATGCACACATACACACACACAAGTTGAACAGCCTTTCCCCACAGTTTTACGGAAGTATTTGATATTGGTATCAAACACTAAGCAAATAAGGTAGATGTATGCATGACATCACACCCCCCTGAGACCTTTCTTTAATTGAAACTACATTAAAAATAATCATAATAAAAAAATCTTGATGTCCACAATCAACTTAAGGGAGAAATGAAAGCATTTTCATCCAACTGCATGAAGTTAATTTTGTTCTCTTAAACAGTTTTAAACCAGCAATGGTGGTTAGCTGCATAATGAACGCTACGACCAGTTTGTTTTATCAGCTCAAGAAGAGCAGAATTTTTATGTTAAGGTCTTTACTGTGTTTATAGTCATGGAAGAGTGGTGGGATTGAGGTACCTGAGAACAAAAGTTATCATTAGATTTTTAGTGGCCATTTTGTACTTTTTGTCCACTTAGTAAAGGTAATTTTATGTACTATCATAAAGACTGAGATACCTGCATTTTTTCCTACACTCACTATCTCAACGTATACATGCAATCATCTCCATTACACACACAAACACAAAATATGAGGTTATCTTATGATCGCTGTTATTCTGTCAGTTTGCTTTGCAAACAGATATTGATGTAAGTGAATATGATTAGGTGATAAAAATGAAGAGTGACAAACGGTATTCCAGTGTAATAGTTAATCCCTTAAATTTCTATTCATGGTTTGTGGTTCATATCTATTCTACAATGCAGTGCACAAGAGCAGAAACAGCTAGAAAAATTAGAGGAAGAAATTAATAAAATAAAAGCTAACAGTTAAGTAGAAATTTTTGGTTTTTGAAAACCTCATGAGTTAATATTAAGGATACTCCTGACAATGGTTTTTGACAAATTTGTATTAGAAACATAACATCTTGATATCAACAGTCTAAAATACAGCAGCTATTTTTGCTTCCCCAAATTTTATTTTTATATTACAAAACTTGATAGATAATGTTACATTACCTGTGGGATCTAGAACTAAAACCACAGCTATTCTTATGACAGTTAGCACTTTTTGGCCTGTCCTGACAGAAATGCCAAAGCAAGGAAGAAAATTTAAGAGATGTGTCTGCCCTGTAAAGACATATACGGTGTTTAGGTGGACTTTTAGTTGCCTTTAAATAAGCTAACTTCAGTTGTTGAAATAACCTAGCAACAAGGAAAGGGATCATTGTGGGTTTCTTCACTTCAGATTTGCTGTCCTGATTTCAAAGAGATCCCAAGGAATAAATAGATGAGAAGATTATATGAATACCCAATTCAGGAATTCAAGGTTGGATTTTTTTCCCCACATAGAAAAGTAGAAAAATAGTCTCTTAACACTTCCCTTATAGAAAATTGGAGGGGAAGGAATGCTCCTGACTCTAAAGATATGTCTGGAAAAAAGCCTTCCATTATCCCTTTCGAAATGTGATTGAAATACTATGCCAACATATCTTCATTGAAGACAAACAACAAAATGGAACTGAATATAGCAAATTTACAAACTACACCATGTGGGGAGAGGACCTTGCTCTGTTCATCATTTCTTTGCGCAGTCTTGACCTTATGAAAGTTTTAAATCATTCAGCTCAGCTGGTCAGTGTGATAGTAGATTACAGAGGCAGTACTTCAAAGCTGCAGGAGCATGATCCATTTTCTCTTTCTTTTGAAGAGACATGCTAGAGTTATTCCAGCCAGTTCAAATGGCAGAGGAACAGGGAAATCAAAGCGGTAATAGAAAGTACAAACAAAGCCTAATATCTGCTGGGCCTGATTCCCATACTTCAGCCCTTCCAAGCACAGAAGGTTGACACTTCTTGTCCTTTACATTTAAAGGCCAGTTTTTCCTCCCCTGTAGATAAGAGACAAAGGAGTCAGTAGCATACAAGGGTCTGCTCTTTCTTCTTCTATGGGTTGCTCCTACCTTTGTCTTTTAAAAGGTATAACTTACTTTTGTGTTCTCTATCATACTTTAAAAAAACCAAACATATATTATCTGAGGCCCTTTTCCAAAATAGACCCTGACCCCTCTGGTTGCTATGCCTTTTTTAACTGGGCTGCAGTCTGCTATGTCAGCTACTGCTAATTGGTCCCTTAGTTGCAGCTAGAGAAATAATTGGTTTATATTGGCCTCTTTGAGCTGTGATAGGGTCTTTACATCTTATCTTATTCACAATACTCCTGAATACCCATCAAGCTGAAAGATTCAGAAGATCAGAGCTTTAAAAATTCTAATACGTTTGGTATTAAAAATTAGTCCTCAGAGTGTGTCTTTGGATTTGAGTAAGGTTGCCAGTCTTAACTTGTACATTCTGTGTTGATTATAGATGGAGATTGTGTACAGAATTGTTCAAGTGGGTTCAGCGATCAAAGGATCCACCCCTGTCTGACCTAGCAGAAGGCAGTTAACTGGTTTCCCTATAGAAATATATGTACACTCTTCACTGAAATCCTGCCAAATGAGGTAACATTCATCTTTATAGTGGGATGTGACCATGCCAAGTGAATACTTAAAGATCACAGTCAAAGCTCTGGAAAAAGGCACTGATAGATTATGATTCAGAGAGGTGACAGGACGTATTGTTTGTGGGAAAAAAACCTTGTGGCAACGTGCCTGCTTCCCCAGGTCCTGGAGCACAGCCAGCTACATTGGTATTATGACACAAATGAGTTTGTAAAGTACATTTAATGGTGTATCAACTTGCTTCATTTACCTGATAGCAGCTTTTTTATTATTCTTAAGAGTTTGCAATTTATTCTGTTTGCTTTTCATTTTTCTTTGTAGCGCATAAGCCATCCAAAATTTTTTGGCATGAATTTCAATGATGTTTACACTACTAGACCAGCAAATGTATGAGGATATTGCACTTTATGGGATCATTTTGATTTGTTGTTTGTTCAGCTTCTCTTTTTATCAGTGTCCAGCAATAGTGTTCTCTAATTGTCCCATTTATTTTGTTGAAATAGTAATCAACCATGCATCTGAAGTAATCAGCTTTAGGAAAACGAATATTTTTTGTTGAGTTTCACCTATATACTTTCGTTGCAACTTGCAAGGTGTGACTTTAATGATGTTTAGTGCATTTTTTTGGCATACGTCCATTAAATTTCATGAAACCATTTTAAATCAAAAAATTTTTTAGCAAAATGAAGGATGGGAATTCAAAACAAGTGGGCTATTTTCTGAGCTCTCTTCCAGATCTTTCTGGGCACATATACTTACCCAGAGAACCATGCAAATATAGCTTCTGATATTGAAGCAGTCTGTCCATGTTCAGCTCTATGCATTGCACCTGAGCTCTTAAGGCCAGCAGTGAATTTGACTTCTGGATTCATGTTGCCTCTTCTAGATTCAACCTGAGTGCAGGCCATGGCTTCCAAGTACTTTGGATTATGTGTTTAGCTGGGGCAAAGTCACTCTGGACTCATGTGTCGATACTTCTCACGCAACCTTAAACTCTCTGTATTCCTAACTTTTGAAATGTGGAGCAGAGGGAATGATGGTGGCTGGTCTGGCTCCTCTGTTGATGAGATGTTGCAACCTCTTGTAGCTTATGACACGAACATGTCCTCTCTCTCCCTCAGGAAGCAATGTTTTGCTCAACCCGCAGTTGGTGAGGAAGGCTATGGCCAATATTACCTACCTCTTCTGATGAATTCACTCCTGCAATAGGCTTTGGCTCTATCTCTTAATCAAGCAGTGACTATATGGATGTAACATATATTGGTTGTACCATTCTGACAAACCTGGGAGACTGCAGGACAAAGTAGAATAGCACAACATTACCTCATTTGTGTAAATTAATAGTTAACTGACTACTTTCAAAGGGTATTTAAAAAGTAAAATAAATATTTCATACCTTGTTTATTCTTAGTTTAAATATATATATATACCTATTATTGCTATTTTAATATAGCTTGACGGACCCCAAAAGAATTCAGCATTATTTCTCAACTTTGTTGTAAAGCACAAGCATCCAAACAGTAGGGTAGCTGTATTATTGAAGGGAGAACTTTATAATGAGATTTCTCAGAGGAGCACTTCATGAAAAGCCATATTAGCTATTGAGGGCTACAACAAACTGTAATGAGATTTAAAGACTTGTCTACCTATTCTTTCACAGCTACAGAAAGATCATGTCCTTGGAGAATTTACTACAAACCCAGGAATGCTGCAACCAATTTAACAGTACAAGTTTATAAAAAGGGATATTTGTACCCTCTGTTAAGATTAAGTTCCCTCCTATTTTTGAAGTATAAAGATTTTAGGATTCACTGGCGAGCTATATATTAATATTTTATCCTTGCCTTGAGGATATTGATCTTAAATGTAAATTGCAGCATCTGCACTATTCAGATCCTAAGTTATCAACAAGTTAGATTGATCTGCACTTATTATAGAGGTTATTGTGAAGCTTACGTCAATTGATTCATTTTATTCAGGAAATGAGTTGGAAAAGGACAGAATTTTACATTTCGTGACCTGAAACTGTGAGTACTAAATACTAAGCTTTCTATGGTTGGTTGAAATATATTTTAAAGTGGATTTTATTTGTTTGGGTTTTATCTATCTATCTGTTGTGCTCAAGTCCATAATGTTAAATTACAACACAATAATTACTGAGACCCTAAAGAAGAAGTTGGAAACATTAGTACAAGAACACTCTTTCAAGATGTCTTTAATTCAGTGTAGCAGAACAACATAGTCAATAGGCAAAGCAACCACCCTAAGCTGAACTGAAAGCTGAGAACTCCCATGCAACAAATTAAATTAATCATTTAACACATAATGCAACAAACTTGAATAAAGATGGATCCAAAACACAAAAGAGGTTGCAAATGCACAGATTCTATCTGTACTAATGCTCTATTATGACTGAAATTAAAAAATACTTTACGTCGAAAAGAGCTGCTACTGAAGAGACTGAAGTATTTTAGATGTTGATTCCATGCAACCTAAAGTGAAGAAAATGAAAGTTTAACAAGCAAAAAATGTACCCAGTGAGAAAATGTTTCATCATTCATGCACACATCCTATCATGCTCTTTGAACTGAATTTCAGAAGGGAAATAAGCTGTCCCATATCTTTAAAGCCACCTGGACAATTTAATGCACTGTCTTCAGTGTTGAGACATATTTAAATCAGTTTGTCTTTAACCTAGAGATGGGGTTGCAGGGTTCTTCCTTTGTCCCCAACAGTACTATGATCTAGGTCATCCTAGGCTGTGTCATCCTGGGAGTGTCAGCACAGCTGAGTGGAAGACAAACATTTTAGGATTGCAATCTTGTGTTTGTGGGGTGATCAAGTTAGGTGGAGACAAAGGAATTTGGCTAAGAAATTCTAATCTGTAGATATAATTCAAATAGGTACAATTAACATTGAAATAACATGTAATTAGTTTTTTAGCATATATGAAATAATACGGTGACATTCTTTTTTTATGTTTTTATTAATGGCTTAATTATTCTCCTATGTGATCTTAGCGATAATATAGAATGATGCTTAGCCAAAGCCTCTAATAGCAGAAATGGAGAATATAGTCAATGATTTATTTCAATATTTTTACCTTTAGGTTATGCGTAGCTTTATTATTTTTTTTTTTTGTAGAATATCTCTATGTCTCCTAAAGTATTTAGTAGTGCATTATAAGCTTTGACACTGTATTACTTAAACATACTTATTTTTAGAATGCAAGAAGGAATTACAGATTTCTGTACTTCAAAACACAAGCTGATTAGTTTAAAATTATATCTACCAAGAACAACATCTCTCTTAAACCAGTCTTTTCTGTAGGTGGTGTTATGGAATTCGTGCCGTATATTAGAGGATTAATTTGAAATATTTTTGCTCCCTGAGGTAAGCTCAGAAGATCATCTACTGATGATTTGTTTTGAGGAAACAATATTTCTAAGTTTGGTTCCTGAGTACATTCTCACTTAATGCACTGCTGGAAAAGTTAAAAAGAATTTTGAGAACATTTTCCTCAAGATGTTCTCTTACTTTTGTTTTGATTTTTTAATTCCCCAGTCTGAATCATTGCAGACAGGTTGATTTAATTTAAAACGTATGAAAGGACAGAAATCTCAGTAGATTGATTAATCTTTCTTTTTTGTTTCTTTTTTTTTTTCCTCTGGTGTTCAAAATAAGAACTGTTCCTACCACTTTTCCACTATTTTAGGCTGAAATCAAAGGAGATGAGTTGTTCATACAAGATTTAAAGTGCAAACAAACTCAGAGCATAATGTATGTCCATTTTGGATTAGTATTTGGCTCATAATTATAATTTTGGGTGAAGTTGTTCCTGAATCTTACTCTAGTGTTTTGTCATACTTCTGGGAGATTCAGCAGTTAAACTACACTGATTTGCACAAGTTGAAGATCTGGTATTGAGGATGTTGACCCACAGATGCTATGTGCAGACAGGCAATACACTTAATGAAAACTTGGAGAGGAAAATTACTTCTTTCGAAATGATGGTATGAACATAAACAAACAACCTGAATAGATCTTGAGTTAATGAAACCACTGGTAAAGAAAGTAATTCCAGATCCTTGAAATTAGTCTGTCTCCCCACGTGCATGTGAGAACAGGAAACTCAAGGAGGTAGTAAAGAAACACAGAGAGAGCGGATGGGAATTCAAAGTTTCTCCCTTTCTTTTGTCACCTGAGCTGGCTGGTTTTATTCTAGCTTGGGTATTTCTGCATGGTGCAGCAATCTGTCATGTAAATATACCCTTAAGTCACTTTGTGCCTGATATTTGGTGCTCTTCTGTATGATTACATAGTTTTCATAGAAGACTATTGGATTTTTTCTTCATATCCTTGAAAGTAACTTTTATCTGGAGATGGAAATGCACAGCCCAACTGATATGTTGATTGCTGTGGTTAAAAGAGAATAAGAAACAAAGAGATCAAACCTTACCAAAAGTTTGAACTTAATTTTAATTTTTCTGATGGGTGAATATTGACTAACTGGTTTTATTATTGGCCAACTGTGTGAGATTCAACAAGGCCAAGTGCCGGGTCCTGCACTTCGGCCACAACAACCCCATGCAGCGCTACCGGCTTGGGGAAGAGTGGCTGGAAAGCTGCCCAGCAGAGAAGGACCTGGGGGTGCTGGTTGACAGCCGGCTGAACATGAGCCGGCAGTGTGCCCAGGCGGCCAAGAAGGCCAATGGCATCCTGGCTTGTATCAGAAATAGTGTGGCCAGCAGGAGTAGGGAAGTGAT
>NW_008795017.1:1312680-1315595 GCF_000699145.1 Aptenodytes forsteri
TGTAGATGCGGTGCTTAGGGACATGGTTTAGTGGGCATGGTGGTGTTGGGTTGACGGTTGGACTCGATGAATGATCTTAGCTTTTCCAACCTTTACAATTCTATGATTCTACTGTTAGAGATTTTTTTCCAAGCAGCAAATTTACAGTATTTTAGTATTGGTTCCCTGCTGATGTAGTAAAATTTTCAAAGCATTTATTGAAACTTTTAATGCATTTGATGGTGAGCAGATTCACAAACTTAGTTTTGTCATGCAAATCTTCAAGTATTTTATGCACTACTGATTTCAATAGAATTTTTACAGTCTAGAGTTTGTAAATGACAAGTTCATGCCATCCAGTGGGAACCAAATAGTATATCACCAAAGTTGGTCTGATGTTGATTTGCCTGCAGAAGTTAGAGTGCAACCTCATAAAGCAGTGAGAGTAGTTAAAATCCACAGACTATAACAGAAGAGGATAAAAGCAGGATTTGCAAGGTCACAGTCCCATTTAGATCAAGATTGACCTTGAGATTAACAAACCAAATGAAATGAAATTCATGAGGCACTCAGAGCCAGGGACGAGCAATATGAAGATCTGGGGAGTAAGGGAGGAAGCTCAGGTGATATAGTGTTGCTGGGACAGAGCTGATCTCCTGTAATTTAGGGAACATCATCCACTTCAACTGAAGTGATACCAACACTGAGGGGAAAAAGCAGTGTCCTCTGCTTTCCTCTCCCGTACTTAAATAAAGCTGTTAAGTAAGAAGTTGTTTGCTGTTTACCTTCTTGGTAGTGTTTCCAGCAACTATGCCATGAGAATCCAGAAAGCATCAGGACTGAAGGCCTGAAACTCTTTACTGTTTAATTTTATGTTTACTACTGGGGTTGCCCAAGACTTATTGCCTTAATTTTTCAGGTGTGAAAAAGAGAGGAACGTGAGCTTGTGTATCAAGAATTCCTGAGAAGTCAGGAATTCATCATATTATACAGGAGAGGGAAAGAATGGAATGTCTTTAGCTCACCTTCTTAAATGTGTGGCTGGATGGGAAGGCACAACCATAAAACATATAGTACAAATTAAAGTGATAGAAAGCTTGAACATCTTCCAATTAATATAAAACCTGCAAAATAAAGAATAGGAAATGTAAAAGAGAACTCTCAGAATTTAAATAACTCATATATTCCTTACAAAATAATTAACTAAAATATACTTGGCTTTAAAAAAAATTTGTCTTGAAATTTCTGATAAGAAAAACTGTCATCCTTTTAATCAACAGAATTATGTTAAAATCTAATATACCTCAATTTTTCAGACAAGAGAGTAAACAGTATCCTATAAAAATTCTAAGAAAAATTTGCAAAGGATACTTTTAATTCAATTTTGTGGTTGTTGATTATATTTACAGGATAGGAATTGTTTACCAGACTATAGGTGTCTACAGTGTAAATCTCTGTCTTTATGGTAGTCTCTTTAAACTATTTTTCAATTTAGTGGAAAGAATAAGGTATTTCTATTATATGATCCATCTGACCCGCTTTAAATACTGTGGACAAGCAGAGAGGAACATCAGATAAGTAATTTCTTAAACTGCCCTTGCCAAAGGACACCTCATTTTGGGCAATTCCAGGTTGAGTAGGTCTAGTAAAGCATTCAGAATACAGAGAATGCTTTGGGCCTTCAACACTGTCACAAAATACGCATGAAATACTGGAAAGATAACACCAGTATTGATCTAAATTATACAGGACAAAATTTCATCTGGCCTCCGCTTTTTGTGTCTGATCATCTTATGGAAATCAAATGGAAAGTCTCCCATTGACTTCACTGAATTTTAAATCAGACTGTAATGTGTTTCAAAAAGATAACTGCAAAATCAAGCATGAAGTGTGCATGTGCAAATGTCCTTTTTTTTGTGCAAAATTGGCAATTAAAGAGATTTTGCATGAATGCAGTAAGAGAAGCAGCTGAAAATGTTGGCACATAGCACCTGGTTTGAGATTTTTTCTGTACACTTGACATGAAATCACTTTTTCCTGATATTTCTATCCTGAGGAAAACAAAACAAAACAAAACAAACCACAAAAGAAGATGTTATGAGGAAAAAAGCATTTAGAATAAAATGAAAAATAGAAAAAACCCTACTTTTCTACAATGTTGTTCATTAATGTCAATATTATCCTTGGTGAAAAGTCAGTTATGAAAAGAAAAGTACTATTTTTTAAATAACTTTTTCTGTACTGAACTATGTTTGGTTACTATTTTGCTTCATTACCAGTCCTTAAAAGACAAAGAAAACACTGACATATATGTTTTCTGTCCTATTGCACACTCTTACTTTTGCTTTTTTGTTTGTTCCAGCTATCTTTCTGTTTTCTCACACAAAGCTCACTTGCATTAGTTTCTGTCTAGATTATAGATTATTTAGGACGTAAACAGTGCCTTTTTGTACTGGTTTTGTCTGGTATAGAGTTAATTTTCTTCATAGTAACTCATAGTGCTATGTTTTGGATTTATGACCAAAACTGTTGATAACTGTGCTTTTGGCTGGATAATTTTTTTCATAGTAGTTAGTATAGGGCTATGTTTCGGATTTGTGCTGAAAACAGTGTTGATAATACACAGATGTTTTAATTATTGCTGAGCAGTGCTTACACAGAGTCAAGGCCTTTTCTGCTTCCCATACCCCCCCACCAGCGAGTAGGCTGGGGGGGCACAAGAAGCTGGGAGGCGACACAGCTGGGACAGTTGACCCCAACTGACCAAGGGGATATTCCATACTATATGACGTCATGCTCAGCAAGTAAAGCTGGGGGAAGAAGAAGGAAGAGGGGGATGTTCGGAGTGATGGCATTCGTCACTCGTTACGCATGATGGAGCCCTGCTTTCCTGGAGATGGCTGAACACCTGCCTGCCGATGGGAAGGAGTGAATGA
>NW_008795017.1:1316226-1317610 GCF_000699145.1 Aptenodytes forsteri
CGAGTTTTCTCCCTTTTACCCTTCTGATTCTCTCCCCCATTCCACATGGCTGGGGGGTGGGGAGGGGGCGGGGAGTAAGCAAGTGGCTGTGTGGTGCTTAGTTTCTGGCTGGGGTTAAACCATGACAATAACACACCCATGTTTTAACTATTGCTGAACAGTTTTTACACAGCATCAGGGTGTTCTCTGTTTCTCACCCCACCCCACCAGCGAGTAGGCTGGGGGTGCACAAAAAGTTGGGAGGGGACACAGCCAGGACAGCTGACCCCAACTGACCAGAGGGATATTCCATACCATATGACGTCATGCTCAGCATGTAAAGCTGGGGGAAGAAGAAGGAAGGGGGGGACGTTTGGAGTGATGGCGTTTGTCTTCTCAAGTAACCGTTACGCGTGATGGAGCCCTGCTTTCCTGGAGATGGCTGAACACCTGCCTGCCGATGGGAAGTAGTGGATGAATTCCTTATTTTGCTTTGCTTGTGCAGGCAACTTTTTGCTTTACCTGCTAAACTGTCTTTATCTCAACCCTTGAGTTTTCTCACTTTTACCCTTCCAATTCTCTCCCCCATCCCACTGGGGGGAAGGTAATGAGTGGCTGTGTGGGGCTGAGCTGCCTACTAGGGTTAACCCACAACACTTGTGTATTTTAATGGTCTTATCAGGTAGTTGAAATTTGAATACACTTTGGTTTGTCAACAAAATTTAAATAATTAGTAATAGCTTCAAGGGGAAATGTGATACTGGCCGTATGTGTATGTAAACTATTTTCTGGTAGGTACTTGTATTTATTAATGCATTTCAAAGAATGTGATGAACTTTGGCTGTTTTACACATTTAGAGGTTGTAGATCCTGCAGAAGACTAGAACGATCCTCTAATCTGGTCTGCTGTACAACACAGTCTATTGGAATATACTTGTAAATCATTGTTCTGCAGCGGAACAGCTATCCAACAATAAGAAGAGCTGGTGAATTCTCCACAGCTCTTGTTCCAATGACTAATGACAACAGGTCTTAAATATTGTTTCTTTTTTCCTAGACAGACTTCAGCTAGTTTCAGCTACTACGTCTTTGTCTGCCAATTTGATGAGTCCATTAGGAAGGTTTTCTTTCCTGTGTAAGGATTTATACTGACTGACCAACTCATGCTTTGCAGGCTAGAATGCAAAGGCTAAACACTATGATAAAGGTCAAGGTTGATATTTATAGTGATGTATTTGCAGTTCAGGCTTGAAAAGCAGGAGTTCTGTCTTAGCTCTCATCCACAGTGGTATAACTGATGAACAGATCCAAACCGCACATATCATAGAATCATAGAATCATAAAGGTTGGAAAAGACCTCTGAGATCATCGAGTCCAACTGTCAACCCAACACCACCATGCCCAC
>NW_008795017.1:1320371-1324863 GCF_000699145.1 Aptenodytes forsteri
AGCCTTCTCTTCTCCAGGCTGAACAACCCCAACTCTCTCAGTTGGGAGAGACACCCAACACCTCTCACAGGAGAGGTGTTCCATCCCTCTGATCATTTTTGTGGCCCTCCTCTGGACCCGCTCCAACAGGTCCATGTCTTTCCTGTACTGAGGACTCCAGAGCTGGATGCAGTACTTCGGGGGAGTCCCACCAGTGTGAAGTAGAGGGGCAGAATCACCTCCCTATTCAAGATGTGTAATCACCACATTTTCAGGTAGCAGCAAAATGATGACCTCTGCCTTGCTCATACTATTCTTCCTGCTGAATGTTTTTTATTGGCTTTTTTTAGCTGCTGCTGCACATTAACATGATGATGATAAATCTTTGAAATCAATGATAACCTCAAGATCTCTTTCTTACATTTAACTGTCACTTCCAGGTGCA
Source organism: Aptenodytes forsteri (assembly GCF_000699145.1). Lineage (NCBI taxonomy): Eukaryota > Metazoa > Chordata > Aves > Sphenisciformes > Spheniscidae > Aptenodytes > Aptenodytes forsteri. Next base: position 1,320,796 of record NW_008795017.1, read on the forward strand.
GTTTTGCATCTGCATGGGATATATAATTTTTCCATGCATTACTTTACCTTTATTCACACTGAACCTCATCTGCCACCTTTTTGACCATTCAGTTGTTTTTATGAAGTCCTTCTGGAGTTCCTAAACCAAGGCATGACATCTGAATACTTAAAGACCTTAGTATCATCCTAAAACTTGGATATTCATGGATTGTTCCCTTTTTCAGTTCATTGATAGAAAAGGTATATAGAACTGGCCTCAAAAGATGTCCTTGTAGGACTCACTGATGCCTCTTCTCCATCCTAAAAAGTGACCATGGAAACCTACCCTATGCTTTCTGCCCTTTCACCAGATTGCAGTCTATAAAAGGGCCTTTCTTCCAACCCCGTGACAACTTATATTTCTTGACTGGACTTTTCTTTTTACTTTTTTATGCTTGTCGACAGCATACCCTTTGTCCATGCATTCACTGACACCCTAATAACACTGCAGCATGCTAATGAAGCCCTTTACAGAGGCCATGATGACCCTTTCCCACCAAAATATGTTTATGCATTTGCTCAGTGGTCTTATTCTTTATTACTAAGTCTGTCATCTCACCAGGGGTGGAAGTCAGACTCACTGGTCTGTGATCCCTGTGAGGATCCCCTTGAGATCTCTTTTTTAGACAGGAGTTACACGCTGGCACAGCGGTAATTTATAATATTCAATGAAAATTAGGGAATCTTGGGATTTTTTTCCAGGTGCTAAACAACTTCTCTTTAGTCTTCCTTATGAATCATGTACTTTGAGAATGGTTTTTACTTTTGACACCCTAGCTGCAACTTTTGTGCTTTGGCCAGCATACTTGGCCACACTGCCATACAAAGAGAGAGTGTTCAGCTATCAACCATCAGTTCTTAATTTTTTTCAGGATCATTTTTGAGAGCCACTGCATTTCCCATCCTGAAAATATTTTTAACCCAGATATCAATCTTCACGTTTGGCCATACCTTTGTACTTCAATCTAATTGAAGTAATTTCATAATTATAATTTCAGTATATAAAAATATTATCATTAATATATAAGTGGTTTGTATCTACTTATTTCATCATTTAATGATATGTTTTAGATACTGAGAGTCCATGCAAATAAGTGTACTATAAATAGATAAACTCCAAATATATAAGATGAACAAAAAGAGAGGTTGTCTAAATCTGTTACCATGCAAAAAAATAGTGTTTCTTTTTTTTATTATTGTTTTGTGAGGAATAATATTAAATTTTATGTCTGTTTTAGTAATAGAACTAAAATTATTGGTAAAATTTCTACATTGGAAAAAAAATTACAAGTATTATTATTTTATCCCTAATGTTTGAATCTTGTAAATATTTAAACCAATATTTATCCATTGATACAGGATTAGTTCTATGGACTGAAATCAAACTAAATATTGGCAGACATAAACAGAAAGGAGTTAGGGAGCATTAAGAATCTAAGCAATCTCTATCTGGAAGTTTGGCTTTTTTTTCAAATGCCTCTAACTCAACTTATGCTGATTGCATATATATAAAGTAGGATATATATAAAAAATTCCTGTTACAGGTTTCTCAGTGTGGTTTAAACTGTGTTTAGAAGGAATCTGATTCTCAGGATGACTCTTCAGTTTTCTAAAGTAATTGTTATAGAATTTAAAAACATCTCTATAGATCTAATTTGTTTCACTCCTACTAAATTATGAAGCATACAGAAAATTTGTCCAGTACAAAAAAAATGACATAGATTGTCTGCTTCCTGCAGAAGAGGTACAAATATAAGTTACATAAGCAATATGCAGTCAGTTCTGTAGCTCACTGAGAACTTTGCCTTCCTCTGTTTTATGAATGGGTAATTTGAAAAGGAGAAATTACATTTTGAGAACCTTTCTCTGTTGAGATGGTTACATATGCATAAACTCCATTACAGATGAAGGGGTTGAATGCAGAGGTGAGTAAGCAGGACAGTTTTCCAAATAACAGGTCTTGAATGGTCCTATTTAAATTTACATAAGAAAGCTCTAAAAGCTGCCTAGTGCAGTGAGAAATGGGAGGGGCCCATAGCTTGTTCTTGCTTGCCAACTGTTTCATTCTACTGATGCCATTTTTCAACACCAGCATAGAAAATTCTCCATCTCATTCTCTTGAGAAGACAGAATAGAGGAATCCAACTTTTATCGCAAATTCCGTCTGCTGCCAGAAGAATTTCTGACATAACAGATATCATTTAACTCCTGAATTTCCTTAATCTTCATGTGTTTCTTTTAATGATTCATTTGCAGGTCCAGATTTCAAAGTATCAAACTAAATACAAGAAATAGAGTTATAACTTCATTCACAGAGGTAACCAGTTTATGACTGGGGTTTGCCTTTGAAATAATGAAATGACAATCCTAAACTAGTCTCATTTATCAGAGGTCTTAGAGAACAGGTTAGTTAAATATCTGTGAAGAATGACATAGGTATAACTGAACTTGTCTTGAAGAGGATGAACTAAATAATCTCTTGAAATTCCTTCCAGAGCCACCTTCTGTGACCTTTTCTTCTAAAGTTACACTACCTATAAATTTTTACCAGATCATCTTTGACTTCCCTGCATCTAGGGAATACTTGTAGGATAATCTGCAGTGATTCCAAACTTGCTGTAAAAAGAAACAAATCACCTGAAAAAAGTAAAAGTTTTCTCCATGTCATGATGGTGAATTTCAATCTTTTTCCTAGATATCTTATAAAGGAAAAAAAAGGGGGAAAAAAAAAGAAAAAAAAAGCAGCTGCTTAGTGGGAAATTTTATTGCAACTCTGGTAGATTTGGGGAAAATAATTGCTTCATTTTTTATTTAAAATGACTACTTGTTGCTTAGAAGTTCAGAATGACGTACATTGTGAATCTAATGTAGTTCAGTCCATGTATACAGTATGAGAAAAAGGATTTAATTTACACATTTATCCAGCAAGGCATTCAGTGATCTCATTTGTCCACATTTCAAATACTAAGGAACTTCCTTACAAATGAAATTGACTTTTAACAACTTACCACCCTTTGCATCGATGATACTCCCTCTCAAATGCAAATGATCATCATTTCATCTGAAATGTTGTAATTAATCATAGTTTCTTAAAATATGCTAATATGAGTAATTTTCAACCATGCAAATTGAATAAAGTGCAATATTTTCCATACTGTAAATATTATTTTTGTGACAACAGTAATTGCCATTAGAAAGCAGAGGCTACATCAGTTTTGATATTTTGCCTGCTGTTAATGAAATTTTAAAAGACAAAGACTTAGCATTTATCTGAACCCAAGAGGTTCAAATGAAGTAGGCAAATCAGTTCTGTTTTCTGATTATAATAACACATTTGGGTAGTCCTTTTTAACGTGAATCAATGATTCACCTCTTTCCTATTTCTTATGAATGCTAAAAACGCAGATTTTTCTATTCTCCAGGGTTTCAAGTTTGCATTTAATTATAAAGGGAAAGTTGATCAAAGAGAAGAAAAAAACAACTCACGTTATTTTTGTACATGTGTTTTTTGCAAATAATTTGTTCTGAGCTACATACTGGTACGTATTTTAAATATTTTTAGATAATTATCAGGTATTTATTAAATTTTCATAAATGCTGAAAGGTTGAGGAATGTCCTTGTTTCAGCTGGGATAGAGTTAATTTTCATCCTACTAGCTGGCATAGTGCTGTCTTTTGGATTTAGCATGAGAATAATGTGATAACACGCTGATGTTTTCGTTGTTGGAAAGCAGTGTTTATACTAAGTCAAGGACTTCTCAGCTTTTGTTCCTGCAAGCAAGAAGGTGCACAAGAAGCTGGGACAGGGCACAGCCAGGACAGCTGACCCAAACTGGCCAAAGGGATATTCTATACCATATGACATCATGCTCAATATATAGGCTGGGGGGAGTTGGCCGGAGGGCAGTGATTGCTGCTCGGGGACTGGCTGGGTGTCAGTCGGAGGGTGGTGAGAGGTTGCATCACTTGTTTTTCAACTCTCTCTCTGTTGTTGTTTTCCTTTTAATTTCAATTTCTTATTATTATTAAAATTAAAATTAATATTATT
>NW_008795017.1:1324918-1348326 GCF_000699145.1 Aptenodytes forsteri
GGAGAGCATGAACGAGTGGCTGTGTGGTGCTTTGTTGCTGACTGGGGTTAAACCACGATGAGGAATTTAAGATTAATGCTTGTGTGTCCAAAACATATATTAAATCTATTTGATTGTCAATATTTTTTTCTCTAGGAAAACTGAATAATGAAAACACAGAAGAAGTAACACACAGCATATAGAATGGGAAAGCAATATATGCAATAGAAATTATTGCATTTTATACATTCTTCAAATTAAGCGCAGTTGCAGGAAAAAGGATTATAGAAAATTCCTTAGCGCTGAATGGCAAGCTCATACAGGTAATTCTGCTGAAACTGAACAAAAAGCTGCTAAACAGCAGGGGTTTTACTCATTTTTTTGATTCAAACATTGAGTGTCGTTTGACGTATTGTAGGATGTGCTTCCTCCTATCCTGCTGTTGTTGAAAAGGTCAGGTGTCTCCCACTGCTTTTGTGTCATATCTGCCAGCCCCATATGGATTTTTTTTCTATCTTATGATATTGCAAAGGACCCACTGAATTGAGTGATAGGTGGCTACATGCAAGTGTTTACAGAAATGTTGGATGACTAAGGGTCCATGGTGGACAAGAGATCTAGAAGCTTGAACTGAGCTTAAAGTTGACATCTAATATACAGTTAATTGTCCCTACATAGACATCTAGCACCATTTAAGATAAAATCTTTTGTACAGCTTTTAGCCGCAGATCCACAAGTATTCATGTCTCCTGTGACAGTTATATCATATGTACTAGGTCTGTGCAAACCTCTTGCACACCCAAGGGCAACGTGTCTCTGTGACTTAAATGACAACAGATATTTATTCACTGGCAACTGAAAAAGCCCCTAAATTTAAACATTTTATTCCTAAATTGAATCCCAACTCTACCACATAAATACAGTCCAATTTCAACTGAGAGATAAGGATCAGATTTAATTCCTCTATTTCCTAAATCAATCTCTTTTCTTTGTCTTTTCTGCTATTGTAGGCATGCTACATTTTTCACACCTTCAACCCTCAGCCTTCCATCTCTGTTTTCCCAAGTTTGAAATCCCATTTTATTCAGAACACATTATTGCAGCATAACATGTACAAATATATTCTCGAAGTTCTCCAAAGTAGTAGTTTAGCTCTGTGATTTCTAAGCCATTTTCATAATTCATCACCATTCTTAATAAGGTATTTTCTGATCTCCAACTTCTGTTTAACTTAAACTAATTGGATATTAACTTCACACAATTTATTTAATTACTGACTATGGTTTCCAATGACTTAGACTTAGAACATTATGTACCATACAGGTCAACTCAGAATTTGAAATGAGGTAATTTCTTTAAAATTAAAAATACAAAAAAGAAAAAATGGATTCTAAACTAATGAAGTTCAATTTGGAATGCATAGTATGCTTCATTTTCCTCATTACATAGGAAAGGTAATTCAGAAGTCTACAATCTTCCAGCTGACACTCTTCTACTGATAGTGAACCAGATTTTGCCATCCTTACTCATACACGAGTAGAATTCTCTGCTATGAGTAGTCTCAAAGATTTATGAAGATGGCCACCACTGGAAATTAATGAGGATGACATAACTAGGATACTTTAAATGCTTTCATATAGAAAGAGACAAATTGATAGAAAATTAACAAGAATAGGGTGAATGCAGAAAAACTAAACTAAGATAATTTTCTTTTGAATAAGAAATTATAAGTTCCTGCATTTTTAGCCAAGTACATTAACAAGTTAGATTGGTTTTAGCCAATTAGCTTTCCCTGAGATCATGCCTTGGCATGGTGGTGGCCAACACACCGTGTTTAATTTAGAGCAGGGATGAAATCTCTGTGTTTGAACTACGACAGGCAAAGGGCTAGGGTTCAAGGACCAGGAGGTACGACTTTTCTCTTTTGAGTTGAAATTGTATATTGTTGGCAGAGTAAGCTTTGTTGTATATGATGAAAAACAGAAAATTAACAAACCTACAAATAGTAGCTACAGTTATACTATTAAGTAATTATTAATAATAGATCACTGAAGTGCATGAAAAGTATTTTGGGCATCCTGTCAGTTCCAAACCCCAATAATGGTTCTTTAATGTAAACACCTGTGAAATCAATTGTACATCTCACTATATACAGCATGAGGATAACAGAAAGCTATCTTGGAAAACAGGGTATTTTAGAAAGAGAACGTTGACTATATATTAATGATCTCATTTTGTTCTTTCAGATCTTTCAACTCAAAGTGATACTATTGTGAGTCTTATAAGAAAGATATTTTTAGTTAAAGGTGTCTACAATTATTTTGTAATTTAATTATTTGGTCTTCAAGTCTGCATCAGGCTGGATTTTTCTAGAAATTTAAAAGAAATAAAGGGACAGAAGACTATTTTATAGATGCTTTCTTGAATAAGAGATGTATATCTCATTGACAACCAGTGTTATCCAACAATTTATAACATAACAGCACACCAAAAAGCCACTTAATGTCCACATCAGTTAAAAATAAGACATTAGAAGAGATTTTTCATTTTGCTAGCACTGTTTTCTTAATTTGTATGAATATGTTTTCTAAATTTGTATGAATATTTTTAATGACATACCAAGAAATACTTGAAAAAATATACTAATTTTCCTTAAAATGCTCAAGTGTGTGTATATATATATTTAGTTCATATATATGTCACATATATAATCTATCTAATGCACAGGTTTGGTACTTTTTAAGCACAAAAAAATGCTGCATGATCCAATTATTATGAATTAATTACTATAAACCAGGCAGAACTGCCAATGGACTTCCACTAGTTTGATAAAATTCTGTGAATGAAGTGCATACCAGGCTTTCTCTTGACAGTAGCTCTCGTATTCATTAAGGAATATACTGCAAGTTAAAGTATTGTGGTGATGGGGACTTGTGGTATATTTCTAATTCTCTGTCTCTGTGTCACTTTGGGATGAATGTGGAAGGAATGGGTTAGTATCTGTGACACGCAGGGCAGCACCCTTTGGTGCTGGCAGAGGCTTTGAGGGAGGGGAGGCTTTGGAGCAGCATCAGCGCTCCACGGACTTTCTTCTGTCTCCCCGTGTCTCAATGTAGGTATATAGTAATATTGTTGCACTTGTTCCTCTTCTGTTTCAAGTTATGGTGAAAATTAATATCCCTCTTTACCTTAAAATGCAGCCACATTGATTCACAATCTGGGTCTTTGAGATATGCTCTCTCTACCATTCTTCGGTCATTTTCAAAGATGAAGATGATTAAAAGAAATCCTAATGTCCTGTTTTTTTTTTTTTTTTTTTTTTTTTTTTTTTTTGCCATTGATACTTTTAAAACTTATAGATATTTATCAAGATACTTATTGGGGTATGACTGCATGTATGACTACCGAATTTAAATGAAGGGCATCATTGTGGAAGAGGTTCAAGACAAAACATTGTCATAAAAAACACCTCAAAGTGTCTAGGAAATAATGTCTCAGTAGTTGAAGATTAACCAGAAAGCTATTATCTTCCACATCCAGACATAGTTTGTTTTATTTATTCTAGGGGGGAAAAAAAAAAAAAAAATCAGCTGTTTTGGAGGCAGTAAAAGGAGACCGACAAATTCTCTGATAGAAAGGCTATCAAAAAGAGATCTTTATATAATCCATGACGTAGCGCGCACACACACCCACCCCCCCTTTCTCTGTATTTTATGGTTTATTTCTATGGTTAAAATAGAGTGATGTTCTAGTTGAATTACAAGTGCTAGATCATGTTGGACATGTTTGAACAGAGGTTGGTTGAATCCAGATCTGTGTTTATATAAATTTACCTGAAGAAATAATAGTAATGAGATTTGATGCCTATGACAGTACTTTGAGGAAGACCAAAATGATCATGCAGCTGAAATGAGGCTTAAGCAGGACTTAGATAAGTAAGACCAAGAGAATGATTTATAATACTCTTTCCTCTACTATTGAACATGTTTAAGTACCTATTATGATCTGGATCATGCCCAGAATTAGCATTGCACTGGATAAACTGACGACGTAAACACTTATCTCTTTCAGTTTGGGTTATAGTATCCAAGCGTCCTCCTGACTAAGTCAATCAATATTCCTGTATCACAGCTTTCAAATGTAAAGAGTTTAAACAGTCCATGAAAAAGAAACTAGATTTGCCGGACTCCTTTGCATGTAACTTTAAACAATAAGCTGCAGCATCGAATTCCTCTATATTTGCTCTTATTCTGGTGTCAATCTTATGTTCCTGAGTGTACAACAACCGAGACTCCTTTCCTTGGATATGTTGTTTCCCCTTAGGTCATTCTCTCCAAAATTGGGAGCAACAGGTTCAGACTGAAGAGTGCTGAGAATTGCTTACAGTTTATCCCAGTCTCAGTTTTCTTCAGGTTTTGAATTAAATCTCTGGAGCACAGGTGTGTTTACCTCACTAACAGGAATAACCTCACAGATCGAGATATTCTATGATGATTCTGTATCCAAAGTATTGCTTGGGAGAGAACACTGTCATGCCAAAAAGGGTGAAATACACTTGAATGCAATACAGGGTGGTTTTGGCTCATATATACTACAGAATCATTATTATTTTGATTATACTATAATTTCCATCATCCTGTTTGGCACTTTGTGCTTATATAGATATTTATTAAATACAAAAAGCCATGTTAAAAGCTTTAGAGAGTTTGACTGCACAATATAATGTCGTGAAATGTTATTGTGAAGGTTGCTTGCACTTTTGGACCTTTGTGTGTACATTAGAGCATAGCCTTCCACCAGGGCTCAGTCTCATTTATTGCACAGCTAATGAACAGATATTGACATGGTTCCATGTTATCTTTACTACGCTGAATACAGAAGCGATAATATTCCCCACAGGTTTTCTGTAGCAGTCTTTACTATAATATGCAAGTGCTTCACAAACACTGGGTTTTTTCCCCCCAGCAGCTTCATAATATGAAGAACTGTTATTCTTATTTGACATATGGGGAATCTGGACAGAGGCATGACAGACAGAAACATCCATTGTTTTTGGATGCCAATTTTGAATATCTAGATCTGATTTATGTCAGCATATGTTGCATTGTATAGTATTCTATTTAAATATAGCACAGCTCCTATAATTTCAGTTGCAGCTGAAAACATTCAAACCAAAAATCACAGCCTTTAATTAAAAACACAGGAAATGAGGAACATACAATTAATGATCACTTGTGAAATGTTTGAGTAGAGTGATTTTTCCATTACATAGCCAGAACTCAGTTCCCCAAAGCAACAGTTATCTTCCTTTTTCATAAAACCATTGCTTTCCTTTCCCCAAGTGCTACACATTTCCAACTTCTATAGTAAATGGCACAGGACTGTATGAGTAAGTTTCCGTTTTCACACAGTTCTGATTCATCTGCAGTCTAGTTCTGTTCTTGTGCAATAGTGGGAAGAGCTGTTATATATCATATAAAAATATTAGTGTGTACAAAAAATTTATGAAATTAATAAAATGTCAGCATTTGGTGAAAGTAGTATGGAAAATTTCCAGCTAAATAGTTCACATTGATAAAATTATTGTTGGGTTATGATGGTCTCTCAGTTCTCCCCTAGACTCTCTTCAATTAGATGACATCTTTCTTGAAATTTGATGCTCAAAAATTGTATTAAGTATTCCAACCAAGGCATAACCAGTGCTGAGTAGAGTAGAGGGATTACTTTATGTATTCTCTGGGCTTTAGTCTTCATGCATGCAGGTATGTTGTCTTTCTTGCAACTGTATGACCTTGTTGACTCATTCTCGCCTTGGGACCCCAGTGACTCCTATACCTTGTAACGCTGCTCCCTAATCACCATTTCTGTGTTCTGCATTTGTGGCCATAAGCTGTATCTTGTACTTGTCTACCTGAATAGCACCCTATTTCTATCTCAGTATGTCTTCAATTTGTCAAGATCAATCTGAACCCTAATTTTGTCTTCAAACATACCTCTAACCTTGGCATGAGAATTTGATTCTCTCTATTTTATCATCCATTTTATTAATTAAAATATTGAATAGTTCCATATCCAGGGCCTATGACAGATCCCTCTAGAACTGTATTGAGCAAGACTTTCCATTTTGATAGCCAGTCACTAATAACTACACTCTAAGAATGGTTTTTCAATCATCCTTCTTTAAAAATATGGTTGTTTCATCTGAGCTATATTTATTTGGTCAAGTTGCTTATGAGAAGGACATCTGAGACACTGCCAAGAAATCATACAGCAGTCAAGACAAATGATATACAGTCTTTTTTTCCCCATGCTCACAAGACTATCTACCATGTTGCAGAAGTAATTTAGATTGATTTGCAAGTTGTTCTTGAAAGTCTATGTAGGCTATTACTCATCTCCATGCTATCTTGTAGGTAATTAGGAATAGTTTGACTACGTTTTATAGTATTTTTCTGTAAGTAGAAGCCTACTGGTCTATAATGACCCTTTTCTCTTTTGATAGGCACCATGTTTGCTTTTTCCAGTCTTCTAGTGTATCGCATATCCTTTAGGAGTGCTCAAAGTATGCCAACAGATCTGAAATTTTGTTAACCAGTTTTGTAACTATCCATATAAAAAGCTAAAAAGAGCTTTCTAAACTAAAAAAGCTTTCTATCTGTGCCTTCCTTTTACTAGGCTGAATTCATAGCCTTTTATCTGACTACCTTACTACTGAAATTAATGTTTTTATGACTATATGGTTATTAGCATTATTTGAGGTGAAGGCATATGAACAGATTAACAACAACAACAACAACAAAAGGTGTTAAAACCATCAGTCTTTCAGAGACCAGATCCTTCTCTCTTCTTATTATTTAGAAATGTACTTGCAGAAGGATTTCTTGCTAGTGTCAACAATCCTTTCTACTTCCATGTCATTCTTATCTTGATATTTCTGATTTTCTTGTGTACTTAAACAATACTTCTGCACTTGTGTTTAATAAACTGGCCTTAATTTAAACTTCCTATGTAATCTTTTCTTCTTTTTGAATGTTAACCTTTTTCTGTACTTTCTGTCTTTCCTCTGCAATAAAGCAGTTAGTACTTGTGTCCTTTAAATTAAACTCCTGCTTTCTCTTTCTTTTTTTTTTCCTTTTGGCTGACTTTCAAGATTCTTTTTTAAACCTGTCTTTCTAAAATTTATTTTTGTTATTTTGTCTTTATTTTCCTCCCATTCTTAATATCATTAATTCCCTTCATTTTATGATCGTTTTCATGCAAATTCTGTTCTCATTGACATTGTTGACCAGTTCTTCCTGCTGGAAATGGCAATTGCCTCACATTTAGTTATTTCTCTATCTTCTGTATCAAAAAATTACCTGGAAGAAATTACTTGTTTGTAAGAAAGCAATTGGAAGGAAGGAATTGCTCATAATTCCTTTCTATTTCTGTTCTTGCTCCCTTGGTCACAGTTTTCTCTGTTTAAAATGTTAAGTATTCTAACTTTTTTACTGGAATAAAATTTGGGCAGAGAGTGCATTTTAAAGGACTCGGGATATCTTTTGATAGTGAACCTAAGGAGAAGGTTGAGGCAAATCCAACTCAAAGCTCTGGCTAACTTGGGTCTCGTCACCAGTTTTGTATTTCTCCATAATATGGCCTGAGAGAAATTATAAAAGCCGTTTGATATATAAGGCAACATTTCTTTTTCTTCTTCCTTACAGGCAGAGAATATATTCAGTGTGTTTGCTACAGAGATGGAAGAATATCTAGGTTAATAGAAAAGCATATGGAGAGAAGGTTAATAGAAAAGCATATGGAGAGAAGATACATTTTATAAGTACAAAGTTAGCATCACATCAAGTAGACAGATGACTAAAAGGGAACTAGTTTATATTTAATAGCCGCCCCTTTCCTGGGACACATCTGATTTCAAAAATCAGAAGGGATTTGGCGTCATTAAAAAGCCAGAACTCTCTCCTGCCACTTTTTTTAGGTGTGGTTCCGAAAAGGCAGTAAGAAATTCCTGAGTGATCTCCATTCCCATTGATTTCTCAAGAGGCATTTGGAACTTTGCAGGAAAAGGCCAATAATTAGCAAACCACAGACTTAATTTCACCTAATCAGTCATCCTTTGTCTTGTTCTGCAGATGTTTGGGTTTTTGTCAGGCTATAAATTCTTCAAAAGGGAGAATGTGACTTATCGCTCATGTCACTTTGGAGAATACACAAATTACATATATTTGTGACTATTATTTATTACCATAGAATTTATTTAGAATCATAATTCCACAGCACTCATTTAACCTTACACATCTGTAAGGGAAATGCATCATTTTATGTGGAAAATGATATTTGAGGTTGAATTTGAGATACTGTAGAAGGTGTTGGATACTTGTCTCATGTATATATTTTAAGCTGGATCTCCCACAGCCTAAGAGGGGCTCTAATGACTAAGCTATCATTGCAGAAGAGAAGGGCTCTAATTAAGAGAAGGGCTGTTTTCAGAAAGATTCCCTCACAATCTTTTCTGGGGAAAAGAGTTTAGACGGTTGCAGTACCATGTATTATGTCACGATTCAGGACATTTTACTCAAAACTCACTGATCCAATAATAATAATAGTTTGCAGACCAGAACTTCTCATGGCTGACCTAGCTAGTTCTGCTAATGCCAAAGCTTTACTACTGACTGTTGGGAGCATAATGTAGTCATGTTGGGAATATCTTGAAGTAGTGGTAAGTAAAGTACTGGAAGGAATCTTTTCCCAGAGGTTAACCAGGAGATGAAAGGAGTATATATAATGGTGGCACAAATCTGAATGTGAAGTATCATTGAAGAAAATGTAAAATCAGAAGTCAAGAATAATGGAAAAAGGGAACTAATTTAGGCACCTAAATCAAAAATGCATATGCCTAAACCTCTGACTTTCAGCTGTTAACCTCTTAAACCTCAGTTACTATAAATTAGCTAAAAAATAGAAAGATAAATATCCTAAATACCAGCATAAAGAACTGTGTTATTCATGCATTTCCTCTTTAGGTTGACGGTGATTAATTACCTGTATGACCAGAAGATTGAAGGGAAAGTTAGGTAGTATCTCCACACCACATTGTTTACATGATGGTTAGGGTTGTGGGGAGATGGCAGAGGCAAGATTTTAAATCGGATGTTGCCAAGGCTGTGTGAGAGCTTTGACCTCCGAAATACTGTACTAAGTGCACAGAAGGAGGCTGATTTTTAAAATGCTCCTCAGATCTTCTCTGAAGATGAAAAATCTGCAGTGTGATTTAGATGCCTAATTTTCTCCTTGGATTTGGCATTTATTGGAAATAAGGCCAGTTAGTCTGAGTGGGCATAGAAAATCTGCATAAATTACTTTCAGGAATAGGAAAGCAGTGGGGTGGAAGGCAGCCATAGTGGGGATGAGCCAGAAGTGGTTCTTCTGCCCTCCACTTCGTCTGACCCACGATTCATACGCTGCGCACAGCAGAGTTAAAAAGTCAGGGAGGTAAAGGCCTCTTGGTTCCTGTCAATGAATTTACTTCTGAAAAAGCTGATGGAGGTGACTTTAAAAGGGAGGCATTTGCTGAAGGAGCAATGACTTTTGCAGGCCTGTGTAGTTTGCAGTGCAGGGTTTGGAAAGCCATAAAAGAAATAGAGCTACTCTAATGGCAAATGATAAAGAAATGGATTTCAGTTAGGCTTGCACTTCAGAAAGAGAAAATTCTGGTTACTTCCCAGAAGTCGTGCTAGAGAGATTTCAAGCCAAAGAAATGTAAGAGGAAAAGGTAAATTTAAAAAAGATAATGTACTCTGACCTCTAAAAAGAACTTGCATTTTACAGCCCAACCATTGCCCAGTTCATCTCTGTGTATTCATATTTTCTCCTTATGTTTCTCCCTACTTTCCATGTCTATAAAGTAATTAGTTACTCATATCTTGCACTCTTTAAGTATATTAAAATCAGGGATTTATTCATGGATTGTACTATAATTATAATTACTAATGGAGCTACAGCTTTAAGTAAGGAATGTTTACTCAGACACATCAAGTATTCACTATGAAAGCAATTAAAGAGTTTGATGTTCACAGTTAAGTATTAATATTAATGTGTGAGAAACTGCATCCAAATCATTTAGAGGTGGTTAGGAAGGCCTCTGGGAGTGAGACAGACATAGAAAGCAGTGACATGATTATAGCTGTATGGGAAAATAATGGAAACAGCTACTCTCTAAGCAGCCTCAATAGGGAAGAAGGATCCTCAAAACCTAAATGAATGTGACTATAAGTGGCAGCTCTTAAGTTTGATTTGCCTGCTATAAAACATTTCACATTAGTAAGTGTCTAGAGTCTTTGCACTCAAATGTATTTTTATCACTTGTCTCCAAATCCCTTTATGGATAGTACAATTAACGGCACACATGAAACAAAATTGCACGACAATAATTTGCAGACCATTATGTTCTCAGAACTGGAACTGTAATTCTCATCTTCTGTTCCTGACACTGACCTACTGCCAGATCTATGGTGAGCCATTTCACTATTGGCTTGATTTTCCCAGCTCTAAAATTGAGGGGGAAGTTCTAATGTGTCTCAAGGTGTATTTGGAGGGTTAATCAATAACGTTTGTAAAGTTCTCTGAATGTTGTATCAATGAGATATAAACTTAATTTGCTGAAAATGTGTTTGGACTGACTAGCAATCTGCAGACACTCCATTTGCTATGCAGTCTAAGAGGATAAAAAATGAACGAAAAATTAAAAAAAAATAGAATAAAAAATGATGGTCTCTGAAGGACGACAAGAAATCAGCTTTGTTACAAGGCTTTGTGAGAGTCCTCCCTTTTCCACTGCTTCAGGAGATTTGCTTTCAGATTACTGTTTCTTCATTTCTAGATGACTCCACAGGAGTGGTTTTGGCTTGAGAATAGAGTAAATCTTTTTAGTGCATCTTTTTCAGTTATGATTGCCTTACTGGAACAGATTTGGCATTTTGACATTCAGCATGTATTTTATGCCTTTCTTTACTGTATGCATGTTGTCATGACTGTGTATGCAAAAAAGTACAAATGCATTGCTGAGGGATGTAAGTCAGTCAGTGGTTGTGGGGGAACAGTGTAATGAAGAGAAACATGACATTCCCATAGCAACAGTGGTAAAGCTCTTTATGCTGATGTTGAGTAGAAAATTACCAATGATTTAAAGGACAGCAGAAATAAGCTGTATGTGATTCCCAAAGAATTTCTTACCTTGCCAGAAACAAGTCAATTTAAGGTCAGTGGCAAACCACAGTGGCTGAATAACAATAATATAGAGCTGGAGGAAGAGATTTGCTACTTACATCACTTAGGCAGAGTATATTGCCCTAAAAATTAAAACCACAATTTATGTAAGTATTTCAGAATAATATTACCTGTCTCTTGTCACTCCACAACTATGGGTTTTTTTAAAAACAAAATGCATGTCTTTCTGAACAGTCTTAATATCAAGCCTGAGATATTCCCTTTTTGGCTGTCTTAAAGATACATTAATATAATTTGGTAATGTTTACTAAAATCCAGACTTATTCGCCAATGGGTTTTACATCTTGCATAGCATAAATATATTAAATTTTACATCTAGAGGTATTCTTACTTTTATGAGACCAATATTTTTGTAGGTGCAGAAACAAATTTCTAGATGCCAAATGCAAAATAATGTTCCAGCTTGCCTTTTGTGAAGATTTCTGTAAAACCTAAGTAATTTCATTGGCATCTGTATTTCTACTTCTGATTAAAATTGCAAACAGATCAGTAATATTACTGGAGAACCTGCAAGTGGTAGAAGAACCTGCAAAAATCCAGTTTTTGTGTTTCTATCAAAATCTTAGCTGGTTATAATTTTCCAAACCAGACATTTCATGCAGTGCACCAGTGTTAATTACATCATGTTGTATCACAACAAGAGCAAAACAACTATTTAGAAGTTTGTGCATGAAACTACTGTCCAACAAGCAAAATAATTTTATCTCCAGTTAACAGCAGCCTCACAAACAATGTTAAAAAAGTAATATTGGAAAGAGGTGCTACCAACTCATAAAAATCTCAGTCTTTTGACAATGATGTGCAACCATTTATTTTCACAACCGTTTGCAAGCTACCCCATATCCCTCTGGCTAGGTTTTATTCTAAAAAGGAGATTCAAGGTAAAGCATTTTGCAACTTAAAAGCTAAAGCTACCACTTGGGGGAGTATCACTTCATCATGGAACTACTAAATTACAAGGACATAGCTATCAGTCTGGGTAGTTAAACATCACCCACAGGCTGGTGGTTTATTGGCAATGCATTCAATGTTGATTCTAACTATCCCATTGCTTGCGTAAAAGTAAAAATGAAAAAGATTTTCCTTCTCTAGAGTTGGTAGTTACTGACAAAATAATGCCAAAACAGGCATAAACTAGAAAGTTGATCTGAAGCCCATTAGGCCTAATGGTAGTACATCTGTATTTGTTCTTTGATTATAGTGAGTACCAGTTCTTTAATAATTCCCATCATAATCCATGCATGGCAGGTCAGGTCCTGTGCCACAGTCATAAATAATTCTTAGTATGAGTGTAATATTTATGGAGATATCATAGAATCATAGAATAGTTTGGGTTGGAAAGGACCTCTGAAGGTCATCTAGTCCAACCCCCCCCGCCATGGGCAGGGACATCTTCCACTAGATCAGGTTGCTCAGAGCCCCCTCCAACCTGACCTTGAAGGTTTCCAGGGATGGAGACCTCTCTGGGCAACCTGTTCCAGTGTTTCACCACCCTCATTGTAAAAACTTTCTTCCTTGTATCTAGTCTGAATCTACCCTTTTTTAGTTTAAAACCATTACCCCTTGTCCTATTGTAAAAGGCCCTCCTAAAACGTCTGTCCCCATCTTTCTCATAAGCCCCCTTTAAGTACTGAAAGGCCACAGTAAGGTGGAGCCTTCTCTTCTCCAGGCTGAACAACCCCAACTCTCTCAGCCTTTCCTCATAGGAGAGGTGTTCCATCCCCCTGATCACTTTCGTGGCCCTCCTCTGGACCCGCTCCAACAGCATCCAACATATGTGTGAGATGCTTCTGTACAACTGACATACCTAATTCAATTAATTTCATTTGGTTGTTTGTAGATATATATTCTTTTATGTCCCTCCCTTTGTTCTTGGAAACCTTGAATTTCCTCCTTATTATCTTTGCCATTTCATTTGTAAATAAATTCCCTGCCTTCTTTGCAATGTCATCCCAGCCCCTTGTGCAGATCCTTACATTTCCTCAGTCTTTCCTTTACCTGTGTCTTAAGAAATTGTTGGAATCAGACCAAAACATATTTTATTTCATTGACTACTATACCACTTTTAGCAGAATGAATTTTCAACAGTAGAATGCTACCAAGCACTTTTACTCTTCTGCACACTACAACCGGAAAGACTACAACCTCTCACGCTCCCCATCAACCCAGGAAATCCAAACCTACTGTTAGCTACCACTTCAGCATGTGTTGTAACAGTGTTGGTGCAGTTTAAGTCAGTATCATATTTATCAGTTTCTGTAAAATTCTCTAAATAATTGGACTGAAAACTGATATGGTATATGAGTGTTGACTTATTATGATAACTTTGTGAAATGAGAGATTAATTGAAGGATTAGTTTCAAAGTACTCTCATGCCTGAGTTTGCAGATTGCATGTGAAGTGGGGCAAAAAATGTTCCTCCATTTACAGTGTAATGCTCTCATAGTCAAGTGGATAACTTTACAGGTAGGAGATAGAAATTAGGCATTTTTATCACAGCATGGCATGAAACACTGAACCTCCAGTCAAAACTGTATAGGTGAATTTCCTGTAAATTAATTCAACAGTCCTCATCACTCCATAAATGTAAAAAAGACTTTTGACCTGTCAATTTGCTCTATTAACACTCATGAAAGTGCTAAAACTCTGTGTAGTGAGCCACTGGAATGAAAAGCTTAAAACAGTGGGTAGGAACTACAGGAAAACTTCCACACTTATTTCCTTCTGGGCTTTGGTTAAACCAAAGGGTGGTCAAATGATTTGTAAATAAGTATAAAATGCTCTAAAATGGAAATATCTGATATTTGGAGAAAGAAAAGGACAGGAAATCTGGAGCAAAGCTAGTCACAGTATATTATTTCTGTTCAAAAGGCTCTGTCATTTGTTACATTATCTGCTCAGTGTTCATTTTGCAATAAAATGCATTCTCAATACAGCTATAGGTAAAATTATTAACAATCTTTTCAGTGTTACAAGGATTATTCTTGGCTGAAAAGGGGATTACTTATTAGTGGAATATTTTTCCCCAGTCTTTGTAGCGATGCTGTTTTCTTTACACCATCATGTGTTTTCCTGTCTCTTCACTGTTTCGGATCTGTTGCTTTATTCTGAAGAATTAATAACTATATTTTGGACCTCTACTGTCTTTCTCTGGGTAGTCAGGAAAAGAAAAGGAAACAAATGAACTTTGATCTTTGCTTTCCTCAATGGAATAATGTGCAATTTGCTGCCTTACCTTTAGTACTCTTTTCATTTACATTATACTTTTTAATTTACAGCAGGGCAAGCACAAATGAAATACATTACTAGTTTTCGATTAAATTCCTGCACATGCTATTGGAAGACTACAATGCTGCCTTTATGTGAAGATGAAATCCTAAGCTTATCTCTTTTCAGCATTAATGACAGAACTTGCTGACCAATATGTTAAAATTATGTACAAGAAAAATTGCTTCCTTGGCTGTTCATATCGAGTCAAACTCTTTCATTATGATTCTATATCTGAAAGTACAGACTGAAAAATGTGGGTTTTTAAAATCAAATAATGTACTAATATTTACAGAAAATGTATGTCTTTTGATATTTGAGAGTAAAGATTTTTGCGGTGAAGTTTCATCTTCACTGAAATCAACAGAAATTTTGCCCCTGACTAATGGGAACAGACTGTCAAGGTCATGTTAGCCTCTGACCCATCGGCTGATTTGTCCTGACACCTTGAGGAGTCACTTTCCTATGAACTAGTTTACGTTTCTGTAAAAAGAGTTTGTGAAACGTTGCTTAGCTGCTTTTGCTGCAACATGGTGAGGCATGGAACTTACTGAATTGACTGTAATTCACTTTTGCTTCTTCAATGATGGACACTGTTTTAGAACTCATTCATCAAGAATCATGTCCTATACATGCAGTTTTGGCCAGACAGATGATTCAGGTTTCAGATTTAATAAGGTTTTGTAGGTTCCATCACTTGCTAAGTTCCTAAAATTTGTACTTTCATAAGAGCATTTTTATAAGACTAGTTCTCAAAAAAACCTTAAGCATTATGATATTTAGCACTACAGTGCTGCAAGTAGGTCCCCAGTGCTGGGAGTGGAAGACTTTGGCACCTAGCTCCTGTATGTTGTGTGGAAGAAAGTTTCATTCATGTGTTGGTATTTTAAATAGACAGGATGCTAAATGCTTGCGTGCCTCAGTCAATAAGAAACAAGAAAACAAGAACCTTTCAAATCCTCTGCAATCTGACATACTAAATTCAAGGACTTTCAGCTGGATTTGCATTTGTTTACACAGTCACAGGACCACCTACCAGCCAATTAGACCAGTCCCTATGCAGTCATCTCAGGGAAAAATTTTTTCTGGAGAAAATGTCTGTACCCAGTGTGGTCTTACCAGAATTCAGCTGCAACAGAGTGCAGCAATTTCCTCTGTGATGTAGCAGGGGAAAACTTTGGTACCTCCAGTTTCAGAGCTGGTGCCTAACCTCTGAGGTTGGAGCCCCTGGACTTTGTGTTTTGGCATTATCCTTGTCTTCATTTTGTCTCAGACACCATCACCAAGTAGAAAGATGGTGATGGCAGTGCTTTCTAGAGTTCAGCCATTCTAAGTGTTAGATTAGGGCTGCATGCCTAACACTGAAGCAACAGCCATGTTGTAATTTGCTTTTTCTCCACCTGCATCTTCTGATGCTTCCAGTTGCATAATAGCCCAGCTTTGTCACACAAGGTATAGGTCACCCTCTTCCTCACCTTTGACTATTTTAGATTCATAAAGTAGGAGATGTGAATCCTTTAACTGAAGGATTCACAAATGATTCAAATTGGAGAAGATTACTCAGATATTTTGCTTCTTGAGTCAGGATTCTGGGGTTTGGGGAAAGGGGACGCTGGGCTATTATATTAAAAACAGACAGTAGTACCATCATTGGAAGTGTCTCTGACTGTCGCTTTTTGTGCTAAACTTCATAATGTTGAAGCCAGATATCTCAGATACTTCAGATACATGAGATGAATTGTATTCTGGAGAGGTACCTCCACAATCACTTTAAAGGGAGCTTAGGGTGACTGGCTTCAAATCTGGTAACTAAAATCTACGTGTCTAAATTTTGATGTCTTTTGCTTTTTGCTTTCTATTTTAAGACATATTGCATCACATGAGTGAACCTGGCCACAGATGAGAATGCAAAGGAGATGGGTAACAATATGCTCAGGCATGCCTAGCAGGAATGCTGTGCCAGCTGGTGGTCTGTACTGACAACCCTCAACTCTGCAAGCTCCCAAATGTGAGTATCAAACATAATGCCTGCAAAGCCAGCAGTCCTCCGATCTGACCCCCTGCTTGTCCTAAAGATTCAGGTGTGCCTGGAGGCCTCTGGTAGCAAGTGAAAAGCATATTATCAGATCTAAACAGAGGAGGAAAAAAGGTAGAATTACATAGAGAAAATGAAAAACCCCAAACATGAACTGAAAAGTTGAGACTGATGACTAAAAAAATCCTCCAGGTTTGTAAATGATAGCAAATAAGTGTCTGAAAGCATACGGTCCCATAAGCTTAGTGCTTCTCAGTCTGTAATCAGAACAAGCCCCAGGCTTATTGGCTTGGACAGACATTTGTTGCAGGACTGTCATTGCAGTGTGTCTTTAATTCCCTGCACCTGATTTGATAGTTTCTTCAGTTATCATTGTGCATCATTCATCACTGCCCCACTGCCTCAAAAACATCACCTCCAGCAACAGAGATGAATGGTTCGAAAGCGAAAGGTTTCTGTGTACATTTTAACAACTGAAAGGTTTCCAGCTTTTTATTTGCACTCCATTTATTGCACTTACCTTCATTTTGAGCAAGAGTGTTACTGTAAATAATTATATTTTTAAAAAAGCAAAACAGGGCAAAACAAATACAGGTGTTCGATAACCAACTATCCTACTTCATGCCCCTGTTTGTACTAAAGATAAATGGATCAACACTTCCACAAGTTGTGTGCTCATGTACCTTCTTGAGAGATTATATTATTTTGCATACATATACATGCATATAAAGACTGTATAAGACATTCTTCCTTGGAACCCTTCTAGGCTTGACTTTTATGATAGGCAAGTAAGTATATACTGTATAACGTTAATAGTAATGATTTGTAATTCAGGAAAATGTCAAAAACCATAGCAGAAATTAGGGCCTTATTTTTTAAATGCTGTGCAAAAATTATAAGAAAGCAGGTGCAACACAGAAGTTTATAAATTAACTCACTGCATACAAATCTGTTATTCAGAGCTTGTGAAATGATTTGTAAGATCAAAAAAGGCAGAGGCCCTGTTTGCAAATATGACTTAAATTCTGTTAAATAAATAAGCAACCCCCAGTGGACACCTTTATCTTGTTTCAGTTTAGTTTATATTTATCCCCTGTGAACTCTGCAGTCCAGGTAGGACTTTCTCCTTCTTATTTGCTAATCTGACCACAGTTGTCAGTTGGGAAACCTTCCCCACCACAGATAAATCCTAGTTAGACTCCGGGAAAGGTTACGCTGAAGAACATGAGCATGTTCCTATGGCCATACAAGAAGCAGTCCAGCAACCCAGCATAATTATAAAACTTCATGAACTCCTAACTTAGTGACTTTCATTGACAGTATATCCTATAATACATTTCTGTTAAAACACTGCTGGCCAAACTAAGATTGGGTTTTGCAGGTGATGTAAATGTAGCTAACAATTAGTCTCATATTTGAGCCTGGGATGATGCCAATCTTAGCACAACCGCATGGCCCATGCAAACATATGTGGACCTATTCAGCATTTACAATATTCAACCATGAGAGGTGCCTTCTGAGCCCTGCCTTCATCCTGGCAGAGGATGGCTGAGTTGACGATATTGTTTTGGGGCTGGCAGTAGTGCTATACCTAGCCTACACAAATAATTAGCCATTTCTTGGCCATGCACTGAATACGCCTCTTTGTGGAGTCCACATCAGAACTCAATTGACAGTGGGCGTGTACCACAGCAGCAGGTTACAGGGAGAACTTTTGGGATACTGGGCTGGGCCTGGAGAGCATCCTGCAGCGAACCTCCCTGCAACAAGCAGGAAGAAGTGCTGGCTTGGCACTGACTTCATGCTGAGAGTACATTTCTGTCCTGGTTTCAGCTGGGATAGAGTTAATTTTCTTCCTAGTAGCTGGTACAGTGCTGTGTTTTGGATTTAGGGTGAGAACAATGTTGATAACACACCAATGTTTTAGTTGTTGCTAAGTAGTGTTTACACTAGTCAAGGACTTTTCAGCTTCCCATGCTCTACCGACTGAGAAGGCTGGAGGTGCACAAGAATCTGGGAGGAGGCACAGCCAGGACAGCTGACCCCAACTGGCCAAAGGGATATTCCATACCATGCGACATCATGCTCAGTATATAAACTGGGGGGAGCTGGCCGGGGGCGGTGACTGCTGTTTGGGAACTGGCTGGGCATCGATTGGCGGGGGGGGGGCAACTGCATCGGGCATCACTTGCTTTGTATATTCTTTTATCATTATTTTTATTATTTTCCCTTCCTTTTCTGTCCTATTAAACTGTCTTTATCTCAACCTACAAATTTTACTCTTTTTTTTTTTCTCAGTTCTCTCCCCCATCCCACTGCAGGGAGTAGTAAGCAAATGGCTGTGTGGTGTTTAGCTGCCTGCCGGGTTAGACTACAACAATTTCTCTGTCTTCACTGTAATTACTACTGAATGCACCCAGCAGCCCTCTCAGTCCCCTTTGCTGGTTCTCCAGGCCAGGCGGCTAAGAACGATCTTGCTGAAACAGTGTCCTCTGCCTATTAGTTTACTTATTCATACACAGGTCTAATCTTCCCTCTACCCAGCCACTTTTGTTTGTGCATCTTTCACCATGTACAAAAAGATGCTACAGGCAGGATTCACAGAACTTGCTAGTACATGGTAAATTTTTTCTGCTAATAGTAGATGGCAAGGATTGTCATCTTACTGACCTAAGCATTGATAAGTTCCCCACTCCCACTGAGCCACGTGATGAATCCCTGTTAGCTGGTAGGCATCAGCCAGTTAGAGTAGAGTCAACCTCCATTATTCCTTGGGACAATCTCCTCCTTGAACTTGTTTTTTTTCTGATTCACTATTCTTTTCTGTCCTACTGTTTTCTATCTTTTCATGGCAGTATTTTGAATCCTTGAGTTGATAGCCATCAGTCTCTCAACATTCTATGTTTTTACTTTTCTTATCTTGCATAGCTTTACCTTACATACTGTTTTACAGCTCAAGCAACAGATCTCTTTGTAAAATCAAGGCAATATCACACAGGTGTGATTCACAAAACTGAATCTTCGGTCACAGACAGCTGAACCTCAAGGCTGTGGGTTACAGGCCTATACAGAAAGCCTTTATGTAGCAGTTTCTCTAGTATAGCCTTGACATTTTGAAGAGGGTGTTGTGCAGAGGAATGTTTTGAAAATATACAGGTCGCTATCAGAATTGCAGTTTGTGTGTGAAGAATCATTTTGTAGAGAAAGCAGCACTGCAAAATCTACTTGCATCCCTGGTGCTTGGAGCATGTTACTGAACTGGTAGGTGTCTGATAATAAGAGGCATGGAGCCCAAAAGACAGAGAAACATGTAAATCTGTGAGGGACTACTAGCTTCACAGGCTGCTAAGCTGCCTTGAGCTTTTCTCGATCTCCCCAAATCCCTTTCCCTTTTGCTTTCTTTTTTTAAGCAGGCAACTGGCTCATATTCCCAGGTTTGCTGAAGCTACAATTTCAGGTCCCTGGTTAGGATTGCCCTAGAATTAACAATTCTTCAACTGCTGAAATGGACAAAGAAAGCTGGAGCATCCAATTCATCTTGCACTTTTCATTGCCTTTCATAGGCATGACTACAGGACGGAAAAGGACACGCTGCTGAGAAACACTCTTTGTTATCAGAGCAATTTACATGTTGCATCCCTTTTGCTTGGCACTGGTTGTTCAAAGGATCTGGTAATAACAGGACTTGTTCTCTCCAGGACCTTTGCATGAACACCTGAACAGACTTCCGTTGTTCCAGTTTATAGGCTGATCTAGAAGACACAGAGGGCTTTTGCACTTCTTTAGTGGAGTTATCCTTTGGACGGAAATACTGGGGGGATTTTGGGGGCATAATCACGGCCCAAAAAGACAAAAGAGGCAAAAAGACCACCTTTGTTGTTTTCTTTCTTTTCTGCTTTCATGGAGTCTCAGAGCCCAGCTGGCACCTTAGGATCAGCTCTCTGGCATGTACTGTGAACTGGTGGGTCTGGAGCGCTTCTAAATACCTTGCACCCTCAGCAAGTTTGCAGATGACACCAAGCTGAGTGGTGCGGTCGACACGCCAGAGGGACGGGATGCCATCCAGAGGGACCTGGACAAGCTCGAGAAGTGGACCTGTGTGAACCTGATGAGGTTTAACAAGGCCAAGTACAAGGTCCTGCACCTGGGTCGGGGTAACCCCCAGTATCAATACAGGCTGCGGGATGAAGGGATTGAGAGCAGCCCTGCCGAGAAGGACTTGGGGGATGAAAAGCTGGACATGAGCTGGCAATGTGCGCTCATAGCCCAGAAGGCCAATCGTATCCTGGGCTGAATCCAAAGAAGCGTGGCCAGCAGGTCGAGGCACTTGCCTGTCTTCAGTCAGTGAATGCAATGACTTTATTTTTATTAAGGGATTATTTACAAAAAAGTAATTGTAGGTGGAACACCTCTCCTCTGAAGAAAGGCTGAGAGAGTTGGGGTTGTTCAACTGGAGAAAAGAAGGCTTTGGGGAGACCTTATTGCAGCCTCTCAGTACTTCAAGGGGGCTTATAAAAAAGATGGCGGCAAACTTTTTAGCAGGGCCTGTTGCGACAGGACAAGGGGGAATGGCTTTAAACTGAAGGGGGGTAGATTTAGACTAGATCGAAGGAAGAAATTTTTTATGCTGCGGGTGGTGAAGCACTGGCACAGGTTGCCCTGAGAGGTGGTGGATGCCCCATCCCTGGAAACATTCAAGGTCAGGTTGGAGGGGGCTCTGAGCAACCTGATCTAGTTGAAGATGTCCCTGCCCACGGCAGGGGGCTTGGACTAGATGACCTTTAGAGGTCCCTTCCAACCCAAACTATTCTATGATTTCTATGATTCTATGATTTCTGCATGAGTATTCTGTCCAATTCCAATCCTACAGTGGAGCTATTCCATGTGAAGTGTAAACATAGGTCTAGAAACTGAAACTGTACCTGAAAATCCACCAGTCTCTCCTCCTCTTCTTCAGCCTTCCTCATAAGTTTTGCTTTCTGTAAGAAGAAATTCTGGACTTGTGGGTGGACTATAATGTAGTTGCAGAATGACCCAGAACTGTCTGGCATTTTCCAGAAGATAGAGTTTACTTTTTTTCTTCTTTCTTTCTTTGCATAGATGCTAGATGACTAAATGATGTCAGATTCATGGAGGTAGTATTCATTAGAGTAATTAGCTGAGCAGTGTATTCTTTGCATACATCTGGTGTGAAAGGAGAAAATGAGTCCCTTAAGTAAGAGATGTAATAATAGCATTTATTTTTGTCTACTCTGTGTGTGTTGTATGACTTCTATCCCAACTCTTTCTCTAAAAATGTATCTGATCTCATATTCCCTCTGTTCTCTATAATGTTCAAAAATAATACCAAAAAGAACTGGTTGAAAAGTTAAAATAATTTCTGTATGTCATAAAATTTCTAGTTCTATGAAGGTTTCACACAATTAGATTTAGAAGTTGAAGACTTGGGTCTGTGTTTGAAATATTTTGCTTAAATAAATATGGTACTGGTTGCAAAAACGTGTTTTTCATGTCTAATTTTTTGAACATCTGACCAAAACTGATTCATTAATATTGTGACTAGAAAAAACTTTCCCACACCCCTTTGAGAATGTGGGAAAAAGTGAGTCTAAATATATTGTTGTCACTAAATAAGTCTTAATCTTGAGATGAAAATGAGTTGGATTTTTCTCATTTATTAAGAATTCAGTCACTCATTACCTTTATATGGAATTAAAGTTGTAAAGGACTTCTGGAAATCAAGCTCTGCTTTTGTGTTTAAATCAGGCTGCCTATTTACAGTTTTGATTTTTTGATACAGGGTGAGCATTAATTCTCCAGGGATATAACAAATAAAAGAGGAAGATCTGGACAGACACGTTGGCAAAACCGCCATCATTATCACTGTAACCATGCTAGGTTGAGCACTAGTAGAGGCTCAGTAATTTCCCAAATTGGGGAATAAAATGTTTCATAATCCGTAGCTTTCAGATTATGTGATACATATGTAGACTGTGCAGAATGTTACAGCTGTGCTCTGGCCTTCCTGGGAGTTATACATTTTTTGTGCCCTTTTTTTGTGTAACAGCACAATTCCACATTACTGCTCTGGCCTCTTTAGGATGGTGGCAGCCATTTCACAATCTGACAGAAGTTAACTTCTCCCAGTTTCAAAATTCCTCCCCTTATGGGAGAGCTTTACTTCTTGCTTTCTTACATTAACACTGGGAACATTGTTGTTTTATTGGTTCCTCTGTTTTCTAGTGTTCATTTTTTATGTAGGCTGTTCCATATGAAGTGCAATGATAATTCTAGAAACTGAATGAATTTTTCACAGTTCCACCAAATTTCAGCAGCTCATAGCTATTTAGCTTATTTATAACTGTCTGGTAGAATGTTTTATGTAACATTTAGTACAGGCTTTCACAGTTCCCAAGACAAATACTGCTGTTTATTGAAATGACCAGCAGAAGCACAGAGCAGCTTTAAACATATTCATTTATTAATTACATTTTTTTATGAACTGGGGGTCCTTTCCAAATTGTTATTCATGTAAAAACCTTAATACAGTTCCTGAGCAGAACTTTTTGAAGGTCAGCTAAGAAAACCTGAAGAGCTAACAGCTTTTAGAAGGAGAAGTTGTCATCATATACTCAACAGTAAAACTAACTTTTTGAGTGACTCTACTTTCCCTTATGAAGAGCAATTCCTAAGGATTCTCCAAAATAATTTTTCCCTGATATTTCCTTGATAATTCTTTCCTATATTGTACTGCATGGTATTCCATGAAAGATGACTGCCAGGAAACATGGTGATTTTTCTGCTGAGATAGGGGAAGTTCATTGATTTATGAATCAGTTTAAAG
>NW_008795017.1:1348454-1349029 GCF_000699145.1 Aptenodytes forsteri
AAAAAGAAAAAGAGAGAAAAACGGTTTGGCCCATAGATTGAAATCTCACTGAGGAAAAGAATAGAAATGGCTCCAAGATTATCAAAGAGGTACAAGAGGACATAGCAACGTGTCTTGTTGAAATCTTAGTTATCTATGCTTTATTATAGGAAACAAAGACAACTCTTAATGTTAGTATACAGAAACTGTAAACAAAAAAAAACAGCCCTCTGATATCACTTAGATTTAGTGAGATAAGGTCAGGACTGGAATATTAGTATAGAGACTGATCAGGAGAGATGTCAAGAAGAAAGCTTTGTATATAGAGCACTCCAGAGATATGAGAGAGGAAGCACAGTGAGATTTGCTGAGTGAAATACAAAAGTGTCCTGGTTTTGGCAGGGATAGAGTTAATTTCCTTTCTAGTAGCTGGTACAGTGCTGTGTTTTGGATTTAGGATGAGAACAATGTTGATAACACACCGATGTTTTAGTTGTCGCTAAGCAGTGCTTACACTAGCCAAGGACTCTTCAGCTTCCCATGCTCTACCGACTGAGAAGGCTGGAGGTGCACAAGAAGCTGGGAGGGGGCACAGC
>NW_008795017.1:1349302-1362672 GCF_000699145.1 Aptenodytes forsteri
AATTGCATTGTGCATCACTTGCTTTGTGTATTATTATTATTACATTATTATTGTTATTATTTTATTTCAATTATTAAACTGTTTTTATCTCAACCCACAAGTTTTTCTCACTTGTGCTCTTCCAATTCTCTCCCCCATCCCACTGGGGGGGGAGGAGTGAGCGAGCAGCTGTGTGGTGCTCAGTTACTGACTGAGGTTAAACCACGACAAAAAGGAAGGGAACTGAGGGATGTTGTGGAAGAAATCTTATCCTAGATCCTTGCGTTAGTAGGTAAATTATGTTTTTCTTTGAACACAGGATAAATATCAGAAGGTGGGTTTGGTAATAACAATAAACTTTCATTACTTGATTGCCTGTTGGAGAAACATTACAACAGGTCAGATTTTTTTTAAAAAGAGTCACTTCCAAAGTTCTTGTAAAGTGCAGAAGTAATAAAGAAAATACCAAAGGTTGGTAATGAAGATCAGTTATTTTAGATTGATTCTAATTTTATTTTGACTAAGTCCCAATGACTGATTGAAAATTGGAAACTGGGGAAGGCAGTTTATGTGAAAGTGGTCATGAAATGATAGCATCCATGCTACTAAAGAAAAGAAACAGCAGCAGAATAATGGCAATGGATTTAAAAAAACCCAATAAACCAAAATGGACCTGACTCAGGTTCTGTAGGACAGTCCTGACAAGTTCTCATGAGAAAAGGGAGTTTAGGACAGTTGGCAGTTTCTAAGAGAGACAATATTAAAAAAATCTTCTGAATACATGAGCTATTAAACATAAAGGTGCAAATACAACCACCACCTCAAGAAGACTTTGTGCTGAATATTACTGAAACTGCAGATTAGGCATTCTTTCTCAGTGCCTCTACCACTGCCTGTTATGAGACGAATCTTTCCTCTGAGCCAGCGTGACTATTCTTAAGTTCTCATGATAGTGATTTACTTACCTCAAAGAAAGTGAAGAATGATGTAGACCATAGTCTAGCTGCCTATTCTAAGTACATAATCTAGATATTGTAACATTTAAAAAGGGCACATGGCCAGCACAGAATGATTCAAATCAACTGACTTTTTTTTCACTTTGCCTGAATTCTATGATATAGCAAATACCATTTTTTTTTAGCTGCACCCTGAACTTACCATGCAATCCATTAGGTCAGAAAGAAATTACTGTCATGGCTATCAAGTCTCTTTCTGTAATGGCAGAATACTCTTTCCATGATAAGAAAAAAAAACCTGCCAAGAAAACCCCTAGAATAGTTTTAGTTATCATTGTAATCTTCTTTTTAATGCTAATTTTAGTGCTTCATTTTTTAAAAATAATTTTCCTTTTATTTTACTTTCAGCCAAACATTTCTATGTTGTATTTGTCCTTTATTTCTTACTGCAGTCAATATGAATAACTGAGTCCTGCCCTCTTTATATTAGTACAATTGTTTGCAGAAAGCTATTGTGTCTTCTCTAGACATGTTTCTCTCATAATAACGTCTCTGGTTCTCTCTCTCCCCCCCCCCCCCCCCCCCCCCCCCCCCCCCCCCCCGCGACGGTGGGTCTTTTGTAACACTTTGTGTGAACCGCTGCAGAGGAGTTCAGGATTACTTAAATCCATCCTAACACCTTGACAGCATGAACGTAGTTTTGATTGTTCTGGCAGCTCTCTTGAGATTAGTTTTGTTGTAGAAATAGAGTAATTTCCAAAATTAATATTGCTTCCTTTCTCCCACTAGGGTGGCTCTGTTGGCCTACTGCTCCATAGTTCAGTATGATCTTGTAGTTTCTCTTTTCAAGATGTACAGTTCAACAGCTCAGTACAACCGGCTGGCTGGTCAAAGCTTAATAGCCTAATTTCTGAGAGTAGAAAATTGCAGAGTATCCAGAGATACAAATTATCCACTGAGGCCAAAATCTGCCAGTGCATTGTTGTACCCAAAACATTCAATTTCATAGATGTTGGACATTAGAAAATTACAGTGGCCTTTACTATGGGAAGGGGATCTTTAGGATTCAATGCCAAATCACAAGATGGTTGTCGAAGTGAAGTGTTTAAAGACTTAGTCATTTTTATAGCATGGTTTCTTCCAACTGTGGTTCTCACATAATAATCTGATTTCATGAAACATCATCAAGATTCCCTGCGTGAAGACGAAAAGACACTCTACCAATTCTTTAACCCTTTTCATGAACCATTTTCAATAAATTTGAACACCACCAACTTTCTATATGGACATATCAGAAAATAGAGCATTAATTAATAGAACATTAATATTCAGAAGGAGATAACATTCACAGAGTACTGAAGAAAAGTGTGAAGTGCTATCACTTGTGGACTCAGTATGCAATCCTCAGACTCTCCTTATTGACCATAAGGGCTACTAGGAAAGATATTGTTACTGGGTTTTGCATATCAGCACTTCAAAACATCAGCGTTAATTGTCTGATGTGTGGTATGATGTCTTGATGCACACCTCAAGCAGTTCTGATAACTTATTAAAGATTTATTTAACCCTTTATCTTGCTCAGGTTTTAATCAGGTGTGAAGGGAGGTGATATTCTGAGGTCTTCTCAACCCATATGGTGCCAGCCCTTACACCAGTAGTAACCCAGGAGGTTTAGTGGCTGGCACAAGGAAGTATGCTTCTCCAGGAGGCAAAAATAAGGTTGGGCTTCTTAACAGTGAGTGGGCAAAGAACAATGTTTATTTGAACATGTCAGTAAAATAATGTCAGTAGGGAAAAAGAACAAACCAGATGCTGCACAAGTGGAGGAGAGTCATGATCACCAGCTAGCTCTACAATCAGTCGGAGTGGGAACCCCTGACCGAGCAACCATTTCTGTCTATTACCTGAATGTAAGCACAGCATGCAAGTCATTTGTTTTGTACTTAGGCTTTTAGACTGGAAAACCTCTATCCAATAATCCTGCTACAGCATTTCTGTTAAATTGTGCAGCCTGAATGCCAGTCAGTGAGTTGTGTGCAAATACTATTTTGTACTTTTAGGTTTTTAATTTTAATACTCAGGCGCAGATTTGCATGTATTTCCTTGTTAGTTATGAATACATTAAATCTGAACATGCATTTTTTTTATTTTACTGGATTTTTTTTCTGTCTGTGAAAATTTACTCTGAACGCATCAATGGTTTCTGCCAAAAATATATATATGCTTCGTTTTGGTAACCAAGTATATATATAGATAGATAGATATATGGTAACTATATTTAATTAATTTTTTTTCCCCCAAGAAATTCTAGGATATGCTTTTAAAGCAAATTGGTTATTTTTTAAATTCGTATTATTCACAGGTAAATTTGGCTGCCATTTTGATATATGGATAGAGTGGAAGATGAACTATTAGGGCAAGGAGAAAATTTAATATTCATATAAAATATTGCTTACAATTTTTTCCTCATTCCTTTCTTCTTGTGGGTCAGGGTGGGGAGGAACATTGCAGACAAAAGCTTAACATTTGGCACTGTCAATAAAGGCCTAAGATTACTGCCAGTTTAACAGATTATCAATGTTACAAGTCCCTATCAGTGATGAGTTTTACAGTATGCTTTCCTAAAGTCACTTTGCCCTGAGATATAATTGCAGTAGAAGTAACTACTCTACCTTTGATAAGTTAAAGCAGTGCAAACAGCAGTCTGTGCTGCTTTTAGCGCTGGAGCTAGCTAGTTAATCATAGAAGGATCTTTTCTCCTAAAGGCTCATCATGCACATAGGATGCAAAGGAGAGAACAGCAGTCCTACCGTATTATGCACAAAAAGTGAGCAGTTCTACTTGCCAATGGCAGTGCTGTCTACCTCCTACCAGCAGGCTGAGTTTGAAGGAAAATGCACTATGAGATTACTAATTAATTATAGTTGCTATATGGTACTTAATTAAATTAATAACTTGACCAAAATCAGCCTTCTGGAAGACTGTTAGAGCAATTTAAAAACAGCCCTATTTCCAGCCTTACAGTTTTATTTCTTCTATTTGCTTTTTCAAAGAACTCCTGTAACGAACTAAATTTTGATCTACCACTGACTCTACACAGGGGCAGCTTTTGATCCAAATGCTCACAGTACACGGCTCACATGTATGTTAGAGGTTACTCTTGACGTGTGAGAAAGGGAAGGAGGAGAAGAGGGCTTCTGCTATTTGACTGGTAGGTGGTGGCTTTTCTTTCTTATACCCTTCGGACTTAATCTTTACTTTTGAATCTTGAAAAAGAGTGGAGCTGAGAGCTGAAGCCCATTGCAAAGCAATTATCCTTGATGTTCCCATTTCCTGCAGTTCCTTTCAAGGGAATGACATTGTACAGAACTATGAATCAAGTATCACTTACCTTGAAGCCAGACATTCATCTATTTAGATGAGTTAAAAATCAACATTTGAGAAAACTGGCCTAGCTGCAAATGGCAATAAAAACTAAACTCTGTTTTCAAAGTGTTCAAAACTAACTGCAGTTAAGTGAACTGATGAACTGATGACCCATCACTGAAATGTCAAGGATCAGCAACTGGGGAAAGCCATGTTATTTGATGGAGTTCACTCTTGAAGTGTGTGAAAGGCTGGAAGGGTCTTATCCTAGCTGATATGTGTGCACAGGCAAGCAGTCCTGCACCTCAGGGATTTTAAGCAATTTTTTTTATAGCTTGATAAGATACTAGAATTTGAGTGCTGAAATCTATTACAACACAATGGTCCTGGCTGTTCTGGCTCCTTTACTCTTCTTCTGTTAGGGAGCTGAGGTACCTGCACGAAGCAATATATTACTCATTAAGATGGCTCTCCTCTTAAATAGATTTATTTAAACAAAAGCAACTCAAAACCTTAAATATTCATGGCATTCCCATTTCAGGATCATATGATAAATATTAAAGTGAGAGAATTTAAATTACCTATATATATCCTCCCAAAAGACTCTGTTATTGAAATAAGCATCAGACATTAATTATTTACAATTTATTGTTGGCTTTTTAACTACCTGTTTATACATAGAATATTTTTATAGCAAATATTCACACAAAGTTTTGAGAACAGATATGAAATTGCCAAAGATTTATCCAGAGATCCATAAAGATAGAAGGGAGAAAGCAGGAGTCAGAAAATAAGGACTTTTTTTAAAAAAATGAATACAGTACAATTTTGTAAAAAAAAAAAAAAGCTGAACTGGTTTATTAATATTTTTTTCAATGCATTTAAAGGAGGCAGAAAAGTAGATTCTGAAATGAACACATCATAAAAATGAATAAATGGAGGAAGATATAATTAACATTCCTTGATAATAAGCATCATGTAGAATAATTGAAGGTTTACACTGTAACGCCATTGTTTTTTTCCTTCCTATGCTCTGCTGATACTCCTGTTTTATTATCATAAGGTGCATTCAAGTAAAATTATTTAAGATTTTAAGCCCTAAGTGAGGGCAAGTTGCACCTCCTGATTAAAAACATACCACTTTTAAATATTATATATGATGTCTAAAAGTTATGAAGATGAGTTTATCATTAGACATTAACCAGATCCTTGTAATAATAATATATTGACCTTCTGTAAAAATCTTTTGTCCACAGATCACAGATGCAATCATCAGATGTCTAGACCTTATCATTGTTAGTCTTGTGTGTACATATAATTCACATGGAATTTCAATATGCTCAGTTGAATTTCCTGTCCAAATG
This sequence comes from Aptenodytes forsteri, assembly GCF_000699145.1. NCBI lineage: Eukaryota > Metazoa > Chordata > Aves > Sphenisciformes > Spheniscidae > Aptenodytes > Aptenodytes forsteri. The sequence continues at coordinate 1,354,968 of NW_008795017.1, forward strand.
AGTACAGTTCACATTATAACCTAGCTTAACTTAGACTTCAAAAATGCTTTTTTAGGTAACTGTTCATTGTACAGTTTGGAGAGAGCCAAAAGTAGTTTTTTTATTGGCTTGAACATGCAGTTTACAAGAAGTAGCATGGCTGGAAATAAAATACAGGGCTTTTTTCTAGATTTCAGATTTTACTTTTTTTTTTCAGGTATTGATGATGATGGAAATAAAACAGGGCTTTTTTCTAGATTTCAGATTTTACTTTTTTTTTTCAGGTATTGATGAAGACATATTACTAGATTTTATAAATGACTTTTTTTTTAAATGTCAGTGAATCAACTACCTTTTTTATCTGTTTGAGGAAGGATGAAGCAAAGTAGTCAGGCAGGCATATACTTGCAGAGTTTCTGCAATGATGAAAGGAAGAGCCACATGCAAGGAGAGAGCCAACAGGAATGCAGTGGAACTCTCTTCTTAACTATATAATAACCTAGCATGTTCTATGTGTGGGGTTTGGAGTTTTTTTCTTTTCCTTTTTTTTTCCTTCCCTGTGGATTAGCTCATGCAGGAGAGCAATACCTGGTTAAGGACAGCAGGTCACCTTGTTTAATCCTCACTTTGTTATCATACAAGTGGAAAAAAATATGATTTGACTAGTTTTGTCTGGTGCATAGATTAACGCAGAGAAATATTCTCAATGGTAATGGTTATGAAGAGGTCCCAGGAATCTTTTTCTTTAGGCAACGAAAATCCTTAAATGATCATTTCTTTTTTTTTTTTTAAATGAAACTTGATTTCTTCTGAAATATCTGCTCAATGGTTACACATAAACCCTCTTCTTTACTGTGGAACTAGAATACTGCATCACTCTGCTGACTCTGTTACAGCTGCAAGGCACTTACAACGCTAATTAAAAGTATTGGGGGAAAATATGTCTCAAGGAACATGCAAGAGCGCTAGGGTGCATGGAGGAAGGTTTTACACTGTTCAGTTGTAAATACAGAAGAGTGAATAGTGCCACACTTTATAAAGGGTATTGTTTACAGTCTTACATGACCATTTACTGTAACTAATAGATTCTAATAACTAGAAGTTACCAAAACACTATGCCTATATCTATATTTTCCAATGGACTAATATATCTGTATAATGAAATATTCAATGACCTTAGGACAAGGGTCATGAATGTTCATGCTGTGCTAGCTATAACCCCCAAATGCTCCAAATATATACACAAATGTTTACTACCAGTCACTAAAAAAATGCAAGCTTCAGAGCTGCATAAAACCTCTTTCAGAATATAACATGCCTGGGATTTTGTGAAAGTCTATTGCAGCTTCCCATGACTGCAAGCATAAGTGGGGACATCCTTCAACTGTACATAAGATCATAAGAAATCAAACAGATGCGCTGGCACCTACTTCAGAACTGGGGATGCAGAATTAATTACTCTGGCATCCTCAGTGTGTGTGCATGTGTGTGTGCACCTTATTTTAATATCATAAAAAGGGAAACACACATCTATTGCTGTTTGGTCTTGTAGCCTGTTCCTTATTACTTATTCTATTGGTCATGTTTCATCTAGTACTCCACCCTTGAGATTTTATTATAATCTGAGTGCCAAACCACTCTTTTTGAGCTCAGGGTTACACACAAAGGTAACATAATATCATTATTGCTTTAGTGTCTACATAAATAATGGATTTCTTTTGAAGAGCTTGCAGAAATTTGGAGAAAAGCTCTCCCTCCTTTTAATGCATTGGAAGCCAAATGATGCCACAACTCTTTTATACTACTGGAAGTAAGTGCAACTGTATTTTCCAAGGGCCATTTACAGAGCTAGAGTAGAGAAGTATGTGGACTGCTGCGGGAAACTTTCATACTTGCAACACTAAAAAAAAAGATTACAGTTACCAATGAAAACAGACGTTTTCCAGATTACAAGTGCTTTGTCATAAAATGAATTTCTGTGACAACAGCCATATGGCACAAGGAACCGATGTAAGAAGGAAATCAGATAATTGGTTCTATAACGAAACTGCTTTTCATAGACAGAAAAGCATATATTTTTAAGTGAAAATGAGCATTATGTTGGCCAAGACCACATCAGCTGTCTGCAATAGTGTGGGAAAAACTTGTTCCAAGGATGCAGGAAATATTTTTTTCTGCCAAAAAAAAGATTAAAACAACTTTCAAAAAATATAGCAATATAAAAAATCTCTTTCTTCTTTATAGATTGGTACATAAGTTTATAAACCAAGAATTTCAGGTGTGATTCACTTCTTGCTCTGACAATTTATTATCACTGCTGAAGAGCAAGTGTTTCTGTTGCCTTTGACAACGGGGGATAAGTGGATAATAATGCTTATGAGACCAGAAAAAAAATTAATTGTCAGCAAAAAGCCACATATGCTACTTCACTTTTTCTAGTCGAGCCTCTTTATGCTAAAAGCTCATTTGCACATGACTCCTGGAACAATATCTTTCTAGTGTAAATAGCATGCAATAAGGCTCCTGTTTCTTTCTACAGTAAGCATTCACTCTTTCATAACATAGTGCGTGCATTTTAACCTTCACAAATTCATTGAGAAGATGGAAAGATTCTAGAAATTATTTCAGTTTCCTAATTCATGCATATTCTTGCCTTAGGCTGCATGTTTGTGTATAAATATACAGATAAATCATTTAATATAGTTTATCATAACATATATAAAGCATAACAGTAGCATGAATAAGCATAGAAGTCCAATTGTATTGATAGATATTTAAAAAATAATTTTAAACATATCGATAAATAGGGAATGACTTTATTATCATAACCTCTTCTAAAGATAGTGTAGCTGTAGTAGCTGAAGGAGCTAGAGAGAATTCATTTTGTTGGCTTTGTGTATATGAAGCACTTTACATCTGGCCAATTTCACACTTTCTCTTGTATAGTCAGTTTTGATGAAATGTGCCTTGGTTAGACCTCCTGAATGCTATCTTCCCGGGAGTTCCTGATTCAAGCATTGTGTATGGCTCAATTTATGCAATTTCTGTGTGTTCAAGATTCAGGATATTTGGTGCTCTTAAAGTCCTAGCTCCTGCAATGTTTTCCTCATATTCAAGTCTTCTTAAAATAAAGACATATTTTAACCTTTCTGGCTCCTGCAGGAAGCTTGAAAATATGAACATGAAAAAATTAAGTGGCCAATTAAAAAAGACACTGATCTTTGCTGAAAAGATCTCTTTATTTTCAGGGCCCAAGTCACAATTTTCATAGGCAATGCTTTCCTTGGTATTGCTGTGCAGGTGAGATAATAGCACTTGATTTTTATGGAAGCAAAACCAATTCTTTTTCTTATGTGATGGATAATGCTTTTAGGGATATTTTTCACATTTCTATTTCAGATGTATCATTAGAAGCATTTTAAGAAGTACTCAAGTAGACCAAATTATCCATATACTATCTAAAGTAAAATCAGTATTGTAGGAAAAGTGCCCAGTTTTTAAATCTGATGTGTAAGTAGAAGCGGTCATTAAAACAAAGTTTGTGTGACATTTTCATGACGTTCTTACCCAGTGTTTCTTCATAAAAGGACTTATGCTTTAATGTTATCAGGAAAAGTAACAAAAATGTTTACAAAATGCAGGTAAGGTTTTTGTGTTATATAGATTAGCATGGTGATTTACATCATAAAAATGAAACTGTAGATATCTTGGTACTCACGTGTATTGAGAAAACAGCCTCTCTACACATGTACTATGCCTTCTGAGCATTTAAACATGAATGATTAATTCGATACAAAAATTAATTAAGCAATTTGACATTTAAAACAATCCCCAGTTGTCATTGTCGCTTCCAATGCATGTGTATTAAAAATAAACAAATTACTAGCTTGTTAGAGAAATTAATGGAAATGTTTAAAATTTCTTCTAAAAATCCTTCTGATTGCTTTTGAGAATTTCCCTGTGTAGTTGAATACAGTCTGAATAATTCATGAGGAAACCCCCCAAATATTCCAAAGATACTTCCAATTCCCACTCTGATACAGACAATGTAGATTAAAAAAAACCTGCAAATAATAATGTTTTTCAGTTTAAAAAACTGAGTTACTCAAACTTTTCAAAACTGTGGTTTTTTACTTTTGTCCATTTTTTAAAGTCAGATAAATAAGAGATAATTTTTAAAGAAGTTACTTGGCTCTGTTGGCTAGACAAGCAAGATGGGCTTTTATCTATCTCAGGACTGCTGTTTCATCAAACAGTTACAATTATGTGAGGTAGACTGAAATTAAGCATCAATCTTTTTCCTAGAGAAAGTATGTGATAAGAAGAACATGATAAACTTTTAATAGTTTCCAGATATTAAGATGCAGATTTCAAAGCAATTGACATGAACAATTGATGTCAGGTTTTTAGATCTTGGGTCCCATTTAAGAAAAATTGACCTAAATTGAATTCTTAACTTAAAGAAAAGTTAGCCAGATTTTCAAACCCCCAAATATGGCAAAACCAGTGGGAGTTGCGGTGAGATGAACCCGAGGGTACCTTAGCCATGTCATGTACATGCTGAAAGAGGAAGCGTGAGATGCAAAGCTGTTTCTGAAATATAACATGAAAATTTTATTTTCCAACCAACTTCATTTCATAAAGATTCACTTACTGCCATGTCTTTATCAGGGATGTGGAGTCCCAGTTTATCTAACAGGGAATCGAACCTGCATGTGAATTTTTGGCACTGAGAGAACAGGTGGTATCTGTGGGAGTGCCTATGCCACGTGTATGTGACCACACCATGTATGACCCCACACATGTATATAAAGACCAATGAGAAGAGGTGGATACCTGTGAAGGCCTCCAGGGGAAGATCCTGTCTGCAAACTCCAGTGACAGAAATGAAGCAGATGGCATCTCTTCCCTGAGACCTTTGTGGCATCTTACGTAATTCCATCAACAGTATATGAAATACTCTCAGCCAGCTCTGACTAGATACCTAAAATTTAGGCACAGCTACTTCCTTGATTTGGGCTTCAACCCTTTCTCACTGAGGAAGCAAAGTTGTTGTATCTTTAACCCTCTCTTTAAGGCACTGTAGAGACAGCCACCAAAATAGAAAATGTATGAATGAAGCATCTGCTCAAAAATGAATAGCAAGTTTTGTCTGTCACAACGGATGTCTTGTGTTAATTTTATTAATTGAGTGAGGGTACATGTTTGTAGGCTTATGTGCCTTGTGTCAAGAAGAGCTGAATGAGGAAAAGGCAGACAGGAATTTATCTTCTCCAGTACAAACTTAACAGGTCTGCCAGTGATAAGTGACTCTGGAACCTGTAGTATACAAGAATATGATGAAAAGACGCATAACATAAAAAGTGGCATTATATGAACTAAAACTGAATTCTGACTTTTAAGATTCCTTGCTCAGACATGAAGATAGAAGTAAAATCCTCAGCTTTTCATAACAGATTGAGTTTCATCTTCTGGTTAAGTTAGTGTCAAAGAAGCCCAAAAAATTTTATGATGCTCTAATTAGCACTCTCACAAGCTGTTAACATTTTTACTTGCAGTCAAGTGCATTCAGAGAAGTGTGAAATTCTTCTGCCGTTGAAAATATTAAGGAAATCAGTTTTTGCTGAAATGGAGAAGTCCACCTTAAAAGCCTGTAAATACATCAGTGGAAATGAACTGATTCTCAGCAAGGCACATTGGATGTCTACTGTTGAATGAATTCAATGAATAATACTCCCTAAAACTGTAACTTTCCTGTACACGTACTTCATATAGAAACTGTTAGTTTATTTATATTAATGTTTGCAGTCATTAAAATTATAATGTTAATCACATGCTCTTCAGTTGCAACCACATTGTTATAAATGAATGTAACAATTTCCTATGGGTTCATGTCTCTTGGTTGATTGACCTTTAAATCAAATGATGCTAATCTTTCCTGCTATCTGTGCCTGTATCTAAAAGCATTTCTCATAGAGAATTTTGGAGTAAGACAAGATGTCATATTTGATTTTCAATACTGTATTTTACAAACAGGATGAAGAATTATTGGGAGCAAACTTATGACTTTTCAATCCTGATTTCTCTTTTACCCAGTTTACTGTTTTTAGGGGATGCTTTGTGGGAGCTCTAGTTTTGACTGAAATTAGACAGCAGGTTCAAAAGTTGCCAGAGGAATATACAGACATACACAAAGACTGTGTGATTACACACACTGATTTCATCAGAAACAAATGAAAAAAGATACACAAACTATTCCTTTCAGTATTGTTCAATGTGATGTGAGAATAACTGGGAATGAGATGATCTATTCTCAAAAGGGTAAATTAGAGAGATTGCTAAAAGAGGACACACACGCACACACAAATATTCTTCAGATTTGTTTAGAGGAGGAAAACTTTTGGAGGTCAGACCAAGGAAATAATATGGATAGCAGCACCTGAACTACTCCAACTCTTTTCTTCCTCCAACCTGAGAAGGCTGCTAAAACCCACTTCCACCACTGCATCATAGGCTTCCTGGCTTATCTAAGCCCCTGACAGTAGGGACCTTTTAAAATCACTCTTGCCTAATGCTGTTTTCTAGAGGCAGAGATGAGTAGTGAGGTAGCATCTCTTTATCAGCTTCTGACCTCCTCTCTTTTCTCCATACTGCAGCCACGCAATGGGCTCCCTCATTTGGGCTGCTAACCACTAAGATCAAAAACACCTAAACTGGCCAATCATTTAAGTTGAATATTTTAAGTTGAATCACTGCCTAGGCTCCACTGACTAGATCTGCACTGACTATAATGGAGACTTAAATACCTACTACATATGTTGGCATCTACCTGTGGAAAACTACATTTATGTGTTTTAACAGATGCCACCATTAGGGTTTGATTCAGTTCCCTAAACTCAGGTCATAGGGTAGAACACAGGAAAAAATGTCTAATGACATTTGAGTTGACCTAGGCTACCTAAGATATCTCCATTAAGTTGGTAGATCTGGTGCAGGACCTATGGGGGATTTTTTTCCCCTCTGGAAAGGCCACTGGAGCCTAGGAATGATACCTTATGACATATGATATGGCACTTCTGTTTAAGTAAAAAAAATCCCTCCCTCAGGTCATGTGGATGTCTGCCACTGTGCAAGTGCAGAAATAAACCTGGATACCTTACACAGAGCAGAAGCCTGGCTCTTGATTCTGACTCAGGTGTTGCTTCAGAGCTCTCACTGTACCACTTCTCAATGTAACCTTGCACAGAGAGCAGGCTGTAATTTTTGAAGGTGACAAAGTGCATAGTGGGCATCTATTACTCCTGGATGAAGGTACTAGAGACTTGCTTGTGCAACATCTTGCACTACACCTGCAATGCCTGATTTGAACTAAGAACTTAAGCTTACTTCTTTCTCCTGCACAAGTCTTCACAAGGGTCCTAATTAGCTACCAGGCAAGAAGTTAGTTTTGTGCAATGAGTTTTTTTCAGTCTCTTTTTCTATAGGTATTTCATTTTGCGTAAGCAAGTAAAAATTAACTACAGCAGAGACTTGAACTAAACTCTTTTTTTTTTTTTTCCACTCTAAGATTTTTAGCTCCAGATTTCTGTCAGACTGGGGTATCTAGAATCATAGAATTATTAAGGTTGGAAAAGACCTCTAAGATCATCGAGTCCAACTGTCAACCCAACACCACCATGCCCACTAAACCATGTCCCTAAGCGCCTCATCTACACGTCTTTTAAAC
>NW_008795017.1:1364397-1387793 GCF_000699145.1 Aptenodytes forsteri
TGCCCTTCAGGACCGTCTCCCAAGGGACTCTCTCAACCAACGTCCTGAACAGGCCAAAGTCCGCCCTCCGGAAGTCCATGGTTGCAGTTTTGCTGCCCCCCCTCCTTACTTCACTGAGAATTGAGAATTCTATCATTTCATGGTCGCTAAGCCAGCGATCAGTCTTCCTCCTAGACTATCTCAGTGAGGCTTTTTCTTATTTTGTTTTTATATAGAAAATGATTGTCCCATTTTAGATATCAAAGTCCAGTTGAGAGTCTGGATTGAATCCGTCTTTCCAAATAGATATATCTACAGTGCAGGCATTTTCATATGAATAAATTATTCAAGGATATCTTTATAGACAATGATAAATAAATGACTGTGTGACAGTGTGAATAATTTTATTCTAAACCAATTTTTTCATATCAGTCTGATGAAGTGCCTTCCTCTCTCATTTACTCGACTATCTCAGTTGCAGTCGTCTAAAATAGGTGACATATGCCTCACTGTCTGGAAATCCTAGGACGAAGGCAGATCTTCCTTTCAAGTTTATGAGGGGTGGGACTTAATCCTCTAGCCTGTCTTCTCAGCAGTTTCCTGAGCCAGAAGGGTTGACTTAAGCAATTTAAAGCACCTTTGTGCAGATTAAAAGTCCATGTGCGACATGAAATCCATAATTTCTTTTGTAAGAAAACCTTAAAATGAGATCAAGTTTTCCCCTTTAGGTACTTATTTTAGAGGATCAGTTATCAAAGACTCTAGGTTACATTTTCTCTATATTTCATTCCTAAAGAAAATTTGTAGTGTCATAGTCATAGTGCAAATGGAACAATTTGTCATGTTGTGTAGCTCTGCAATTGTATGTAGTGGTAACACAGCTCCCCAACTCTTTAAGGTTGGTTGAAAGTACATTGACATAAAAAATGTTAAAGTTCAGAGTGAGAAAACCAGTCATTGTAACTGAAACCTCCAGTGGTGAAATAATGAGAAAATTCTGCAAAAGTCCCATGGGTTTCAGGAAAACTATGTGATTATTTTCAAATTCAGGGTGAGGTGTAATCGGGAGGCAGTTGTTAAGCACATGTGTAAGGTGTATGTGGTTTTACCTCACTGTTTCTAATATTTTGCACTTTAGTTGTAGTTTTCAGCAGAGAGCTTAAAATATCTTATTTCCTTGAAGCATGGTCCTTCTGACTCAGACGTAATCACATTTGCAGGCAATAGGGGAAGCTAACACAGCTGCTGCTCCTGTTAAACTCATTCTGGACAAAAATAAGAGGTTTTGGGTTTGTTTCTTGTTTCCAAAGTCTCAATGTTTGTAAGAATTTATGCCTTACTGTTACTATTTTAATGCAATAGTGTTTAGCTTCTGAGGGTGCAATATTTTGATATGATAAACCTCAGGTACTAAATAATGCTAACATCAATTAATTAGGGATCTAACTAGGATTGTGAATTTAATCAGTTTGACATTGATTTTAGCCAGCCATACAGGCTTATATGGAGGGGAGGTTTTTTTCACACTTCTAAGAAAAAAAAATGAAAGACAGAGGAAAATAGAAGTCAGCAGGACTTTAAATAGATGCTTTTCATCTGTTAAATAGTCAGAGAGATTTGTTAATTAACAGTTACAGTAGGAATGTAGAATTCTGTGACTGTAATTAAACAAAAATAGTAGAAGAGCTGACGACCATGTCACTATGAACGAGGGGGAAAAAAAACAGCAATAGAAGGATAGCAGAAGAAAAACAAGCTGACATCTTTGAGTACCTCCTCCATGTGGACCAGAGACAGGGCATTGAATGAACACACCATTCATCTTGGAGGCAGAAGACCTCCCAAGATGAGTGATTGAACAAAGCAAGCAATACCGACAGAAGTGACAAAAATGGAATACATAGCTTTTGGTCTGAAAGCAACTTGGCTAAAGATTTTCAGAGACACAAGGGGCACACAGGCACAGAAATAAACTGTAAACCTCCTCTGCACCCCAGATACCTTGTTAATGTGCTAATAGAGAAGGCACACTGTTGTATGCCCATACTTTTCTCTTTTCCATAGTTCCTACCAAAGACTGGGAGTCAGCGCACCCTCTAGTCCACACCTCAGGCTTCTGCTTATCAGTGGCAGGAAGGAAAAAACTATTTAATTTACTTACTGTAATAGCAGCAGCAGAAGGCAGCACTTACTGATATAGAATGAAGACAAGAAAACAGGATTAGTTTTGAGATCTGGTATCTTTCAGCTCCCCAGGCCTGGCTTGAATTCTAAGAGCCATGACAGGTAATGAGATACCAGAACTTAAAACTACATTATCCTGATTTATCAGATACTTTCGTCTCAGCACTTTGCTCTGCTTAAGGACCCCTGAAGCCAGAGATTATTCCTGTATACACCAACAAAAAGCTTGGGATCACAGCTTTACAACACTGCATATCAGTTCCTGATACTCAGGCAGTATCAGACTTAAAACTTTCATTAGTTCCTCACACTTACAGCACATTGGTGGTTTTTTTCTTGCTACTACATTGTAAGCAGAAAACACGCTTCTGAATCCTGCCATAAGCAATAGCTTTTGACTGCAAGGTTATACCACGAACCATGAGAAAGGTACACATAAGAATGGGAGTCCAAAACTACCCAACTGCTAGAAAACCTCGCACCTCTCATTAATGTCTCTGTTTCTATGATATACAAGATACTCATATAGTCTCTGAATTTCTTTCTGGAGGAACCCATTTCTCCCAACTGGCAATGCAAAAAACCTATGGAGACTGTTCCTGCTGTATGCATCCTGCAGATGCCTGGATCTATACAGTGAAAACACTTCCCCAAATGCCAGCAGATCATGGCCAAGGCTGGATAAACACATATCTTTTATAAATTCACATTAGCAGTGACTTCATCTTGCTAGAGCCTGAAAGAGGATTTTTAACTACCAGAGAAATGACAACTGCATACATCAAAATAGTTGGAAACCTGGAGGAAAAGAAAAATGCAAATTTACTGTTGCCTTTGGTTGGTGCAAGTCTATTAAAGTAAAAGGAACACTGGCTTCTTAATGTATGAAACAAATTTGTTTCCAAGTATTTAAAACCTTGATCACTGCAATGACTTGATTCGACTCTAGCAAAAAGAAACTAAAGTGTGCTGAAGAAGGCATTAGGTATGTACACTGCCCCAGTTCAAAGAGGAATCCTAAAGGAAATTTGGGGATGTTGCAAAGAACTGCTGCCTACTTAAAAAAACTCTGCTAGACATACGGTGTTCTCAGGACACTTCAGAGCATAATAAAAGTTGATGGGAAATGCACAGCATATTGAATCATCTGTAAAGAAATACTAATAAGATTATTGTTTTCATTTCACTTTTCAGTGTAGGTGTTAACGTCTATGAGTAAATGGAGTCTGATCCCCATTTCTATGAATTAGTTTTATGAATGAAGCATCAAATTAACTTCCCTTGGAATTATTTAATATCTTACAACATAAATAAACAACTTGGAAAGAACATAAATTAAACTATTTGGATGACTGGAAAAGTCATATGCCTTATTATGTATAATTTCTGAGGAAAGAGCCTAAAAGCAACCTATTATAAAGTTTTACATGTTTATTGACATATCTGTTCTGCTCTAGGTTTTGTTGCCATCATTGGATTGTATCTGTGTGTGCAATTACATTTGTTTGTACAGCTGGCAGATGGTATGCAACAAGAAACTCTTCTCATAATAGCAAAAGGATGGGAAGAAGGCTGATTCTGTGAATTATTACATATTGCATCTTCCTGCCTTTCATTTCCAACTAGATTATGAGGCTGCTTCTATGCATAACATTAGTAATAAAGCTGAAGAATCAGTATTTTGTCTTTGAGGGCTTCCTGACCTCATTTATAAAGAAATCTTTTCTTCATGGTGAACCTACAGTTTGTTAGGCAAAACTGAAGCTAGCATACATCACGTAGCTTCATTACTGTCAAGTAGTTTTACAGACTGAAGTTCCTTTAACTTGCAGTAGAGCAGAGATCATCTGGGGTCTTTTGTTCTTTACATCACTTTAAATAAAAGGCCTTTTTGAACCACTGCACTTCATCTTTTAACTATAAAGAAAATCACATTAGGGATAGGCGAAGTAGAATCAGACCAGGGGAGACATTATTTCCTCCAAAAGTACCCAAATTACACCCCTAGAAATGGTGGTGTATTTAAAAAAGATACTTTATTAATTGTCCTTTACTATGAGATGTAATCTGTCCCTCCCACGAGGTACCAAGAGGCAACAGTAATTGAATCAATCAGGAGAAGATACACATACGAAATTTTTTACGCTGAGGGTGGTGAAACACTGGAAGAGGTTGCCCCGAGAGGTGGTGGATGCCCCATCCCTGGAAACATTCAAGGTCAGGTTGGAGGGGGCTCTGAGCAACCTGATCTAGTGGAAGATGTCCCTGCTTATTGCAGGGGGCTTGGACTAGATGACCTTTAGAGGTCCCTTCCAACCCAAACTATCCTACGATTCTATGATTCTCTGAGAAGATACACATTTGTCAGCAAATGGGAAACTGCCATGGGCAATAGAATGAAGGGATAAGCAGCACAAGCCAAAAGGGGAAACAGAAGTATTCAGTAGATTTAGAATTCGAAAGATTAAGCGAAAAGGGGGTTTGATAACAGATGGGTTTTTTCTGGGAATGGACCCCTGTGAGGTACTAGCCAGGCTGAATGTGTGGAAAGAAAGGAGACACTTCAGCTTCCAGTTCTGCTGTAGGGCGTACACCGGGCTTTACAGCAGTTCATAAGCTTGTTCACTGTGACATTTGCTTATCGGAGTTCTAATTTTCTCCTTACTCTCAGCTTATTTTCAGATAGCTGTCTGCTGTGTTTACTGCTTCTGTGCCTCTTTGACCACCCTTTTTTTTAAGAGGGCTGATAGCAAGATTCAATAGTCACCAATTAGTCACCTGAGGGAATGGGGTGAGATGGAGTTTTAAAGGGAATGGAAAGAAACAGACACTTTTAGGGTCTACGCGTGTACGAGTGGGTTTGCATCATAAAGTGCCTATTTTTCTGCATTCACTGTTGGCCAGATGCCACATGCAGCTATCCTTATTTAGCCAAATGTATCCAAATCTTAATGTCATATGATAGTGGTAAATTCCTACTTAAGACCATAAGGGCTGAACAAGGAAAATGTGAGTCCTTTGCGGAATGGGGTAGGTATTTTGGTGACAGCAGACACAGATAAGGCCTTCTTAGCCTTAGTCTTCACTGCTTCAGTCTACCAGGCCTCTGGGCTTGAAGGATTGGTTCAAGGAGAAGAAGAGGGTAAGGACTGAGCCAGGGATTATCTGAGAGAACTTGACCCATTCAAGTCCATAGAACCTGATGGGCTACACCTGAGGATGCTGAGAGAACTGGCAATGTTCTTGCAAGGCCACTCTCTAGTTCACTCTGTGAAGACTGGGAGAGGACCCCAGTGACTGAAGAAATTCAAATGTTGTAGCCATTTTCAACAAAAGGCCAGAAGGACGCTCCAGAAAAATGCAGGCCTGAAAGTCTCAGTTCAGTCCCTCAGAAAATCACAGAGAAAATCCTCTTGGAAGTAATTTTTGGGCGTATGATGGAGAAGAAGGTGACTGAGAACAAGCAGCATGGATTTACCAAAGGTAAATCATGCTTGACCAATCTGATTGCTGCGGACAAGGGGCGAGCAAAATGGATAAAAATAAACCAGGCCACTACATGGGAGAATTATTCATGGTTTAAAGTACTGATTGTGTAAAACTCCATTCTCATGGTTCTAGAAGTGTCATTAAATCCCACTGATTTGTGTAGCTTTAGAACTAAGCTACCATCAAAGCTGCCTAAAAGTCTTCTCCTGTGCAGTTCCAGCAAAAGAGATTAAACTCTGTGCTGCACTGTGTTGGTTCTGCAGTGGGTACCATGGCAATGCAAATTCACTTAAGCTACTGTCCATAAACCACATACTCCATAGGAACCATGAAATATCAATGTGACATTTATTAGGGAAAAAAAAAGTGGTTTTAAAGCTTCTGAGCTGGCACAGATGTGTAACTCTCCATCTTGTTGTATTGTAAAATATACACTTTTAATACTTTATTATTCCCAGGGCTCATACATTATAAGTGAAATTTTACACTGCTGTACTGATATTAGTCACAAACATGACTCTCATTAATATTTTTTCTCCAGTTAATTATGTACTGAAATAGTATGAAATTTTAAAAGCTTGAGACAAGGTCAATCTAATTTCTTAGTGATGTAGAAAATATTCATTTTTCATAAGGAGTTCTGGGTTTGAGATCTCAGAGTTTGATCATTTAGCTAATTATGCCATTAATTTACACGCAACAGTTCCTCGTCAAGGCCTGTCTGATGCTAGATTTTTTTCACTGATACTTCATGTATCACATTTAATCCTACTGAAGTTCTATTTAAAATCAATATCAAATTTTGATAACACTTGGCAGGGCAAAAGATACATTTTGTAGCACTTGTTGAACCATGTTCCCTCCTGTGAGCTCACCTTAAATACTTCATTTTCCTTGCATATCCACAGATACTACAATAGGTTATTTACGGTGTTAAGTACTACTGAAAGCACTCAGCTGTGATCTTTTTTGCATGCCTACACGGAGGATTTGAGGAACTCCTTTATTCATGTTGTGTTCATAGAAGAGATTTTTGAGATAAGAGATTAATAACATCTTTACTCATTGTTACAGTATTAAAATGTGAGATTTAGTTTGGGATATCATGTTTTCTGGTGGAAACTTTCACTGTAACAGCTGCCAGTGAATGTTTTTAAAATCTTTCCTTAAATATGGGGTGTGAGGGGGAAAAGGGAATAAAACAGGTTAAGTATTTGTAATTAAAAGAGGCGAGCAAAGCTTTTGTTTGGAGGGGGGTTTGTTAACTGTATCCATTATTCACTCTCCCTTTAGCAGGAAAAAGCGCTTCTTTTATCTGGTAGTTTTCATTTCATATTTATCCTCTTTTTCTTGGGATGAAGACAAAGCCAGGTTAAACAACCTCGATCTATTGTTGAACTTCCCTCTAAAAGAAAGCAGGATGATCTTAAATAAAATGCTAGGAAGAAAAGCGTCAGAGACAGAAAATGGAAATGGTTTTCTTGCATTTGAACCTTACTGATGGATATTACTGACACAGCATAAGGTCTTAGCAGCCAGTCTGAGGACTGAAAAACTTCTTCCAGTGTCAATCTATTTAAGACACTGCTTTTTGTTTGCTTTTCTGGTCATACATTCCCAGCAGTAATAGAAGAAATAGAATTGATTTGGCAGTCTGAGCCAGGCTATTAGGCAGGAATCAGAAAGAAAAAGAATAGGAAAGAAAAAGAATAAGCTGGGAGGAAAATGATGCATCAGGGAGGGGAAAACAGCAGAGCACTGAGCATCATATCCTAAATGAAACTTAGGATTTAGCCAAAGCTGTTTTCCACTCTCTAAAAACCACGTTCTATAATAAGACCTAGAAAAGTGAGTAGAGAGCTAAGTCTTTTTTAAGAAGTCTTTTAATGATTAAATGTTTAGTTTAGTTGCTATTTGGAGAACAAACCTCAAATCCCAAAACCGACTAGAAAAAGTGGAGTTTAACCCTGATTACAGGGCAGTTCACACATCTGCCTCCTCAGTCCCATGGGCGGTGGTGGTGTCCCCTCCTGAAGCAGCCCAAATGTCTGGACTGGAGGCAGAGAGGTCTGTGAGATCACACTTTTGAGGAGCTGTGAGGGAATCTGAGGCTCCTGGTTCCTTCCCAGCCAATCAGGCAGCCAGTCAAATGGAGATAAACTTAACAGCACCACTCTTCCATCAGTCTCTTGGACAGGCTGCTTGAAGAGTGAATGAGAAGAAGAAATCTGGGTAAGCTGTGATGCATATGTTTTATGTGAGCACTGTTGGAACATGGTCAAAATTAAACTATCTCTGCTTTTGATTTTGAAGGTAACAGAAAAAAAAAAAGGTAGATATTTCATTGTTGATTTCAACAGGGATGATGAAGCTGCCTAATATTAGAATAGAGCACTAAACCAGGAGCCTGAGATACTGCAGTACAAAAGCAGCAGTGTCCCAGATCTCAAGTTCCTAACACATTGCTTTGCTCTTCAAGAGATTCACAAAAATGGGCATATCCAGCTTTTTATAACCAAACATATTTACTGTTTATTGTTATTAATTATTCTTATTTTTTAAACTTCCAGTAGGTGTAGAAACATATAATGTTCCAAAATTCCAATTGTTCATTCTAACATAGAGGAATAATTACTGAAATAAAAGACACTGAAATGACACTGGGGAGTCAGACATTCCTAAAAATATTCTCCATGTAACTAGTTGTTTAGAAATTATCACAAGCACCATCATGTGATGCTGCACATGGGCAGTGGATAACTGTTACAAGATATTTCTGAAGGAATGAAACACTCTGTGAGAAAGACTCAGCATGACCTCTGCATGGAAGCCAATTGACAGCATTGCTCCTAAAAAGGCCAGAGAGGAAGGATGATGCTGATTGCTCAGAGCTCTGGAATTTTAATCCCACATACCTCATGTAGTAGGATCTGCTCCAGGTGATCAGATTCACACACACCCCATCTTTAAACAGTTTATCTTTACAAGTTTATCTTTACACTTTAGTGCATACAAATGAGAAGCCTATATATCCTTGATTCCTGCTATAGTCAAGAGAGAAATATATTATATCCAAAAAGGCAATTCAGATTCTTGGTAAGATAACACCCTCTGGAGATACTTTTTTACTGCACTGCCTGCAGAAGAAACCTGGAGCAATGGTGCTCCTGACATAGGTGGCTTGATTAAATGATCACTGTTAGCTGGGACGAGCGTGTATCTGAGAATACAGGTCTGTCTCCTGTGTATGAGTCTGAGCTGGCTGAAACAAAAATAAATACCCCCTTCCATTGATATTTCCCACCATACCCCTGTGTAAGAAGTTACTCCATATGTAACTAACCTGCTTTTGGGGCAGGGAGCTAACTTTCCCTAATATGTTTCAATTGTAATGAGTTGGGTTAGCCAAAGCAGCTTTCGTTAACTGCTTATTAGGTCTTTTAGATCCATATGTCGGTGATAAGGAGATATCTGAGGAGGAGTCAATATCTGGAGCAGCAGTCAGCTCCTCGTATCTGAGAAGCTCAATACCTGTGGTAGAGGAGCAGTGCAGCCAGCTCAGCTGTATCCGAAATGGCTGCCAATTTAGTTCACCTTTAAAGATTGGTAGAGATCCTTCCTTTTCTATTTGCAGGTGAGTGAGTGTGATTTTTTCATACTAATCTCCTAGGTTTCTGAAAATGTTTAGTGTTAAATTTTGATGTCAATCCCTAGATTTGATGGTTTTGAATAATGGGAGCTGAAGTAGAACCGAATCTCTGTCTTGACTTCTTTTATGGAGCTAAGTTTGTGGAGCAATCAATGGAAAATAGTAAAGCTATAAACCAGTTCCATGCTTAATCAGACAGAAATCTGCATTTTTTTAAGTAGGTTTCTGTTCTGCACCAGGGAAGGAGGTGAGATGAGAGAGAGACGATGCTGGCTTCTTTCTGGATCTCAATAAGAAAGGCCCAACAGCAAATGGCTTCATAAAATAGCTGTTTT
The DNA here is from genome assembly GCF_000699145.1 of Aptenodytes forsteri. NCBI lineage: Eukaryota > Metazoa > Chordata > Aves > Sphenisciformes > Spheniscidae > Aptenodytes > Aptenodytes forsteri. The sequence goes on from NW_008795017.1 coordinate 1,374,034, forward strand.
AATAAGATAGAATAAAAAGAGTACAGATAGCAAGTAAATCTTCTGTCCCTTCAGCTGCTGGGCACCCCGCATTCATGCAGCGTCTGATGGACTCCAGATGGATTTTCCCACAGCATGCTGTGCAGATGCCTTCTGTGGAGAAGTTCCCCTTTTCTGGTCCTTGGAGCTATTATATAATTTTCTTACAGGAAAACAACTCTATTCATAAAGGACCCTTACACGAGAACTTCTTGCTGCACTTTTAGATAAAGGCAAGGCCACAGAGGTGGCGTAATTGCAGGTGCCGAGTGGGAGCTGCCTGCAGCCTCCTCTGTTGCAATGAGCTGGCTGAGTTTATCCTGTGGTCGAGGGAATCGCGCGGCACAGCCCAGCCTGAAGGTCACGCTGCACACGCAGCACAGTGCAGCACAACACAGACCTGGTCCTACTGGCGTTGACTGTTACGTGGATTGCTCACATCTCGACGTACAGTGGTCTTCTGGTCAGAATCACAACATTTCACCCCTTGATCCACATACAGTTCACCATTCTCAAAGACATTTTAAATTACAGATTATATTAGCAAACTGTTCAGCTAAGAGGAAGTTTACTGACTGGTTGAACTGTTATGTCTGTCACAACACCCGCCAACGTGCAGCACAGCCCGGCACAGGGCACTCCAGCAGGTTCCCATACAGCGGCTACTCATGCTAACATATGGGTTTCTCAAGCCCTAAGAAGGCCCCATACAGCAGACCTGAACTGCTCAACATCATTAACTCCTCAAATACAATGTCTTCTACAAGGCTCCCAATACAGCTTCTAAATTTATTTAGACAGAGTCATCGAGTCCTAAACAATTTTATGAAAAAGAATTTCATGGTAAAGTAATTATGTTCAGACAAATCCCATCTCACATAACCTCTGCGGTCATGGAAGGCCTGGAACACAGCAGAACCAATGTGAGCAACAGCAAGGTAAGGCACATAACATGGTGTCAATGATCCATAACCGCTATATATCATCAAAATGTAACATTTATTCTACCGCGTTAATGACAGGGGGAAAGCTATGGAACATGGATCTTCAACTGTACGGATCATCTGGCTGATCTCTTCAGTCCTTCAGAAGGAATGTACCAAATCCTGGGTAGCTATGGCAACCTTGAAACTACTTAGGTCGTGATTTGAGGAGTGGGAGTCTAAATGTCTTGAGTGCTTCCAGCAGAAGGAAGTGTCAGCAGAATAAGTGCTTGAGTAAAATGTGAAATCCACATTATCCTTAATGGATTTAGTAGAAGATGTAAAAAAATTGCTTTGGAAACTAAAATGTGGAATTTGATGTTACAAATAACTCAAAGTCTAAAAGCATTATGAGAATAGACGCTATGAAAGACCACCACTAGTTTTCAGTCTGTACACTTAATCTACTTTCTACTTTGAAATCTCCTCCCTGTTCTTGGAAGTGCTGTGCCATAAAGGAGCACAACCAGCTTGTTGGAGGTCCCAGGAGTCTTTTTCCAGTCATCAAGGATTTTCTCTGATCTCTGCAATCTTTGAGAGATGAGAGAGGATAGTCTCATAAAGACATTGATCTCACCACCCTTGGATGCATCCTGTCTGGTCCTATAGACTTGTTCTTATGCTCAATTTAAGTAACTAGTCCCTAACTCAATCCTCCTCTACCATGAGTAGTATCTTTGTCCGCTGAACTTTGCTAATAGTCAAGAAGGTCTGGGAGGCCAGGGAAGACTGAGGCAAAATACCTCTCAATGTTTTCTGTCCTTTGTCACTATGTTACCTGACCCGCTCAGAAGCAAGTATCAAGTTAGCATTTTCCTTGATCATTTTGCTGCTGATATAATTGTAGGTAGCCTTTGTGTTGCACTTGATATCCATCTCCAGCTTTGACTGCAGCCAATCTTTGTTTTTCCTAATTCCATCCTTGCGTGTCCAGGTGATTCTCCTGGATAGCCCCTCCTCATTTTCACTTTCCATATACTTCTTGTTTGTATTTGAGCTCAGTCTACTTTCTACGCTACTTTCTGCAATCAAAACAGATCATTCTTGTGCTATCAGGAGACTGCCCCTGAAGAACAACTGGCTTTCCCGGTCTCCCTCAGGGCAGCCTTACATGGGATCCTGTCCATCAGATCCCTGACGAAAAGAAAATCTGCTTTCCTGAAGTTCAATTTCTACAACTTGCCTTCTTTCAGGATCTGGAACCTCCAACTAACAGTCGCTGCAACCAAAGCTGTCATTGACTATCACTCTCCAACCAGTTCTTTATCTGCAAGTTACAGCTCTAGCAGAGCACATCCCCTGGGGTCTGAAGCAGATGCCCACAATGATATCTCCCTTACTGTCCTCCTCTTAATCATCTTGAGCAGCCCTTTTCCCATTCCATAGCAGATCTCCATGTATTTAAACCATTCCTTTTTGTAGAGAGCACCCCCATCCCCTTGACTTCCCTGCCTGTCTTTTTCTAAGATCCTGCATCCATGGGAACACTCTAGCCATACAAACTATCCTATCACATCTGTATAATCCCACTGGTGTCTGGTCTGTGACTGCACATGGACTTCCAGTTCCTCCCATGTGTTTCCCAGGCTGCATTCATTTGTGTACAGGGAGTTCAAATGGACCCCCTATTCCTCGTTTTCTCTAGGAAACTGTGAAAGCCTCCTCCTTTGCCATGCAACATCTGTGCTTCTCCCTACTCCCTCTTTCTCTACTTTTCTTTGGGTTTTGGCCTCCATTCCCTGAAAAACCTAATTTAAAGCTTTCCTAAAGCCTGGGCAAGCTTGCTGGCAAAGATGCTTCTGGCCCATTTTGTCACGTAAGTCATGCCTCTCTGCAGCAGTTGGTCTCTAGATCATAATAGCTAAAGGCTTGCTGGTGAAAGCAGCCATGTGGTCAGGTGTTGATCTGCAGTATGCATCTGCTCCTGCCCTAGTCAGTCTACTTGACTAGGAAGATGGGGAAGAATCATATCTGGACTCCTGCTCCTTTCAGCCTAGACCCCAGAGTCTTACTGGATCCACTCAAGGTCTCCCTCAGCAGAATCGTTGGTGCACCCACAGATGAACAACAAAAGGTAGTAATCTGAGGGTTGGAAGAGCCACAGCACTCTCTTCATGATGTCCTTGGTTGCAGACAAACAGCAAGCCCCTAGCAACAGCAGGTCTGATTTGCAAAGAAGTGCTTCCATTGTGTGCAGAAGGGAGAACCACATCTCCATTATGTGGTGTGTTCTGTTGGTGGCACTAGTGTGAATCTGTTGATCAATCATGGCCAGCTCAGATGCTTGTTCTTGCCTTCTGTATGGGGCTTTGTATCTATTCCTCAACTGAATGTCTGCAGATGGAGAACAAATATTCTTCTTGTCTCTGGAAGTCACAAGCTTCTGCCCCCAATGTCAAAGCAGACCCTATCTTTGCTCTGCTCAAGTGTTGTCTCAGGGCATCCCTCCGTATGCGCAAAAGACTTGCATTCTTGCCCCTGCAGAGTTTTCACAAAGGTCCTGTTAAGTTACCATGCCTCTTCCTCTTGCTTCCTTGTCTGGTCTCCTCCCTGCGCAGCAACTCCGCAGTCGCTGCAGGATGGTCACTGTCATTCCCAGATCCTATCAAAGGAGGGAGCACTGAGCATAACCTGTAGACCACAAAATGGATGGAGTTGTCCTGCCACCATAGTTCAGTCTGGTCTGAAGGTTTTGGTGTATCAGAGGCGGTCACACACAGCAAAAATAGATGTCTTCAAACTATAGTATGAATTTCTATTTTCTAGTTTATATTGTTTAAAATTTGTCAAATTACTGATTACCAAATGGTAACAAAACAATAGCAATAAAAATGCAAACAGAAAAACCCTGAAAACTATCATTCCATAACCAGAACTAAAGACATTCATCTATACAGAAAAAATTGTAGGACCAGGACCACTGCTGTGCAAATAATATTTTGCTTTATTGACAGAATTAATAAATTGTGCACATTTAAAATTCAAAATGGTTATATTTTTTTTTTTTCTTGTCCAAACATCCTTTCCCTCTAGGAATCCCTCCACTGCAAGACAAATCAAACCAAACCACAACAAAAAAAAGGAAAAAGCAATGAACAAAACCCAACAGCATTTGGGAAAAAAGAAACTTTATTCTTCTTGTTATTTTTGTTCAACTCTAAAATAGAACTTTATACATTTAAAGGAACTTCCCCCAAATCAACATTTCATTTGGAAATTGTAGGAGCAAAATACTTTGTTTTTCTTTAGTGCTTCTTTCTCATTTGTCCTTATCAAAACCATCCTGTAGTTTGGTAAGAATTTATGAAACATTTTGTTAAACCATAGAATTGTGTTGTTGGAAAATAAATTATTTTCTTGAAAATCGGCTTAACTTTTCTCACGACAATGATGACATTTAAATTATATCACTGATAGTCATTAAAAGACCCATCCTCCCAAGGAACAGAGGAAATAGTTTCCTTATTTTATTTTCCATTGTAATTTTAATTCAGTATATTTATGAGTTTCAGTGTAGAAGAGAGGAGAGGGGGTGCATGCATCTGTGTGTGTGTGTCTGTTTAGTCTGGATCCTGTCATACAGGTTTTATGCACAATAAGTAATCCAAGATGGGCTACTGCCACTGGCAATGCAAATAAAATCTGTGATCCAATATTCCAGTTAAAAGTAGTTATGAAATTAATATAAACTGGAAAAGCTATTTTTATTTCTGATTATGCTTATTTACAAACACAAAGACATACAGATGTTTTTAGAGGCATGTAGTTGATATAACTAAAAATACTTTTCCTTTCATAAATTAACTTTTCTGACTATTCTTAATAATCATATAAAGGACCTTTTTTTGTTTGGTTTGGTTTGGTTTGGGGTTTTTTTGTTTGTTTGTTTTGTTTCGTTTCGTTTTCCCTGTAACAATAAAAATCAATTCTCCAGAAAATATCTGAGGGAGGCATTCCGATGATTTTAATGGCCAGGTGATTTAAACACGTGTTCTTCACAACTTGCAAAGGTCTGCTTATAGCATTAAAAATACCAGCCTACCTTGTATTTCAACATCTCCCCCTATGCCTGTGGGGTGTCGTGGTCTGTGCATCTGAATAGCACTAAGAGTTGTGTTTAGGCTGCCTGCTATAAGTTTGGTGCTGTAACTGTGGTGAGAGGTTCTGGCTGTCTTTTAGGCAGATCTCCCTGAGAATGGCTTTCTTTACACTCAGTGGAAAAAAGTTATGTTTAAATTGGGCAGACTGTTGATGATGAGGCATATCTATGGTAGTAAATTAAGCAGTGGCTGGCCTGCTCCTGGCCCTGAGGTCAACTGGCATGATCTGGCCCCTTCAGTATTTTCTATGCTCTTAACCTCCAGACCAGGATGGTCACAACCATGCTGCATATTGGGAACTTTGCCTGCCCCATGCTGGACCCTGAACGGTGCCTGGGAGTAGTCTGGAAAAAAAGTTCTAGTGGATATAGGCTGAAACCATGCCAAGTACACTTCTGAGTGTTTATAAGTGTAGATGATAGTGTGCTGGACCTCAGGAACGTTCCCAGGCATGGTATAATTTATGGAATATACACATAGCCACGTTTGATAAGTTAGGTGTCATGACTTCTCTTCAACGACTTTAAATGTCAGGCAGCATTAAATAGTAGGCAATCTAGATTGCCCATAACTCTTTGGCTTTAAGCACTATCATAGTTAAAATGCCTAGGTAGCCACTTATAATAGATAGCATGAGTATATCCTTACGTGACTTCCTGGTGAGTGCCTGGGAAGTATGCATTTCCATACCGTACTCTGAGCACTCAGCAAATCGCTGAAGGAGATGGGGTGGGCCAGATGCTCACTTGCCTGAGAAAACTCACAAGAGCAAGATTCACTCTTCTTGTTAAGCAAGGAGCAGGTAGAGTCGGTCCATACCTGTGGATCTCAGGATGTCTGTCCACTACTCTTAGGGTCCCCTGAGTAGCTATTTTCTCATATAATGCCTCGGAGGAGTGGTAATCTCATACTCTCCAACATTACGAATGCAGGAGGGGAGCTACTCCTGGGCAGCTCAGGGTGACTCAGATTTTCATATGCAAACCTATCTAAACAGAAAATCCACTATGAAGTGTGGCTTATCCACAGTGAAAAGGGATCTACTACAGCTAAGAATGAGAACAGCAAACCTTTATTCCAAATATTGACGTAATTGTCCTATGCAGAGGGAGGGATGTTGCAGTCTTGCTTTGCTCTCCTCTTTAAGCCCAAATCTTCCATCTTTTTTAATCCTTCACACTGAGTATTAGAGGGTACCTTAAGCAGTCTCTTAATGCTCAGCTGACTGATTGCATGAGTGTCATTTAGCAAACAGGCAGTGTATTCTTCCTGCTCTCCCAGAGGAAAGAAAATGAAAAACCCCAAACACCACCACACTGGCTTTTTTGAAACAAAACAGCAGTGAAAAACATTGTCAGTAATTTAATTATCTTTTAGGCTGACAGCTTTAGCTGTATTTAAAAATTACCAACCGAGGGCTTTACGTTAAGCCTGCCAAAAAAAGGAACAGCAGCTAACAGATGTGCTTTACTCTTCTTGGGCTCATCACCAGTGAGGTGCAGCTGCTGCTTTGACTTTGTCTTTTGTGGCTTGCTTTGAAATGTTGTCCTTTTTTTATCATTATACACTAGTTTTATTACCTTGCTTTTTTCTAAAATCTAATATTTTTTTTTTATGACATCATGCTAATCAGCTGCAAGAAGGATGTTCTGTGGATCTTGTGGTACGTTAAAGTTGTGCTAGTGGCGCAGAGAACAGGTTTAGGCAATATACATATGTCTACAGGATGCAGCAGAGTGATGCTCATTTTTAATTAATGGGACACTTCTCAGTGAAAAGATGGCAGTTGTTTTATAACCAAGGCAGGAATATCAGCTGGAACACACTAAGTGTGTTTGTTCACCTTGGAAGAGAAATTAGGGTATCGCGTTTGTTTTATTTAAACTGTGTTTAGGAGTATAAAGAGATGGCAACACTGGGAAGGTGATTTGGCTGGCAAAATTATTAAAGCGAACATTCCTCAGCTTGACATTATTCATATTTAAATAGAGTGGATTAGACATAGAGAATATTCACTGTTCTACCTCGTAGCATATCTGGTAATTGCAACAGCATAAAATACAGAAGTGAAGATGGAATAAAATCTCAACATTAAAACATTTCTTATTTTTTTCCAGGAACACAGAGGAGTGTGGAAACATGCTGGAGGACAGCTACCTAGGGAATAAATAAGCTATTGGAGAATTTTTGCGAAAGACTCAACAGTTTCTTTTTTTCATTCTGTGGAATTAATTTTTTTTTTTTTAATACTTTCGGAGATCTATACATGTAACAGCTTCAGACTAAGCTAGGTATTTTTATCTGGAAAGAAGAACATTTTGTGGGTAATGAAAGGAGTAATTACAATTAGCTAAGATGCTGGCATCCAATGGGGTAGAATTGTTATTTCATTTTACAACCTTAGCAAAAATGTACTTACTTGATTCTTAGCCAGAAAATGTGAGTCTCATGCTGAGAGCTAAGTGTGAGATTGAACATTGACCACAGCTTTGAGTTAGGGAGTGTGTGGCAGGAATGAACAAGGAGAGTCCGAGGAAGCTAGGAGCAGGGAGGAAGGGGAAAAGACTTGATACAAATACTGAGAGCTGTGAGCGCATTCCTCCTCTCCTCTTCCATACACACTGTCTGACCCTATCTGTGGTGTAGGAGCAGCGCCAAGCCTCTCTTTTCCAGCCTATTTTCCCTACGTAGGAAGCTCCTAATAGGAGCTGATCCTGAGTGGCAGACTAGGGCAGGGGAAGAGGCGGGGGAAAAGCAGAATTAGAAGAATGGGGTGACAGCAGACAATCCATCATCTTACCTCTCTTCCCACCCACAGTATAACCATTTAGATACAGCTCAGCACTGCGTGTTTTTGTTACAATGGCATCTTCCTGCTTACTCTTAGTTACCTTTCGCTTGTATCCAAGTTGCCATGCAGTTCTGCACACACAGGTGACTTAAAACCCCAGAGTCTGTAAGATCTCAGGCTTGTCAGCCTCTGGTAAGCCAGAGGGGAGCAGGAAGGGAACCCTTCCATACTCTGTGCCTACACAGGAGAGAAATGTAAAGCCTGGCTTGAGAGGCTATACTATTTAATTAGTTTGTCGGTGGGACTGGGTTCTGAATATTGTGATGGAGTTTCGTACTTGGTATTGACCCAAGAAATAACCTATAAAAGATGAAAAAGGCATATTAGATCATACAGTCTGTCCTCAGTGTTACTTCCTCTGTACTGATCACTTCTGTCCTTACTCCAGTCCACTTGACAGAATCTAAATAACCCATCTTTCCAGTTCTGTCCCTCCAAGGTTAGTCTGAAGTCTTCATAGCTTTGAGAAGTTATCCATGAAATTTAAATTTGCTTTTGTTTTAACAAATAACTGGTCTGGATTACAGGTCATTACCTTTCATAAAGACTTTAAACATAATTATCATGGAAATAAGAGGTAACTGCAAATTTGAAAGCCAGATGCTGCAAATCCATGTTCATAAAAGTAGTTTTTTATGAACTGTGTTTCAATGGCAATATTCACGTCATTAAGAGACACAGCATGAGTATGAGATATGAATACTGCTGTGTTCAATATTTAGATGGGCAGGAATTTAGTAGAATACTTAGCCTTAAATACGATGCAGAAGATGCCTTGATACAACACAGAAGAATAAACTCTAGAACCACCTCACTGAACTTTGAGACACCTTGGGTGAATAACAGAAAATGCAGCTGGGGGGGGGAGTGGGTGGGAAGGGGGAAATGCCTAACTCTTGGCCCTTTTAGGCAAAAAGCTCCGCAGCCTCTTCCTTTAGGTATACCCTTTAAATGTGTGAACCTGCTGGTACGATTTCATATTCTGACCCACTTTCTCATAGGTGTTTAACCTAGGACTAGATGGAACCAATTTTAGATTGTCTCATACTGCTTTCTTCAATAGCTCCTAATGACTACCTACCCATAACTTACTGTGGTAGCTACTATGAATTCCTGTTTCAGGTGTCTAACTCTCCATTCATCAGGCAGAAAATTCAGGCACTTGGCTAATTCCAGGACTACAGGAATACAGATAAATTTCCAGCATTGCAATATTGAGTGTTAGTACACTGACAATCCTCTGTAGATCACTGAGATTTGAATTTGTCTTATATAACTTTATTGCATTAAATTTTATTCTACTGTGGGTATAATTAATAGTGAAAATCCGTCTTTTTCAGTCCTGTTGCATGATGACAACACTGCTTGGAACAGGGAAGTGTACAAGAACTATCTACCATATATAGCTATCCATTTTTATCTCATATTAAATACTACATCATTAATTAGTTAGTCTAAGTGAAGAATGCTCACTTAATAATTTAGTTGACCTATTTGGTCACATTTGCTGCCTGTTGAAATACCACAAGCAGATTTCAGTTTTGCCATAAATAATTCATGAATGGAATTAGATATATAACAGATGTATACACCTATAAAATGTATGGATTCATTGTGATTTATTTATTATGGCTACTCAGTACTTGATCTTTGATTTTTGAAACTTGAGATAGTGTGATTTTGACTGTACCTTGATATTTCACATAATGACTAGGTGAGATTAAGATTTACAGCTTAATCCCTCAAAACAGTACATGCAAATTGTCATTTTCAAAAGAATATAGCTAAGGGGAGAATTAGGGAAAGGGATGCCAAAAGTGGCAAACATTGAAATGCTCTTCTGAAAATTAAAAATAAAAATAATCTGGTTTTGCTTTTATCTTTTTTTAATGAACAGTGCAACATTAGCACTAAGTGCAAACATTTTCACTTGGTTATCACTCTGAGAACTGTTTTTTCCTCTCTGGATGGACTGTAGTGAAATCCATGGTAATTGTATTTTTGCATAGGTGTATGCAGTAGAGCAGGGAAAGGGGTTAAGCAGAAATTTTTGGGGCTTGTTTTACTGCTTCTGTGTCAGGACCTTGGTCAGACTGTTTCCATCCAACATGTCATTCAGTGCCTTCTTTTAAAAGTAGCATCTCTTTTAAGCTTACACAATTCAGTCTCGGGAAGCATGTGTGCCTCAAGAATGTGAATAGCGGATAGAGAAAGGAAAGGATTTGAGCATATCTCAATTATTTGCTTTAAAATCTAGCTGTCTGATTTTGCAAAACACCTCACCAAAAGAGGTATAGTTATGAGCAATAAGAGATTTAAATGCAGTGCAAATAGATCAATGACAATCTATGCTAGTTTCTCAAATATTTACTTTTTCCAGTAACACCCTTTGGTTTGCGCCTTGTGCTGTTTCCTCACATGTTCCTTCATAACTTTCCTAGCTTTCCTCTCCACCTGAGGCTCCGGTGAGACACAGGAGCTCTTCATGAGCTCTCTCCAAGCCATGGCCCACCTGATTACCCATGCTACCAGGAGGATGAAACTCCTGCGGTGGGCGTCCTGCCTCTGCTGCCTTGACTGCTGGCGTCTCTGAGCAGAGCATCACCACTGGGTGCCATCCGCCCACTAGCCTGGCCCTGGGGGAAAAAGACAGCAATCAAAGCCATTTCTCCCTACCACAGACATGATCCTGGACCTCTCCTCATTCCCCTCCTAGCAATGCTACCACTAGCCTATTCTGGTCTCAATTGCCTTCGCCTGTTTAACCCTTAACTATTTTCATCACAAATCCAAAACAGCACCATACAGGCTGCTATGAAGAAAATTAACTCTATCCCAGCCAAAAGTAGTACAGTCCTCTTCAGGTCTAACTAACATTTTGCCCTTTCCCAGCTTCATGGGATCACCATGCACCTTCCAAAACTCCACCCTGATTTTTAGCTTCTCACAGTCCTTTCTACCTCTCTCCATTTCTCCTGAAGCTATACATAAAGGAATTGGTATGTAACCTCATGTGAATAGGGCCCGAAAAGGATCTACACCATTTTTTTCCTAACTAGTATTTACTATGCCCTTGATATAAATTAGGTTGGAGATAATTTTTCAATATAGAAAGAAAAGCCCCTTAACCAGGATGAAGGGGAGAAAAAAAAAAAAGGAAGCAAGAGGTGCACTTAACAGGAATACTTTATAAACCATGAAGTGGGATTTTTCTAATGGACTCATTCTACCTCATTTTAGGTAGCTCAACTGCAATGTGGCGTATACTACAGATGGATAACATCATAACAGCAGTACACTTTTATAACTGGCAAAAAGGTGTCTGGGTTTATTTAACAATCTAGCTAGCATAAACCAGATTTCTATTTATTACTGGAATAGTTGATGCATGAGATGTTGTTTCAAGGAAGCAGGGAAGCCAAATCTCTGTGAAGCATTTGCAGATTTAAGATATTCCTGCAGATATTGTTTAATCTTCCAGAAATTTTTAAAAGTGCTATTTTCATCTCTTATTAGTATACAGCATCCATTCACTCCTTGTAGTAATACCCTAAGCCTATAATGGCTGCATCCCTGAGATATGAACAGGATTTGCCCTTTTGCATGTGTTATATGTGTATTGTGTACATGTGAGAGAAAGAGAAAACCACTCTTTTTTTTGTAAATATAATATGGAGCTAATTTTTGTTTGTGTACAAACCATATTCAGTACTCGCACAGATAATTCTGCTCTCCAGGTAAGCCTTTCATGATTATATGCTACACTGCTGTTAGACATGTAAACAGCTGTTTGTTGTGCCAGGATGACTAACTGCTGAGGCTTTACACATATCTTGAACAGCCGTATTAGTACCTGTTGGGACTTGAACATGATGATGATAAAGCTCAGGACACCCGCCACTGGTAATGTAAGCGCTTAGAAACGTTGTTCATAGAAATGATGGCTACATCTCTAGTAACAAGGTGAACAGGAGCAGGTATGGTTTTGCTGACTGGCCAGAAGCAGTCTACAATGAATAATTGTTAGCATGTTCCCTGTTATGGCTTTGGCTCAGGCCAATGAGGACTCTCCCAAACAATGCCTAATTTAGGTTAGCGTTGGCCAGGCATGGCTCCAGTAGGCAATACAGATGAAGCTGCTCTATTTTGGGCAGGGAGAAAAGAGAGTTCAATAGTTTGTGTGCAACTTGGGGCCAGAAAGCCAGCCGAGGGTATAGATGGAGCCAAAGGCACCAGACATCTAAGCTCATTTGAGTGTTGGATTTGGTATCTGAATGGACAAAGGAGTGCCTTAGCTCTAGTCATAAGTGCCAAAGTAGGGAGAAAACATGCTGATTACTGCTAACCCCACTGACATGCAGTCCTATGGAAAAAGACAGAACATACTCCAATGGCTAATTGCTGAAAACAGATACACTTGGATAAGTTGTGAGGATGTTTATAGCCACTGGAGCAAATAATTAAGAGAAATGGTAGGTTTTTCACTTCCTAATGTCTCCAGATTAAGACATTTATGGAAAATCTGTGTTAGTCAAAAACAGTGTCCTGGTTTCGGCTAGGATAGAGTTAATTTTCTTCCTAGTATGGGGCTGAGAACAAAAAATAACTGGTTGAAAATGAAGCATCTGTGGTGTTTAGGGACTAAGACTTGTAGTCTTGAATAGTGCTATGACTAAACCTAATAAATACACCAGTGAAAAAAACCCATTATTATTCTTAATTTACCCATGGGGAAAACGAGTTGTGTTGAAGTTGTGTATCTGGCATGACACAAGGCAATGGCAGAGTTTAAAGCAATGTGAAGGGATCTCTGAAATTTAGTAGCAGGTTCCCTCTTCCAAAATTCATTGCCTGTCCTACTGGAAAAGAGCTGCAGAGCATAAGCAACTTAGGGGTTAAAGGTATTTTGATTTATTCCAATAAAAAAAAGGGATTTCTCCCCATGCATTTCCTGAAGATTATAGACTGTGTTATTCCCTTTAGCAGTGCACAGGTTCATGAATGATTAATGAGGTTTTAGGTCCAAAATCACTAAGTAGTGGTATACTGCAAGTTTTACAGTATGATCTGTTACCAGCAAATGCATCTTTTGGTGTTTCATTTGTTGGATATTCCATGCTGTGAACTAGATAATCTTCCTGATTTCCCCCCCCTTCTAGAAATTACCAGTTAGGTGGGAGTGAGAACAAAATTTCACTGCATAAAATGGATATTGCTGTTAAACACCTTGTTCCTTTTTGTACGCTTGGTAGGTGAAGAGTGGGGGGAGAGGATTTAGCTCGCATTTTCTGGTATTTTTCTTCTAGTAGTAAGGTATAATTTACATAGTTTATCACTGCAGCTTTTTCAGCTGCTTTATTAATGGCCTTTTAGGGAAACTAGCAATACTCTTCTAAGTAGCTTTGTTTGGAAACCCTTGTCATGATTGAGTTTTAGAAGCTGAAAGAAAAGGATGAGTCACAGCACGCTTCAGGATGTGAGTGATCCTGCAGCAAAGATGAATGGAAGAGTACAGGGGTTAATAAAAATTAATTTTTGGGGTTTTTTTTTTTGAGACTATAACCCCTGCCTGTGAGTGTGAGAAATTAAAGAAATCGTAGAATCATAGAATACCAGGTTGGAAGGGACCTAAACGATCATCTGGCCCAACTTTTCTTGGCAAAAGTACGGTCTAGACAAGATGGCCCAGCACCCTGTCCAGCTGAATCTTAAAAGTGTCCAATGTTGGGGAATCCACCACTTCCCTGGGGAGATTATTCCAATGGCTGACTGTTCTCATTGTGAAAAATTTTCCTCTTGTGTCCAATC